>NC_030809.1:4703632-5006662 GCF_001704415.2 Capra hircus | reverse complement strand
AGTGGGGAGACCAGTGCCCACTGGCAGCTGCTGACAAGGGGGCTGTGACAGGGCACGTGGCCAGCAGGGCCCCGCGTGTGCATCAGCCGTGTCGCTCCTCTGGACAGGGCCCCCTACGGTGTCTGTGCTCCCCGAGGGCCCTGTGCGGGTGAAGCTGGGAAAGGACGTCACCCTGGAGTGTGTCAGTGCCGGCGAGCCCCGCTCTTCTGCTCGCTGGACCCGGATCGGTGCCCCCACCCACTTGGAGCAGCGGGCGCATGGGCTTCTGGACAGCCACACGGTGCTGCAGGTGAGGCCAGGGAGGTCTCATCTCTGGATCTGAGGCCCAGTCAGAGCCCGTCCTTGAGCATATACTTGGAGGAGAGAGTGGTGGGTCACCAGACGGGTGATGAATTGATGGAGAAGGGGAGGGTTAGGCAGATGATGGGTAGATTGGAAGACAGTCAGGAAGAAAGAAGGAAAGTGGAGAAAAGGGAAGGAGGAAAGAATGGATTGAAGGATGGGTGGTGGGGTGGGTCGATGGATGGATAGATGGGTGGGTCGATGGATGGATGGATGGATGAGTGGGTGGGCAGGTAGGTGGATGAGTGGGTAGATGGGTGGGTAGGTAGATGGGTGGATGGATGGATGGGTGGGTGAGTAGATGGATAGATAGATGGATGGGTGGGTGGGTGGGTGGGTAGATGGGTGGATGAGTGGGTAGATGGATGGGAGGGTAGATGGGTGGATGGTATATGGATGGATGAACAGAGGGGTGGGGTGAGTGGATGGACAAGTAAATGCGTGGACTGGTGGGACATCCTGAGTGTGAGCCCTCAAGTAGCCAGTCAAATAGGAAAGCTAAAAACAGACGAACAAGTAGAGGAAAGAGTTTAAAACCAAGCCAAAGCTAGGGGCTGCCGCCAAGGTCCCCCGCTCAGGGCCTCCCTAACCAAGACCCTTGCTTCTTCCAGATTTCATCAGCTAAACCGTCAGATGCGGGCACCTATGTATGCCTAGCTCAGAATGCACTGGGCACGGCGCAGAAGCGAGTGGAAGTGATTGTAGACACTGGTGCCGTGGCCCCAGGGGCCCCCCAGGTCCAGGTGGAAGAAGTCGAGCTGACTGTGGAAGCCGGACACACAGCCACCCTGCGCTGCTCAGCCACAGGTGCGGACGGGCGCGGGCCCACGAGGCGGGCAGAGCCGCGGGCCTGGAATTTAGACATCTTTGGAGACGCGAAGACGGTGTCATGCCCAGGGAGGGGGCAGTCACCCAGCGATGGCTGAGGGGCCCACTTAGTGGCCCCCATGAAGGAGCGAGCTCACCCAGGTCCCTTCCTGACCACGCCGCCCCCCAGCCAGTCCTGGGGGACAGCCTGTACCAACCTCTGCCACTCCACTCCGTAGGCAGCCCCAAGCCCACAATCCACTGGTCCAAGCTGCGCTCCCCGCTGCCCTGGCAGCACCGGCTGGAAGGCGACACACTCATCATCCCTCGGGTGGCCCAGCAGGACTCGGGCCAGTACATCTGCAACGCCTCCAGCCCGGCCGGGCACGCAGAAGCCACCGTCGTCCTGCACGTAGAGAGTAAGGCCCTGGCCCGCCCTCCCCAGGCTGCCTTCTCTGCACCGCATGGAGGTCCAAGTGCCCCCCACCACCCCCAGCCAGGCTCCACATCCATCCCGGACGGAACCCTGGGAGCCCCATCTGGAGGGTCGCAGGCCCCTCAGGCCCCGGGAGCCTGCCCACCCCTAACACGCACATGCCTGCCTGGGACTTGGCCTTCCGTCATCCCAGTCCTCGGGGCTCAGTGTCCTTCAGCTTCGCCGGTCCCTTTGGCCAGTTGCTTGCCCCAGCGCCAGCTGCCGCCCTGACCTCTTGTCTCCCCCACCCCCGGCCCCAGGCCCGCCCTATGCCACCACCGTCCCGGAGCACGCCTCGGTGCGAGCTGGGGAGGCCGTGCAGCTGCAGTGCCTGGCTCACGGGACACCCCCGCTGACCTTCCAGTGGAGCCGCATGGGTGGCCGCCTCCCGGCGGGGGCCACCGCCAGGGGCGAGCTGCTGCTGTTCGAGGCCGCAGCCCCCGAGGACTCGGGCCGCTACCGCTGCCAGGTCACCAACAGGGTGGGCTTGGCCGAGGCCTTCGCCCAGGTGCTCGTCCAAGGTGAGCGGCTGCGGCTTGGGCTGGGCAGGACGGGGGATCTGTTTTTCCTCCAGGTGCTCATCTGAGCCCTTCGCTTACCCCACAGCTGGCGTCTCACTTGGGGCACAAAGCCCCCCCTTGATTACTCTAGTGGGAACTCCTGCCTTTCCCCTGTTCCCCAAGGCCCGAGGCAGGCCTGCCTCCTCCAGAAAGACCCGCCTCACTCTTCTCAGCACCTGTAGCTCTCACCGCTGTGTCCCCCGCTCCGCTCCTGGACATTGACCTCACACTGCTGGAGGCTATGTTTCCATAAGTACCCCAGCCTGCCTCACCTGCCGGACTGGACAATCAGGGCAGGGCCCGAGTCCGGACATAGCAGCTCCTGGCTTGTCCACCCACAGCACCCAGAACGGGCTGTGTAAATGCCACAGGGACCACAAAGAGTGTGTGCTGGGGCAGCACCCCAGCTGCCCGGGCTCTCAGCACGTTTCCAGGGAGCCCAGCGTCTCTGTGGTCTCCTCGGGAGCCCCAGGCCAGAGTCAGCCTGGGTCTTGGGTTCAATGCCCCAGCTCCGTCTCTTGATGGCTGTGCGACTTTGGCCAAGTCAGTGGACCTCAAGTTTCATTGTTTTCATCCTGTTGGGTAGAGAGGACAAGGCCAGCACACAGGCTGACTTAGAAAGATACACCTGTGTAGAGCCTGGAGCTGGTAGTAGGCGCTTGGTAAATGGTGGTAATATGCATTTGACCCACTCACCTACCGGAGAGGTAGGTGCCTTCACCTGGGGCCTTCCTATTTTCTGTACATTTTTGTCCACTTATTGATTCGTTGATTGATTTCTGGCTGTGATGGGTCTTCACTGCTTTGCAAGTGCCTTCGCAAGTTGCAGCGAGTGGGGGCCTCTCTCTCATGCAGTGACTTCTCTCGTTGCGGAGCACAGGCTCTGGGGCACAGGGGCTCTGGTAGCTGTGGTCTGCGGGCTGAGCAGTTGCAGCTCCTGGGCTCCAGAGCGCAGGCTTCGGTAGTTGTGGTGCCCGGGCTTAGCTGCTCTGTGGCAAGTAGCATCTTCCTAGATCAGGGATCAAACCCGTTTTCCCCTGCCCTGGCAGGCAGATTCCTATCCCCTGCGCCACCAGGGAAGCCCCCTCCTGTTTTAGACTAGGGTCAGAATAGCCTTTGCTGTCCTTCCTTCAAATGTCTGAATCTTTCCAAGACCGACCCCTCCCGAAGGCCGGGAGCTTGTGAAGCACAGTCCAGCACGTCACAGGCTTTTTCTCTTTCGTGCGCATTTATTTGGCTGCGTTGGGTCTTAATTGCAGCACACAGGACCTCTCGTTGCAGCGTGCAGCCGTCTCTCTAGTCGTGACCCAGGCTCTGCAGCTGTGGCTTGCAGGCTTGGTTGTCCCACGGCACGTGGCACCTCAGTTCCCTGACCAGGGGTTGAACCTGCGTCCCTGGCCTTGGGAGGTGGATTCTTCATTACTGGACCACCAGGGAAGTCCCCACAGATCCTTATGTATGTGTTGATTAAATGACTAAACAAGTGAGCAGGTGAATGAGTCAGGTCTTTTTACCCTGGTCAGAGAGGCAAATGGGAGAAGAACGTCCTTTGAATGTTAGGTTGGGGGTTCCCGGGTCCTGGCGCAGCGTCGGGGATATCACACACACACACACACTCTCACAACCTCGTACCTGTCCCCACAGGCCCCTCTGGCTCTCTCCCCACCACACCCGCACCAGCAGGATCCGCACCCACAGTCCAGGTCACGCCTCAGCTGGAGACCAAGAGCATAGGGGCCAACGTGGAGTTCCACTGTGTCGTGCCCAGCGACCCAGGCACCCAGCTCCGCTGGTTCAAGGAAGGGGGTCCGCTGCCTCCCGGCCACAGTGTGCATGATGGGGTGCTCCGGTGAGTGGGGTGGGGCACCCCCGCCCAAGGCACACAGTGGGGCTGTTAGAATCCCTGCCCTACAGGGAGGGCTGAGCATGCAACGATGGCCTTGAGAAGTCACTTCACCTCCCTGAGCCTCAGGGCTGTCAGTCGTGCAGTGGGTTTTGCGAGACCCCAGAGCGCTTAACACAGCACTCAGCACAGGGAAGGCCTGCAGTCCTCAGTGGCCCATGTTTGTATTGTTGTTAAAGGCACGTTGAACAGGCTCTGGGGCCAGATACATACACGTGGCCCAGATTGCAGCTCTGCTGCTTGATAACTATGTGACCTTGAGCTCTAGACCAGAAGGTCTTGGTGTGAAATGGGTGTGGTGACATTCACCCTGTCTGCCTGTCTCCCAGGGTTCTGGGGAGACTAGAAATTTACATCCTGTGCTGATCTCTGACAGCTTTTAACTCCTACACAGTTGCCAAATATTCTCAGCAATTGTTTTTATTCACTGATGTCTTATCTGTTTCTTCACAGAATCCAGAACTTGGACCAGAATTGCCAAGGAACCTATGTGTGCCAGGCCCAGGGACCATGGGGACAGGCCCAGGCCAGTGCCCAGCTGGTTGTCCAAGGTAGAAGGGTGGCTTCAGGCTTCTGCTAAAAGCAGGGGACAGAGATAAAAGGCGTAGGGACCATATTCCCCAAGAAACCCCTTGAGTGAGTAATAGTCACTCTGATGTCCGACCCTTTGCAACCACATGGACTGTAGCCACCAGGCTCCTTTGTCCATGGAATTTTCTAGGCAAGAATACCGGAGTGGGTTGCCATTTCCTTCTGCAAAGAAACCCCTTGAATGTGTACAAATAAAGAGAATTATTTGTATCTTGCTTGCATCTGGGCTTCCCTTGTGGCCCAGCTGGTAAAGAATCCGCCTGCAGTGCGGGAGACCTGGGTTCGATCCCTGGGTTGGGAAGATCCCCTGGAGAAGGGAAAGGCTACCCACTCCAGTATTCTGGCCTGGAGAATCTCACGGACTATATAGTCCAGGGGGTCACAAAGAGTCGGATACGACGGAGCAACTTTCACTAGCAGAGAGTAAGGGGGCTTATGAATCTTGCAAAGGAGTGGGGGAGGAGGAAGATGCGCGGAGTTCGTGGGTGCTTAGACAAACCAGTGAAAATGACAGCAGATGCACCCATGAGGAAGTGAATGAACGAAAGAGCTAACAAGTGAGTGTGCTGATAAGTGGGCGCAGGAAAAGGCAAGCGCAATGATGGCAGCCTCGGCTGCAGTGTCCACCTGTCCCGGGGGCGTCTGCGGTCTCCCCGAGCCCAGGCCTCACCCCATCTACCGCCATCCTCCCCAGCTCTGCCATCCGTACTCATCAACATCCGGACCTCTGTGCAGTCTGTGGTGGTCGGCCACGCCGTGGAGTTTGAGTGCCTGGCCCTCGGGGACCCCAAGCCCCAGGTGACATGGAGCAAAGTGGGCGGGCGCCTGCGGCCGGGCATCGTGCAGAGCGGAGGCATCGTCAGGATCGCCCGCGTGGAGTTGGCCGACGCAGGGCAGTACCGCTGCACCGCCAGCAACGCCGCGGGCACCACTCAGTCCCACGTGCTGCTGCTCGTGCAAGGTGAGGGCTGGCGGGGGCTGGGGGTGCTCGGCCGTCTCCTGCCCGCCCTGCCCTCCTCCTCCTTCCCGCTCGCGCGGGGAGATTCAGCTCAGTGTGTTTAGAGAGCGGGTTTCCTAACAAGCAGGGCTTGCCTGCTGGCTCAGCTGGTAAAGAAACCACCTGCAATGCAGGAGACCCTGGTTTGATTCCTGGGTTGGGAAGATCCTCTGGAGAAGGGATAGGCTACCCACTCCAGTACTCTGGTCTGGAGAATTCCATGGACTGTATGGTCCATGGGGTCACAAAGAGTCAGACACGACTGAGCGACTTTCACTTTCACTTTTCCTAACAAGCAGGTGCAGCAGGGGATAGACGTGAGTGGTCCTCTGGGGCAGCTGGAACTTGCAGGGAAACCTGTGCCACGGGGCATCAGGAGAAAATCAGACGCGTAGTTCTCACCTGCAGGAGTGCCTGCTCTATGAGGAGGGCCTGTAGCCCAGACTGATGGCAGACAACACAGACACAAAGCAGACGTATGAGACAGTAAAACGTGAGGCTTCTGGTGGTCAGTGGTTAAGACTTCATGCTTCCACTGCCAGGCGTGGGGGTTCAGCCCACTGGTCAGGGAACTCAGATCTCACATGCCACGTGGCACGGCAAAAAAGATTAAAGATTTTTAAATTAAGACAAAGAACTGAAGCATGGGCATAGATGATGCCAGGCAGTTATAATCTGTGTGTTCTTCAAAAGCTATTCCTTTTCACCCCAGGCCGTCTGACTCGCCCCGAAACTTACCCCCGCTGCCCTAGTACCCCGTTTGGTGGGTTTTCGAGGCTTGGTCTGTGGAGTCAGTTGGACACGTCCCCGAGCCCTGGCTCTGCCAGGTTCCATCATTGCAACCAGGAGTGAACGGCTCCTTTCCCTCCCAGCCGCAGTGTCCTCATCTGTGAAACGGGGAGACGGTGCCTCCCTCCCAGGGGGGGTGTGAGGATTAAACGAGCCAGGCAGTGGCCATCATCGGGCTGACGCCTGCGTCCCCCTGCTTCCTCTCAGCCTTGCCCCAGATCTCCACGCCCCCTGAGGTCCGCGTGCCTGCGGGTTCTACAGCTGTCTTCCCTTGCGTGGTCTCTGGCTACCCCGCTCCTGAAATCACCTGGAGCAAGGTAACTGCTGGGCAGGGGAGCGGCGGATGTGCCTGAGTGGCTGGGACCAGGTCTTCCCCGTGTCACTGTCCCCAGGACCCCCAGGCTTGGCACGGAGTCTGCGCTCTGGGTCTGAGGGTGGGGCCCCCAGGCAGGCCCCACGGAGGTGCCGGCCGCAGCCAGGGGTCACAGTGCCGGTGTGTCTGCAGCTGGACGGGAACCTGCCGCCCGACAGCCGCCTAGAGAACCACATGCTGCTGCTGCCCTCGGTCCAGCCCCAGGATGCGGGCACGTATGTCTGCACCGCCACCAACCGCCAGGGCAAGGTCAAGGCCTTCGCCCAGTTGCAGGTGCCAGGTGAGACCACACATCCCCCACCCCCCACCCCCGGGGGAGCGGCCGCACCCTGCCCACCGCCTGGGGGGAGTGTTGTCTTGAACTGTGCTTTCTGCCTGCAGAGCGCGTGGTGCCCTACTTCACACAGACCCCCTACTCCTTCCTGCCACTGCCCACCATCAAGGACGCCTACAGAAAGTTTGAGATCAAGATCACCTTCCGACCGGACTCCGCGGATGGTGAGCCACGGGAGCGGAGCTGACGCTGGGGATCTCCACAGTCCCTGCCAGCGTGGCACCGGCCCTGGCAGCCGCTGGTCCTTGGACCCCCCTGTCCTTGGCCCCCCCTCTCTGGCTCTCTCCTCCGCCTTGCATCTCCATCCACTCCTCTGAGATGCCTGCACCCAAGCCTCCTGCCTCCAAGTCTGCCTCCTGCCCCGCCTCTGCCCCCTCCCCCCTCCTCCCCCGCCTCACCCTCTCCTTCCCCCTCTCTCTCTCTCTCTCTCTCATCTGTCTCCTCCCTCCTCTTACGGGCCTCTGCCTTGCACTGTCCAGGCCTTCTTCTCTACTCCGGTGAGTCTCTCTGCCTCCCTCTCCTTCAGATTGATCCTCCCTCATAAGTGGACCAAGTTCAGCTCCTTTCTAGGGACTCTCAGCAAGGCCCTTCTATCTCGGTCCTGTCCTGAGAGTGAGACGCCTTGGCTGTGTGGGAGGGAGGGGCAGGCTCCCCAGCTTGGGGCAGGGGCGGTGGGGGCGGGGCGCAGACGGGGAGGCCCTCACACGGCCGTGCCCACCAGGAATGCTGCTGTACAACGGGCAGAAGCGGATCCCAGGGAGCCCCGCCAACCTGGCCAACAGGCAGCCCGACTTCATCTCCTTCGGCCTCGTGGGCGGGAGGCCCGAGTTCCGGTGAGAACCCTCACCCTCCCCGTTTACGGGGGAGGGGCGCTGGGGGACTAGACTGCAGGACTTCTGATCTGGGGCGTCCTGGAAGAAGGAGAGGTGGCTGTTATCCTCGATGACCTCCGTTCTGCCGGGGTCAGCACAGCCCACCGGCCGGTGGTGGAGGAAGCAGCCTCTGACCTGCACAAAACTGCAGCAGGAACACTCAGCGATGCTGAGAGCCACCTTCTGGGGCAAGGCTGCTGCAGGCCAGAACTACATTCATTCATTCATTCATTCATTCATTCATTCAGCAGTCATTTGCTGAGTGTGTGCCGGGCACCGATAGAGAGAGAAACACAACGGATCAAATTCTGGCCCTTGTGGGAATGTAATGCCCCAGTTGGGGGAGACCAGTCGCAAACTAAGAAGGAAAGGAACGTGATTGCAGAGAGGGTCCTCAGACGAGCAGTGAGGCCACATGCTAGGCTGCAGGGGCCTGGAGGCAGGCACACTTGGAGCCCCAGGGGCGGCTCTGGACAAGCTCCCAGGGAAAGGGTGTAAGGGGGAGAAGGCTTGGGGAGGGGTGGGGGGGCGAGCGGGGAGGCGGGCAATGGCGTCGACCCCTTTGCCAGCCTGGGGCCCTCCCTACAGACCCCATGTCCTCTCTCTCCTGCCCTGCCCCACTATCCCTGCCCTGCCCCGCTATCCCTGCCCCACGGAGCAGGTTTGACGCAGGGTCGGGCATGGCTACCATCCGCCACCCCACGCCGCTGGCCCTGGGCCAGTTCCACACCGTGACCCTGCTGCGGAGCCTCACCCAGGGCTCCCTGATCGTGGGCAGCCTGGCACCAGTCAACGGCACCTCGCAGGTGAGACCCAGCTCCGTCCCCCTAGGCCTGGCCCCTCCCCCACCTCCGCCCAGCCCGGCTGCCACTCCCGATGTTCCCTCTGCCCAGGGCAAGTTCCAGGGCTTGGACCTGAATGAGGAGCTCTACCTGGGCGGCTACCCTGACTACGGCGCCATCCCCAAGGCAGGGCTGAGCAGCGGCTTTATAGGTGAGCCCCTCTGTCCCCTGCCTGCAGCCCTGGCCAGACCTCCCCCCGGGCTGGCCGAGCCCATGGTCACCCAGGAGGACCAGGAGGATGTGGTCACCCGGGCCTCCGGGCACCCCCACCTTGGCTCATCCTGCCCCCCCGCCCCCGCCCAGGCTGTGTCCGAGAGCTGCGCATCCAAGGCGAGGAGATCGTCTTCCACGACCTCAACCTCACGGCGCATGGCATCTCCCACTGCCCCACCTGTCGGGACCGGCCCTGCCAGGTGACCCTCCAGGCCGCACCCTCCTCCCCACTGCCCCCAGCCACTGCCCTCGGCCGTGACGGAACCCCCCTCCCCAACCCCGTGGGAAGCAGGGAAGGGCCAGGGTGTCCTTGGCCTGACTTTTGGGGGTTGCCTCGCAGAACGGGGGCCAGTGCCAGGACTCGGAGAGCAGCAGCTACGTGTGTGTGTGCCCAGCTGGCTTCACCGGGAGCCGCTGTGAGCACTCACAGGCTCTGCACTGCCACCCAGGTGGGCACCCATCCGCCCCGTCTGTGGCTGCCACCCAAGCCTCTTCCCTCTGCCCGTAGCTGCGTCTGCATATCCACCCTCAACCACCCCCTGCCCCCCCAGCAGCTGAGGACTCACCACGCTCGTAGGTCCTCCCCCAAGTACTTAGCACCTTCCTGGCTTCTGACTTCCATCACCACTTACACCAATTCCCCTCCACCTCGCATCTCTGCCACCCAAGGCCTCACCCCGCTCGCTGCACCCAGGCACGGCCCCTGACCCCCCATCACCGCTCCCGGGTATCTACCACCTGTTACCAGGGCACTCACCCCATCCCCTTCCTCCCATTGACTCCTCACCCCTACACCACAGTGCGGGTGGGTGCAGTCTTCCAGGAACAACACCCAGAGTCACGGGCTCACTCCACCTTGCTGTCCCCCTGGCCTAAGTCCCTTCCCCCTCTCCCATCTCCCCATGCAGCCGTTCCGGGCTGGCTGGGCTAACCAGCCCAGGCCCCGGCTGCAGTAGGTAGGACCCTGGCAATCAGGACCCCTCTCTTTCTCCCCGGACACCTCCATGTCCCCCCCGCCTCACTGCCCCGTGTCCCCCTGCCCCAGAGGCCTGTGGGCCCGACGCCACGTGTGTGAACCGGCCCGACGGCCGCGGCTACACCTGCCGCTGTCACCTGGGCCGCTCGGGGATGAGGTGTGAGGAAGGTAAGCAGAGTCGGGGCCTGAGACCCCGGGGATCCCAGGGAGGACAGGGGGAGCTGGGCAGGGCACCCTGAGGCCCTGACGGATCCTGTGGAGGATGCAGTTATTCCGGAGCCTGAATTCCTTAAGCAAGGGCCCCAGAGAGGAACCCGATCTGATTGGAGACCGGCTTGCTCTGCAGCGCCAGGGGGCAGGGAGTCTCAAGGCCGCTGCTGCAGCCACTGCCCAGCGGGTCCCCAGCCTTTGGGACTAGACAGCGGGAGTGAGCAGGGGTCCTGGAGGAAGGCTGCCTGCTCGGAGCCCTCCCAGGACCCCAGGGTTCCCACTGCCCCGGCTGAGCTGTGGCTGCTGCAGGTGTGACTGTGACCACTCCCTCCCTGTCGGGCACGGACTCCTACCTGGCACTGCCCGCTCTCACCAACACACACCACGAGCTGCGCCTGGATGTGGAGTTCAAGCCGCTGGCGCCCGATGGGGTGCTGCTGTTCAGTGGAGGGAAGAGCGGGCCGGTGGAGGACTTCGTGTCCCTGGCGATGGTCGGCGGCCACCTGGAGTTCCGCTACGAGCTGGGCTCAGGTGAGTGCGGATACCAAACACAGACAGGCCGTGGGCACTGGGCTCCGTGCCCCTCTCCCCGGGCCCTCCGGGGCCCCAAGAGACAAGAGGAATAAATTCTGAAGTCAGACCAACAGGAGGCCCCTGATCTTTGCGTCCTCTCTGTTTGACCCAATTCCAATCACTAGACCCCTGAGGGTTCCTCCGGGGCACAGAGAGGCTGAAGGAGGTTCTATGTCTGCTCAAATTCCCGTAGGGGGCTGGGCCAGGGCAGGGGGCCCCATCCACGTGCCAACCCTGCCTGGCATCCTCCCCAGGCCTGGCTGTCCTGCGGAGCACTGAGCCGCTGGCCCTGGGCCGCTGGCACCACGCGTCCGCGGAGCGTCTTAACAAGGACGGCAGCCTGAGGGTGAACGGCGGGCGGCCCGTGTTGCGCTCCTCACCTGGCAAGAGCCAGGGCCTCAACCTGCACACCCTGCTCTACCTGGGCGGCGTGGAGCCAGCCGTGCAGCTGCCCCCGGCCACCAACGTGAGCGCTCACTTCCACGGCTGTGTGGGTGAGGTGAGCAGACTTCCTGACCACAAACAGTGAGGGCGGGGTGGCCTTGCTTCATCTGCAGTCAGCCCCAGGTGCTGGAGACTGGACGCTTCCCCCTCTGAACCTCAGTTTCCTCCTCTGTGAAATGGGATGATTGCACCTGCTTTCAAAAGTCATCCCGAGGCGGGACTGCTGTGATGGGTGTTTCCCGGTTGCACAGCGGGCCCTGGACCCTGTTCCTCCTTCCCTGGTGGCTCAGCTGGTAAAGAATCCACCCGCAGTGCAGGAGACCTGGCTTCGATCCCTGTGTTGGGAAGATCCCCTGGAGAAGGGAAAGGCTACCCACTCCAGGATTCTGGTCTGGAGAATTCCATGGGCTGTATAGTCCATGGGATCACACAGTCGGACACGACTGAGTGACTTTCACACTTTCCCTGCGCTAGTCTCCCACCTCACTGCTCAAGTCGGAGCCTGGGGTCCCCTGCTCCCCTCCGTCTGCTGGCACACCTGTGCCTCTGCCCGCTGCATTCTTCAGGTCCCTCCGTGTGCCTGTGCCCACAGGTGTCAGTCAACGGAAAGCGGCTGGACCTCACCTACAGCTTCCTGGGCAGCCGGGGCGTCGGGCAGTGCTACGACAGCTCGCCGTGTGAGCGCCAGCCCTGTCGCCACGGCGCCACGTGCATGCCCGCGGGCGAGTACGAGTTCCAGTGTCTGTGTCGAGATGGCTTCAAAGGTGGGGGAGCCCCCAGGCTGGGAGGGAGGGGGCACGGGGTGGGCAGCGCCCACTCTGGCCCCTGCCCACTCACCTTTGCGCCGACCCGCAGGAGACCTCTGTGAACACGAGGAGAACCCTTGCCAGCTCCACGAGCCCTGTCTACATGGGGGCACCTGCCAGGGCACTCGCTGCCTCTGTCCCCCTGGCTTTTCAGGCCCACGCTGCCAACACAGTAAGTGCCCCGACTTCTCTCCGCCATGCCCCTCGGGGCTCCAGGGGCTGGAGACAGCCCACTGACCAGAGCCTGCCTCTCCCCACAGGCTCTGGACACAGCCTGGTGGAATCCGACTGGCATCTTGAAGGCAGCGGGGGAAACGGTATGTACTGGGCGTGAACAGCCAGAGGAGCTGAGCAGACTTGTCCTTCCCAGACTCTGGGTCTTTCAGCTCCTCTTCCAGTGACTCTATCGCCCTCTCCGCTCCATCCTGGCCTCTAAATAAAACCGGCCCAGGTGAGAGGCTCCCTGAGCACAGAGACAGGATACGGAGAGACAGCCGCCTAGAGCCGGTCCCGCCCTGCACTTGCAGGCTGGCGCACTCCCCTCACTTCCGTCCTCTGCTCTGTACTCACGCATAAAGCAACAAAGGTGTCTGTGTGCCCATACTTGCCCTGGGGGCAGCAAGTGTACGATGAATGAGGCAGGACCCTCGTTCTCAAGGATTCCACAACTTGTTTAAAAGCAATGATAATGATTTTACTACCGTGTGTAACCTAAATGGCATAGCGCAGGGGGCTCAGCTCGGTGCTCTGTGAGGACCTAGATGGGTGGGATGGTCAGGGAGGGGCGGTCCAAAGGGAAGGGATGTAGGTATACATATGGTGGATTCACTTCGTTGTGCAGCAGAAACTAACATAACATTGTAAAGCAGTCACACCCCAGTTTAAAAATGTATTTACTGAATATCATTTACGGGGCTTGTGCTACCTGATTTCTAGATACGTATCTTATTTATCACTAATACAATAGGAGAGGTGGTGGTCTAGTGGGTAAGGGCCTGGATTCAAATCCTAGCCCTGCCACTTCCTGCCTGTGTGACTTGGGTGAGTCACTTAACCTCTCTGTACCTCGGTTTCCTCATGTATTAAATAGAAAGAAGCAACATCCTTCCACAAAACTTTGGAAAAAATTTAGTGTGAGAATGAAATTCTTTACTGTATTTAAAATGCTTCAAACAATGCCTGGTCCACAGCGGACACAGAATATTATCGTTGTCGTTCAGCCCCTAAGTCCTGTTCGACTCCTTGTGACCCCATGAACTACAGCACGCCGGGCTTCGCTGCCCTTCACCATCTCCCGGAGCTTGCTCAAACTCATGTCCATTGAGACAGTGATGCCATCCAACCATCTCATCCTCTGCTGCCCGCTTCTCCTACAACCCTCAATCTTTCCCAGCATCAGGGTTGTTTCCAGTGAGTCAGCTCCTCGCATCAGGTGGCCCAAGTATTGGAGCTTCAGCTTCAGCACCCATCCCTCCAATGAATATTCAGGGTTGATTTCCTTTAAAATTGATTAGTTTGATCTCCTTGCTGTCCACCGGATTCTCAAGAGTATGAAAAAAATGCAGAATATTAGCTTTTGTGAATTGTAGCAAAGACATAGGGTTGTGACAAGGACCCAGTTGAAAATTACGTTTGTAGCTGGATGATATGAAACTTACTGCCCCGTAACTGGCACATAGTAGGTGTTTGGGAACTGTTAGCTGCTCACTTCATCAGCTGGTGGAGGCCACTGATGTGCCTCCTACCCTGGTGGCTGCCTGGCCCCAGGGGCCAGCGCTGGTACAGAATGGCTTTGAGCAGGTAGGGTTGGGACTGTTATAGCCACACACACAGGGTTGGTGATGCAGCCTTAAGGTCTGGGCTGCCATCCAGCTTCCCACTTCCTGGGCAAGTCCCTCACCCCTGAGCCTGTTTCCCTGTCTGTAAGATGGCGGGAACTCAAGGGTTCAGAACTGTTTATGCGCTACTGCCCTGGGTGCCCAGCTGTCCCAGCCCGCTCAGGCATGAGAGACGTCTGGGAATGAGGGGCTCGCAGAGCTAAAGCAGGACAAGGGACTGCCCTGGCTGCCCAGAGATTAAGAATCCTCCCTGCAATTCAGGGAATGCGGGCTTGATCCCTGGTCGCGGAACTAGCATCCCACATGTCTTGGAGCAGCTAAGCCCACAAGCTGCAACTACCGAGCCTGTGTGCTCTAGAGCCTGAGGGCCACAGGGAAGACCCATCACAGTCGAAAAAAAGGAACCAGAACAGGAGCCGGCAAATCGGGATGGGTGATGGCACAGAATGAATGAAGCACATAGGATTCAAAGGAAACCAATTATCCTGAAACAAGGTTATCAAAGGGCTTCCCTGGTGACTCAGGTGGTAACGGATCCACCCGCAGTGCAGAGGACCCGGCTTCAACCCCTGGGTCAGGAAGATCCCCTGGAGAAGGGCATGGCAACCCACTCCAGTATTCTTGTCTGGAGAGTCCCATGGACAGAGGAGCCTGGTGGGATATAGTCTATGAGATGGCAAAGAGTTGGATATGACTGAGTGACTCACCCTTTCACTTTCATCAAAACATTTACATTTTTTGCTTCTTTATTAACCATTAAATACAAGATTTAGGCTTGTTAGTCCCAACAGCTACCACCGTTGCAATAAGCATAAACCATGTTTTTAAGTGCTTGTAACCACCGCACAGGGGTGAGGAATCTCCTGCTGGTGACCGAGTCACCTTCACTATGCCTCCTACCTGCGTAATTGAAGCAGCGGCTAAGCTTCAGGGAGAAGTGAGCAAGGCCAGAACTGCGATGTTTTCCCAGCCAAGTTCGGAGCCCCCTGAATTCTGCCCACAGCCCCCTGGGTCCCCAGGGACCGCAGGTTCAGAGCCCCTTAGGAGCAGTACAGGTCGGGGTGGAGACGGAGGTCAGGGGTACCCGTGCGGGATGGATGCTCCCTGGGGGTGGGCGGGGCTCCCAGCATCGCCCCCACTGCCCCTCCACAGATGCCCCCGGGCAGTACGGAGCCTACTTCTATGACAACGGCTTCCTCTCTCTCCCGGGCCGCGTCTTCTCCAGGAGGTAAGACCGGTGTTGGGAGGGTCTGTGGGCCCAGAGTGGGACTTCTGTCCCCTCACCCACTTTCTCCACTGCAGCCTCCCCGAGGTGCCTGAGACCATCGAGCTGGAGGTTCGGACCAGCACGGCCAGCGGCCTCCTGGTCTGGCAGGGCGAGGTGAGTGTGGGGCGTCCGGCCCGGGGTCTCAGGCTCCCCCGCCTCTTGATGGCCCGGGAAGTGGGAGAGAGAAAGGGGGCGGCCACAGCCGCTGGGGCCGCAGAGACACTTGTTTCCCTGGCAGGAGACGGGACAGTCCACGCGAGGCAAGGATTTCATCAGTCTTGGGCTTCAGGACGGGCACCTCGTCTTCAGGTGGGTCCTGGCCCCTCCTCTCCCTTCCCTCACCCCCCTTATCCTTCAGCGGCTTTCCATCCAGTCCCCTCCCGAGCCACACCCCCCACTCCCCCACTCCAGTCCCACCCCCTGCTCACGCCCTCTGGGGCCTGTGTGCCTGCAGCTACCAGCTGGGCAGTGGGGAGGCCCGCCTGGTCTCCGAAGACCCCATTAACGACGGCGAGTGGCATCGTGTGACGGCGCTGCGGTAAGGGAGTCCCCCCCGCCCGGGCACTGGGGCTAGAGGCCAGAGTTCCCCTGTCATGTGGAGGGGGCAGGCATTGAGCTCTGGGGAGGCAGAATTTGAGGGCGGGGTCAGCGGGGCGATCACCACCCAGAGCACAGACTTCCAGGATGGGACAGAACTCCTGGGGGGCGGGGATGGGCACACGAGCACCCCAGGGGATGGGGGAAACCTGGGTGGGGTGCTCAGAAGCTGTTTGTGTGGGGCCAGATCTCTCACCCAGCCAGGGGTTGGGGGACAGGAAAGAACTCGGGGAGCAGGGGGTGGACCTCTCTGTTGTAAAGGGAGGGGACTCTCACGGGGCTGGGAAGGACGGGAAATAGTGGGTGAGGGCCAGACTCCCATTCCGATACAGAGAGGGCCAGAGAGGCTCCATCCAGGTGGACGGAGAGGAGCTGGTGAGCGGCCAGTCCCCAGGCCCGAACGTGGCGGTCAACACCAAGGGCAGTGTCTACATCGGTAAGTCTTGAAGGTGGGCTTCAGGGCAGGCTGGGGCCCTGCTCCTCCAGGTGCTGAGGGAGAGACTCGGGGCCCCTGCACCCCCTGAGCAGAGCTGGAGCTCCCCCTCCCGGGGCTCCTGGAGCTGATGGGCCCGCCCTCTTGCCCCACCCCCGCAGGCGGAGCCCCCGACGTGGCCGTGCTGACCGGGGGCAGGTTCTCCTCGGGCATCACGGGCTGCATCAAGAACCTGGTGCTGCACTCCGCCCGGCCCGGTGGCCCCCCCCCGCAGCCAGTGGACATGCAGCACCGTGCCCAGGCGGGGGCCAACACACGCTCCTGCCCCTCGTAGGCACTGCCCACCCCGCATGGACTCCCGGGCCACGCCCCAGCCCCGCGACGGCGACTATATTATTATTAATATTATTATGATGATGATGAGGAATATTTTGTATGAAACCGAGGCGATGCCACGCTTTGCTGCTACTGCCCTGGGCTGGACTGGAGGGTGGGCACGTCACCCCCGCCCCCACCCACAAACACACCTGGGCAGAGCCACAGGCTGCGGGCACAGCAGGTTGCACCAGAGCCGGTGCCTCGGGGGCCACCAGAACTTGGGGTTAGACACGGTGGCTCAGTGGGGTCAGACCCGCCTCCACCAACGGAGCCCCTCACAAGGCAGTGCTGGGCCGCCCATTTGTTCAGCCCCGGGGTGGCGGCCCTCATTTCTGCGGAGCCGACATCGGCTTCCAGCCAGGCAACTTGCCAGCCACCTTGGAGCCTCACCAGCTACCCAGAGTGGAGGGCATCAATTGGCCTTGGCCACCCTCCTCTGGGTTGGGAAGGCTCTTTAGTGCCAACTGTGGAGCAAAAGGCAGCTCACCCCTGGGCAGGCAGCCCGCCCCCCCACCACCACCAGCCCACGTCCCAGCCCCGTTCCACCCCCACCAGACCAGCCGGGCCCCCAGCCCCTGGCAGCCTCCCCTTCCCACCACGCCCTCTTGGCCTGCATTGCCCCCTCCCCACCAACCCCACACCTAGCCCAGGGCCCCCTTGCCCTCAAGGGGCTGCAAGGGAAACTCCACCCCACTCGTACCAGGAGCTGCTACAGGCAGAGCCCCGCACTGAGAGGGGCTCCCTGCCCGCGCCAGGCCACTTCCCCCCCCACGGATCTGGAAGTGAAGGACCAGGGGACGTGGGGGGAGGAGGCCTTAGTGGTCAGAAAGAGTAAGTGCCTTGGGTGCGGGGAGCTGGGACACAGGACTGGGAGGGGCAGGGAGGGGACGTGCCTGTCCTGCCCCACCTGTGGGTGCCCGAGGGCCCGCCTGCCAGCAGCCCCCAGATGTGGGGCCGGGACGCCTGGCCTCTGTGTCCTAGGAAGGACCCTCCTGTGGTCTTTGTCTTGGTCTTTCTTAATAAACGGTGCTATCCCCGCCAGGGCTGTCATCTCCTGTGTCTTTGATTCAAGCGGGACTCATGGTCCCTGAGGGTGGGCCAGGGTAGGGCCAAGCAGGATGGACCAGCGAGGTCCAGGGGTGAAGTGAGACAGCTTCAGGCACATGAGGCCCCTGCTCCCTGCCCTTCACAGATCCAGCAGAGTGCCAGCTGCCAAAACAAGCTGCAGAGTCAGCTGTCCCGGTGGCCTTCACCATGACCCTCTGAGGCAGGAATCATCCCATTTTCCAGACGGGCAGACTGAGTCTCGGAGGGTTGTGTGATGGGCTCAAATGTAGACAGCCCTGTGTGAGGGGGCGGGCGCAGAACCCAGGGACCATCTGACCCCAGAGCCCACTCTCTCTCCGATGCCCAAAGCCTCTCTAGGAATGCACTCCCTGACGCTGGAAGGCCGGCTCACTCAGCCGCAGCCCCCCAGGGGCCACGTGGCCAGGACGCGTGTAACAGACAGTGCAGCCGAGGCCACGGGCCCGGGCCCGGGGGGCCAGCTGGCCGGAGAAGCAGCAGCACCAGAGGAGGCCCAGGAGGAGGCCAGCAGAGGCTAGGGACAGCGAGGAGGCCAGCGCCGCGCCCTGCAGCTGGGGCCCTGCAGAAAGAGAGTCCACTCAGGCCTCGGCCCGGGCCTGCTGCCCCCTGCCCATCCCTGGAGCGGGACAAGTATGGTCTCGGTGGATGCGGCAATAGTGGGTGGTTACCAAGAGCCACCTACCTTCCAGAGCTACACCCTGTCGGGCAGGGTCCCAGTGGGCTGGCGGGCTCCTCTCAGCTGCTGTCCCCAGGGGGCCTGAAGACGGGAGAGCTGGGGAGGAAGTCAGTGTCTGGGAGGCACTGTCATCCGTGTTCCCCTCCTGGCTGGGCTCTGGAGAGGGAGCTGAAGGGGGAAATAACCACCAACACACTGAGATTTGATGATTAAATTATGATGTCTCATTTAATACTCCTAAAACCTCTGAGCAAGTCTTAGTATTTTTATTTTACAAATAAGGAATGGATGGGGAAACAGTGGAAACAGTGTCAGACTTTATTTTGAGGGGCTCCAAAATCACTGCAGATGGTGACTGCAGCCATGAAATGAAAAGACACTTGCTCCTTGGAAAAGTTATGACCAACCTAGACGGCATATTAAAAAGCAGAGACATTACTTGGCCAACAAAGATCCGTCTAGTCAAGGCTATGGCTTTTCCAGTGGTCATGTATGGATGTGAGAGTTGGACTGTAAAGAAAGCTGAGCGCCAAAGAATTGATGCTTTTGAACTGTGGTGGTGGAGAAGACTCTTGAGAGTCCCTTGGACTGCAAGGAGATCCAACCAGTCCATTCTAAAGGAAATCAGTCCTGAATATTTGTTGGAAGGACTGATGCTGAAGCTGAAACTCCAATACCTTGGCCACCAGATGCGAATAACTGACTCACTGGAAAGGACCCTGATACTGGGAAAGATTGAGGGCGGGAGGAAAAGGGGACGACAGAGGATGAGATGGCTGGATGGCATCACCGACTCAAAGGACATGAGTTTGAGCAAGCTCTGGGAGTTGGTGATGGACAGGGAGGCCTGGCGTGCTGCAGGCCATGGGGTCGCAGAGAGTCAGACACGACTGAGCCCCTGAACTGAAGCACAGAGGGAGGCTGAGTCACTTGCCAGGTCACACAGCTGGAAGTGCCGGGGGTGGACCTGGACTCACAGTCCAGCTCCAGGGGCTGCGGTGGGCGAATGGAGCTGCTTTTCAAGAAGGAAGCACCTGTGGCGAGCACTGTCTTGCACCCAGCGCCGTGCTCTGCGCTCAGCTCGTCACCCACAGGATTTCACTTAAAGTTCATGACGAATCCAAAAGGCTCACTTTATCACCCTCAGTTTACAGGTAAAGAAACGGAGGCACAGGGAGGTTCATTCTTCCACTTATCGGACGAGTATTTTTTGAGCATCTGCTATACCCCAGGCATTGCTCTGGGGACTGAGGGATATGACAGTGAGAAAAACAGACAAAAATGTCTTCATGGAGGGCTTCCCTGGTGTCTCAGTGGTAAAGAATCCATCTGCCAATGCAAGACACACGGGTTTGAACCCTGATCCAGGTGGTGCTAGTGGTAAAAAAAAAAAAAAAAAAAAAAAAACCTGCCTGCCAGTACAGGAGACAGAAGGGACGCGGGTTCCGCCCCCGGGTCTGGAAGGTCTGGAGGAGGGCACGGCAGCCCGCTCCAGGGTTCTTGCCTGGAGAATCCCATGGACAGAAGAGCCTGGTGGGCTACAGTCCATGGGGTCACAAAGAGTCAGACATGATGGAAATGACTTCAGTTCAGTTCAGTCACTCAGTCGTGTCCGACTCTTTGTGACTCCGTGGACTGCAGCACGCCAGGCCTCCCTGTCCATCACCAACTCCCGGAGTTTCCTCAAACTCATGTCCATGGAGTCAGTGATGCCATCCAACCATCTCATCCTCTGTCGTCCCCTTCTCCTCCCACCTTCAATCTTTCCCAGCATCAGGGTCTTTTCCAATGAGTCAGTTCTTCTTCGAAATGACAGAACGCACCCTCACCACCACTGAAACGCTATTTGGAAGCAGCTGGACCCGATCACCTCCGGCATCTTCGAGCTCTAACATCCTCTGGTCCTCAGCCTGATCTGGACAGAGTCCCCGCTGCTTCCCCTTATCCTCTCCCGCCACACCCCTGCCTCCGGCTCCCATCCCAGATGCTCGGCGGGGCCCAGGCCCCACCCACCACTGACCTCTGCAGTTGGCTGGTGGCCAGGAGGCCTGGTCACTGCCATCGCCACAGTTGTCCATGCCCCAGCGATCGCATA
Organism: Capra hircus; assembly: GCF_001704415.2. Classification (NCBI taxonomy): domain Eukaryota; kingdom Metazoa; phylum Chordata; class Mammalia; order Artiodactyla; family Bovidae; genus Capra; species Capra hircus. Next base: position 4,986,185 of record NC_030809.1, on the reverse strand, counting down.
CCAGGCTCGGGGGGATGCACCTGCCGTTCCGACACGGGAAGTAGCCACCACAGGATCCTGCAGCCGAGAGGGGAGGCATGCGATGAGGACCCTGGGCACCAGGGCAGGTCTGGTCCTGCGGGGAAGGAATGTGGGACGTGTGAGCAGGAGAGGCTGTTTCCAGGCGCGTGCAGATGAGAGTATGGATGAGACAGGGGTGTAATCATAAAGATGATGAGGGTGTCAGTAGCTAAGATTTACGGAGTTCCTATGCCAGGCCCAGCGCGGTTCACATCCCAGCTCATCGAGTTCTCACAGCAACCCTGTGGGGTCAATACTGTTATCAACCCCATTTGAGAGAGGAGAAGACTGAGGCACAGGGAGGCTAGGTCGCTAGACCAAGGCCACATAGCTTGTATCTAAGCGGCAGGGTAGGAATTCCGCCCCATGCTCATGTGAGCATGTGAGTGTGTACACACACACGTGTGTGCCCGGCGACCTGAACACTCCAAGCACCTCCCCCCACTCAGCACTGTACCTGCCATCAGCCCACCTGCAACTGTATGGCTTGTTCCTCTCAGGTCTCTCCACTCAAAGGTCATCTTGTCCGAAGGACTGCCCTCACCCCCACATGAGAACTGCACACCACCCCTCCCCCTCAGCCCTTTATCCCGACTCCAGTTTCCCCGTCGCACTTACCACCTCTGCAGAACACAGATTTGCTTGATTCTTTGTGGTCTGTCTCGCCCACTAGAACGTCAGCTCAAGTGAGGCAGGGACTTCTCTTTCACTCATGGCTGCGTGAATCCCTGGAGCCTGGAAGAGCACCTGGTGCCTGGCAGCTACTCAATACTTGTTAAATGAATGAACACAGACAGAAAAGGGGATGACTCGGTGCCCAGGTGCGGTAGACAGGTTGGCTTACGCAGCACCCCATTCCGCGGAGAAAAGCTGGGTCAGGCAGTACTGACCAACACCATGGCTCAGAGCTGAGCATGGGAATCAGAGCATTCCATTCCTGGTTCTGGGAACGGACACGTAGCCCGTGTGACCAATCAGATTTGACCCTGAGGACTTTCGCTAGAACCTTAAGATCCCTGCAGTTCCCTGGCGGTCCAGTGGGTAGGACTTGGCGCTTTCACTGCAGGGGGCTCGGGTTCAGTCCCTGGTTGGGAACTGAGATCCTGCCAGCCACAGGACAGCACGGCCAACAGAGAAAAGATCCTCACTCTTTTTTTCATTGAGGTGAGAGTTATAAGAGAGACTGTGTTCTTGGAGTTGCAGAGTCACCTTGTTGCCAAGTAGAAAGAGGGAGCTAGAGTTGCCTGAAATGGAAGCCAAACAGATCCAAAGCAAAGGGAGAAAAATAAAGAGAGAGAGCCTAGGAGGCATCACTTGAGCTCTTGGATCCATCTTTACCTGAACCAACACCTTAGTATCCCAGTTATAGGAGCCCCCCAAATTCTCCTTTGGCTTAAGCCAACTTGAATTGGGTTTCTTACATGTGCAAATGAAAGTGAATGCTCTCATACGCATAAGATGTGTAGGTGTCAGAGCGAATATCTGTGAGCGGAAACACAAACAGTAATATCATAAAAAGGGATCCAAGGGAGCCAGAGCTGCAACAGAGCTTCGCCACCTTCACCTGCTCTTCAGAGTCCAATCCTGCTAAATACAGAGCAGCTGCGACGTGCCTGGCGGGCGCCTCACAGGAGGGCAAGTTCATGGGGGGAAAGGGAGAGAGAGGAAATAAAGAAGGGAGGGAGCGAAGGAGTTGGTTTCCAATTAGCCAGTGAGATCTTCTTGCAAAACAACATTAGGACCCTTGGCGCAGGAGCCAGAAAGGGGGCTCCAAGCCCCATCAGTCATGGCCCCAAAGACACACATGAGACGGCAGGCCATGCTCTCTGACCAGCTCGGGTTGAAGGGCTGTCGAGGGCCTGGCATGTCGAGGCCCAACTCCTGGTGAACCTGGGTTGGCTCTCAGAGCCCCCCACCCCCACCAAAAGTTCTTGCCTCCAAGTTCTCACGACCCCATATTTAATGCTCCAGTCTGGATATTTTGGCAGAGAAGGCAATGAAGCTTCTCTGTGGTTTTGGAAACTTCTGCGCTTTGGCAGCTCATCTGGGGTAGCATCAGTGAGTGTCTCCAGTCCTGGGGAACCTGCCGGGACTAAAGCCTTGACTCAATGTGAGCAGAGGACCAACTCTAGCAGTTACAGCCCCGCTGCTCCGCCTGTGATCTGGGTGGCCTGCAGCACTTTGCCTAATCTCCCTGGGCCTGTTTCCCATCCATCAATAGGAGAGTATGACCCAGCATAGCTGCTGTGAGAACAGAGGAGATCTGGCTTGCCAAGGGCGGGAGACAATGCTCATTAAGGGATTACTGTTAATATCACAATCAGTTCCCTTTCCTTGCCTAAGTAGGTTTCCCCCACTTACAATCACCAAGAGTCCTGGCTCTCTGTCCCTCTGCAATCGTCTGAGAGGCAGATTCAGGACAGAGGAGCTGCTGTGTGAACATACGTGGGCATGAGTTGCCTGGAAGTGTGCAAAGTGGTACTGTGTATGAGGTGTACGTGATGCGAACTGTGTGTGCAAGTGAGTGTGCCCTAAGTGAGCCAGGTGGGTCGTGCGTTGGCAGTCTGTGTGTGCCGGGCGTGTGGAGCTGCGGGTATGAGGTGTGTACTTGCGCCTTGTGTGTGAGGGAGTTGATACTGGAGTGTGAGTTGCGGGAAGTCAAGTCCCCGCGGTTGGCTCTGGGTCTGGACCACCCCACCCGCTTCTCTCCCGCAGGCCCCCGGCCCCTCCGGGTCCAGGCCGACCGCCCCAACCCACCCAGCCGGAACGAGGTGACTTCTCCCACGAAGTCCACGCGGGGCTGGCGGCCTCTGGTGACCAGGCGCAGGCCCAGGAGGTCCCCGGAGGTCGTCACCGGGGCCGGGATGGTCAGGCCGCAGAGCGGGGCTCCCAGGGGCCGGGGCGTCCCCGGCGGCCCCTCGTACAGCTGCAGGTAGGACCCGGGGGCGCAGGGGTCCGCCGGCAGCGGGGCGGAGGCGTTGAGCGCGGGGGGCACGGACGGCGGGGCCAGGCTGTAGACCAGGAAGAAGCGGAACTGGAGGCGGATCCTGTCGCCGGGGGCGGCCGCCCGCACCCAGAGCCCGCAGTCCGTGTCCGGGGCCACGAAGTAAAAGCGGCGCGACGCGGAGTGCGAGCGCAGCAGCAGCCCGTCCGCCGGCCAGGTCCGGCCGCACAGGTCCACCAGGTCAGCTGCAACGGAGAGCACGGCCCTGAAACCGAGGTGCCCGGCCTGGCCCCTGCCGTCTGCCCAGGGGCAGATGATTGATCCATCTCAGAATATTTGTGAGGGCTACAAAATTTAATTCACGTCCTCAGTCTCTTAAACCCGAGGATGGGGACTTCCCTGGGGCCAGGTGGTAAAGACTTCCCCCTCCAATGGAGGTGGGGGGGTGGGGGGTGGGGGGTGGGGCTGGAGGGGGCAGGTTCCAGGGTTCCACCCCTGGCAAGCGAGCTAAGATCCCACCTGCCAGGTGGCCCAAAAAACAAAACATAAAATAGAAATAATTATTGTAACATACTCAATAAGAAGGGTCCACATTAAAAAAAAAAAATCTAAAAAAAAAAAACCACCTTCGGACGTGGTTTCAGGATTTCCCAGATTTTAGAAAGATAGTATGATACGTACAGCCTCAAACGGAGTCTGCTGCAGCCCTCTGTGATCAAACACATTTTCTAGAGCAGTTGTACAGAACATTTGCCCCAAGTAGGACAAATAAAGACAATATACAGACTCCTGTCAGTTCAGGTCAAGGTGTTGCCAGTTAATTAAAAAACAAATATTGGTTGTCAGACCTTTCCATATTTCGGAGTGGAAGCTGAAGGATTGTGGGCATGTATGGGGGTGGGTGCAGAGCTTGGGAGAGCACCTCATGAGCATCGCAGAAGTGTCAGTTTGATCTTATGTAAGGAAGGATGGGAGAGACACAGCTGGGCCCCTGCCCAGACAGCAGCCATTCCCTGTTTCTCCTTGCTAAAGAAACTCAGTTCCCCTCAGCTGTCGGGGAGCAACATGCTAGCCCCCTGGTCATTAGCCTAATGCAAGTCTTGTAATCCTAATTCTATTTGCCAGGTTTAGGGGTTGGCATGTGACCTGATTCTGGCCAATGAGATTTAAGGAGCGGCTTGCTGAGGCTTCCTGAGGAAGATTTTCCTCCTTAATTTAACGAAAAAAAAAAAAGGAGGAAGAGCTATGGGATGAGGAGCCTCCTTTTCTTCCTGCTTTTGAAAGTCATTGACTGAGGATGTGATGCCTGGAGCTGCAGCAGCCATCTTGCAAGGATGAGGTCATGAGAATTATGGAGGAGCCTTGGCACAGTTGAACTGCTGAAAACCATTCTGGTCTCACCCAAGGCCTCTCTGCTTAAGTGAAATAATAAATGTCCTTATGTTAAACATTCCCTTTCGTTTGGTATCTGTTCTAGCCCCAAACTTCCTCATTGGTACAGAATTGTTATGAAGATTAATGAGATACTGTGTAAGTATTCAAACCATCTCTGATTTTTGTAAGGAGACAGAGAGAACAGGAGGTGGCTTTTCTGGTGCATGGTAAGGGCACTAGGGGTGCCTGAGGACAAGCCAGGATCTGGGTCTTTGGGGGAGAAATTCCCCTTTAGGGCTCAGGATGTAGGAGCATCGTCTCATATGTGTGCAGGTCTACTAAAGCCGGAACCTGTCTTGGAGGCACATGGGACAGGGGGAATTTCAGAGAGTGAGTGGACAAGCACCTCCTGTGTGCAGGGTGCTGTCTGTGTGTCTTACATGGTTGATCTCACATTGATAATATTAACAGTCCCTTAAGGAGCAAGGCTCTATCGTTCTTCCCATTTTACTGCTGAGGAAACGGAGACTTAGAAACAGTGAAGTCAGGACTCCCCTGGCGATCCAGTGGTTGACTCTGTGCCTCCAATGCAGGGGGCCACAGGTTTGATCCCTGGTTGGGGAACTAAGATCCCATATGCCATGCAGTGAGGCCAAAAAAAAAAAAAAGATGTCAAGGGTAGAGTGAGTGTGTGAATGCAGGGTCATCTGACTCCAAAGTCCACAGCGTTCCCCAGTGCCAGACCTGACGGCTGCCCCGCCTGCCCCCAGGCCCTTGCTTCTGGGTGACTTGGAGCTCCAGCCACCCAGAGGGATTGGGGTGGATTTGGAGGTGCCAGGCAAGAGCAGACTCAGAGTTTCCCAGTGTCCCCCAACCCAAGGGATCCCAGCCCATCAGGGTGAATGCTGACTGGGAAAACAGACTCTAAGGGTGGTGGGCCTGAGTCTCCTGCCTGCCCAGCCAAGCCCCCGTGAACTCACCGGTGTGCAGAGCCGATGCAGTCAGCGTGGCTGCCCCCAGCAGGAGCAGCCTCTGGGGCAGCTGTGGAGGACAGAATTCCATCCCAGCCATCCTGTGCCCAGCAGTGGGGCAGACTGGCAGAATCTGCAGTTTGGGGTCTTTGGGGAGACTGCAGTGGAGGAGTTGGCAGGACGTGGGGAGCAAGAGGAGGCAAGTACACCAGCTCCTCTGGTCTCTCCAGAGATGTTTGCACTCCCGGTTCCAGACTCTTCTTCAGATCAGGGTTGTGTCTAGGGTTGCCATGGAGATTTGGGGCTGGGGCAGGAGCCTGGGGAGAGAAGGCGGGGAGGATGCCTGCTCATCCCTTGCCAGACAGGAACCAGGAAACTCAGATCCGGTTCAGCCACAGGGCTTCTGGGAGGGGGGTCCCACAGCCTCAGAGAACTGCCGCCTTCCTGGAGAAGTTGGCATCTTAGGGCTGAGTTTAAGGGAGACGCCCAGGACACCAAACCGGCCTCTCCGAGGGCCTTAGAGACGCAGCAAGTGGTGAAGGAGCACTGGCCCAGGACTCGGCGCAGTTACAAAGGGCTCCTGCCTCAGGGCCTTTGCCCTTGCTGCTCCTGCGCCGGGAGTGCCCCTCCTCCACATGGTGGTCCATGGCTGACTTCTCTGGGTCATTCAGATTTCAAGCTCACATGTCACCTGCTCAGACCACATTTCCCTGACCATTTCTCAGTCTAAATTAGTGCTTTCCCTCCTTGTCACTCAGTCACATGTCCCTGAATTTATCTCAGTGCTCACTGAAATTGCTTTGGTGGTGGTGGTCGTTGAGTCGCTCAGTCGTGTCCGACTCCGGCAACCCAATGGACTGTAGCCTGCCAGGCTCCTCCGTCCATGGGATTCTCCAGCCAGAATACTGGAGTGGGCTGCCATTTCCTTCTCCAGGGGATCTTCCTGACCCAGGAATCAAACCCGGGTCTCCTGCATTGCAGGCAGACTCTTTACCAACTGAGCCAAAAAGGAATTACTTTGCTTATTTATATCTATCTTGTATGTATTGTCCATTGACCCCACCAACTAAAATTCCATGTCTTATTGTTCTCTGAAGCCCTGGGTCATAACACAGTGCCTGGCACAGAGCAAAAATCCAGGAAAAAAGAACTAATATGTGCCATTGAGCAAATGGCCTTCCTTTTCTCTGGGCTTTACTTCTTCATGTGTAAAAGGAAGGGTTTGGACCATTTCAGGCTTTTTCAAAAACTGTAATTAGTGGAACAGTTTTTGTTTTTGTTTTTGTTTTTCAAAAGGCATCATACATAGAACCTTAATATATGAAACTGAAACTTTTCAGCTCTCAGTTTCCTGATCTGTGAAATGGAATAATGGTAGATCTCACTTTGCAGGTGTATTGTAAAGGATACTTGATACAAGTGGGGGACTTAGAATAGTGTCTGTCTCTATAGTGAAGGGCCCAACGCTTGTCAGGCTGGATGATGACTCCCATCATTATTATTTAAACAGATCTTCTGTGTTTCAAGACGTCCCCACCTCAGACCTTGAGACACCACCTTAGAGTCTAAGGACTCTATGGGAAGGTTAAAACTGTTGGCCCTACTGCTCTCTAATGCTCTCCTTTTGAGAACTGACATTCGATGTCACCTTGATACCCTGCTGTGTGTGTTGCCAAGGCTAGGCCGTGGGAACTCCTTAGGCAGGGGTGGATCTATCATGAAACGCGTGAGGCTTGAGCATCAGGACATATTACTTGCGTGGATTATTTCATAATCTCATAAAATTTGCAAAAGTGAGATATTTTAACCACAACCAATTCAGATCACTGTCCCTTTCCACCCCAGTCTCCTCCATCACACCTCTCTTCAGATAGCCATGGGCATTTTTGAAATCTGGCTAAAGGAGGTGGCCTTGAGCTTGGGTTTGCAGAGGGTATAATTAGGGGTTCTGGCTCCTTCCAGGTGTCATTTTATTATTTCTGAATGTCCCAGAATGCCTTCCAGGAATCTTCCTCATGCCCTGTACGCTGTCTGTCCCAGTGTTGTGATATGCAGGTGCAGAACCAGAGGTCATGATTGTGCCTGGCCTCGTGGTATGAGGGCATTGAATGGGGAAATGAGGTTTGAACTGTATGGAGCCAATCTTGAAGCTCACATATGCAAGAGCTTTGATAGAGGTTATCTCAAGTTTGACAATAATCCTTAAGAGAATGAATAATCTTACTAATAATAATGAACTGCAAAGTTGAGGGAAAAAGTCGAAACCATCACTAATTAAAAATTAAAAAACTAATTTTAATCAGTCATGCTAAAGGAAAGACTGAGTTATCTTTCTAGTCCTGTCGTGGAAAATCTCATACAGTGTTGTCATAGAAGGGATAAAAGGATATGCCGCCAAAAAAAAGTAAGGGAAACAGTATTATAGAAGGACGTTAGGCAGTTGACTGATAAAAACGTGCTATTGTGTGGACTTTACATTGTCCGCAGTATTTGTCAGCTTTTAAACTTTGAAAGATGTTGGACATGGAAGCAAGCCAGATGTCCATCGACAGATGAATGGAGAAAGAAGATGTGATATATATAGATATATATATACCCCATGGAAAACTACTCAGCCATAAAAAAAGAACGCAACTGAGTCAGTTGTACTGATGTAGATGAACCTACAGCCTATTATACAGCGTGAAGTAAGTCAGAAGGAGAAAAACAAATATCATCTATTAATGCATCAACATGGAATCTAGAAAAATGGTACAGATGAAAGCACTTGCAGGGCAGGAATAGAGGCGCAGACGCAGAGAATGGGCGGTAGACAGAGTGCGGGGGAAGGAGGGGGTGAACTGCGAGAACAGCACTGGCATATGCCCACCGCCACGCGTGAAGCAGACAGTGGGCGGGGAGCTGCTGCCAGCACAGGAGCTCAGCGCGGGGCCCTGGGATGGCCTGGAGGGCTGGGATGGCGCGTAGGAGGGAGGCTCAAGAGGGAGAGGAGATACGTATGTTTATGGCTGGTCCACATTGTCGTACAGCAGAAACTAACACAATATTGAATAGATGGGGAAACAGTGGCCAACTTTATTTCTCTGGGCTCCAAAATCACTGCAGATGGTGACTGCAGCCATGAAATTAAAAGACGCTTGCTCCTTGGAAGGAAAGTTATGACCAACCTAGACAGCATATTGAAAAGCAGAGACATCACTTTGCCAACAAAGGTCCGTCTAGTCAAAGCTACGGTTTTTCCAGTGGTCATGTATGGATGTGAGAGTTGGACTGTGAAGAAAGCCAAGCGCCAAAGACTTGATGCTTTTGAACTGTGGTGTTGGAGAATACTCTTGAAAGTTCCTTGGACTGCAAGGAGATCCAACCAGTCCATCCTAAAGGAGATCAGTCCTGGGTGTTCACTGGAGGGACTGATGCTGAAGCTGAAACTCCAATACTTTGGCCACCTGATATGGAGAGCTGACTCATTGGAAAAGACTCTGATGCTGGGAAAGGTTGAAGGCAGGAGGAGAAGGGGATGACAGAGGATGAGATGGCTGGATGGCATCACGGACTCGATGGACGTGAGTCTGAGAGAACTCCGGGAGTTGGTGATGGACAGGGAGGCCTGGCGTGCTGCAGTTCATGGGGTTGCAAAGAGTCGGACACGACTGAGCAACTGAACTGAACTGAAAAAAAGCTGTAAAGAAGAAAAAAAAGATGTGATGTCTACATACCCACACACGCACACAGGGACCATTATTCAGCCATAATAAAGAATGAAATAATATAATCTGCAACAACATGAATGGGCCTAAAGATTATCATACAAAGTGAAGTAAACCAGACAAAGAAAGACAAGCATTAGGGACTTCCCTGGTGGTCCAGTGGCTAAGACTCCACACTCCCAATGCAAAAGGCCCAGGTTCAGTCCCTGGTCAGGGAACTAGATCCCACACGCCACAGCTAAGACCTGGCCCAGGCAAATAAATAAACAATTCTTAAAAAAAAAAAGACAACTATTATATGATATCACTTATACATGGAAAGACAATATAAATGAACTTATTTACAAAGCAGAAATACTCTCACAGACATAGAAAGCAAGCTTGTGGGTTATTAAAGGAGAGGGAGGAAAGGGCTAAGTTAGAAGTTTGGGATTGAAATATACACACTACTATATATACAAATTAAAGAACCAACAAGGACCTATTGCAGAGTGCAGGGAACTATACTCAATATCTTGTAATAACCTGTAATGGAAGAGATTGTAAAAAAAAAAAAGAATATATTTATATAGATGTGCATAACTAACTGAATCATTTTGCTGTATACCCAGAACTAACACAACATTGTAAGTCAACTACGTTTCAATAAAAACATATGCTCTGTGGCATGCAGGACCTTAGTTCCCAGACCAGGGATCAAATCCATGTCCCCTGGGTTCGAAGCATCAGTATTAACTGCTGGACCGATAAGGAAGTCCTTCAATAAAAATTTCTTTTTAAGTTGTCAGATTTCGTTGGCTGTGAGCAGAGCAGCAAATAACATTTCATCTTTACTTACCAAGAGCCAGGTTAAAGAAGGCAAAGTATCCAGGTTTAGCCAAGCAGGACCCTGTGGGGCTTTCCAAGGACAGACCCCCCCTCACGTCCTCCACCTGCCTCTTGTCTGTAGAAACAGAACCTCCTGAAACAGAACTGGACCCTGTGGTCCTTGTTCCCCGTGTCCTCAGCCTGCCTTTTGTAATGGAAAAACTTTAGCCAAAGAATAAGTTTAATCAGAGAAGTGAGAAAATGCAGAAAGAAAGGAAAACAGTCAAAGGAGACGAAACAATAGTAATAATGTACTCATTAAAAAAATAATAATGCAGTCATTAACCAGGGTCAAGGATCTTTCGTTCCTCCTCAAGGGCTGTAGACAATATTCTGACCATATCCTGTGAGCTGTTTTATAAATACTGAAATTAACTACATGATGAAGTTAACTACATGATGACTAGACTATACCTACAGCATAAGCTGCCACAATTCTGAGAACTGGCCTCATGGAAACAAACCAACCCTGGAAATGAAGATTTGTTGTTGTTAAGTCACTCAGTCGTGTCCAATTCTTTTGCAACCCCATGCACTGCAGCACGCCAGGCTTTCCTGTCCTTCACCATCTCCCGGAGTTTGCTCAAACTTGTGTCCATTGAGTCAGTGATGCCATCAGCAATCTGTTACCGTATTCCCCTCCTGCCTTCAATCTTCCCCTGCATCAGGGTCTTTTCCAAAGAGCTGTCTCTTCACGTCATGTGGCAAAGTACTGGAGCTTCGCTTCAGTTTCAGCATCAGACCTTCCAATGAATAGTGTTGATTTCCTTAGGACTGCCTGGTTTGATCTCCTTACAGTCCAAGAGACTCTCAAGAGTCTTCTCCAACACCACAGTTCGAAAGCATCAATTCTTCAGTGCTCAGCCTTCTTTGTGGTCCAACTTTCACATTTGTACATGACTACTGGGATATCATGAGCTCCTTATTGCCAAATTCAGACTTAAATTGAAGAAAGTAGGGAAAACCACTAGACCATTCAGATATGACCTAAATCAAATCCCTTATGATTATACAGTGGAAGTGAGAAATAGATTTAAGGGTCTAGATCTGATAGACAGAGTGCCTGATGAACTATGGAATGAGGTTCGTGACATTGCATAGGAGACAGGGATCAAGACCATCCCCATGGAAAAGAAATGCAAAAAAGCAAAATGGCTGTCTGGAGAGGCCTTACAAATAGCTGTGAAAAGAAGAGAGGCAAAAAGCAAAGGAGAAAAAGAAAGATATAAGCATCTGAATGCAGAGTTCCAAAGAATACCAAGAAGAGAGAAGAAAGCCTTCTTCAGCGATCAATGCAAAGAAATAGAGGAAAACAACAGAATGGGAAAGACTAGAGATCTCTTCAAGAAAATTAGAGATACCAAGGGAATATTTCATGCAAAGATGGGCTCAATAAAGGACAGAAATGGTATGGACCTAATAGAAGCAGAAGATATTAAGAAGAGGTGGCAAGAATACATGGAAGAACTGTACAAAAAAGATCTTCACAACCCAGATAATCATGATGGTGTGATCACTCATCTAGAGCCAGACATCTTGGAATGTGAAGTCAAGTGGGCCTTAGAAAGCATCACTACAAACAAAGCTAGTGGAGGTGATGGAATTCCAGTTGAGCTGTTTCAAATTCTGAAAGATGATGCTGTGAAAGTGCTGCATTCAATATGCCAGCAAATTTGGAAAACTCAGCAGTGGCCACAGGACTGGAAAAGGTCTGTTTTCATTCCAATCCCAAAGAAAGGCAATGCTAAAGAACGCTCAAACTACCGCACAATTGCACTCATCTCACACACTAGTAAAGTAATGCTCAAAATTCTCCAAGCCAGGCTTCAGCAATACGTGAACCGCGAACTCCCTGATGTTCAAGCTGGTTTTAGAAAAGGCGGAGGAACCAGAGATCAAATGGCCAACATCCGCTGGATCATGGAAAAAGCAAGAGAGTTCCAGAAAAACATCTATTTCTGCTTTATTCACTATGCCAAAGCCTTTGACTGTGTGGATCACAATCAACTGGAAAATTCTGAAAGAGATGGGAATACCAGACCACCTAACCTGCCTCTTGAGAAATCTGTATGCAGGTCCGGAAGCAACAGTTAGAACTGGACATGGAACAACACACTGGTTCCAAATAGGAAAAGGAGTATGTCAAGGCTGTATATTGTCACCCTGCTTATTGAACTTATATGCAGAGTACATCATGAGAAACGCTGGACTGGAAGAAGCACAAGCTGGAATCAAGATTGCCGGGAGAAATATCAATAACCTCAGATATGCAGATGACACCACCCTTATGGCAGAAAGTGAAGAGGAACTAAAAAGCCTCTTGATGAAAGTGAAAGAGGAGAGTGAAAAAGTTGGCTTAAAGCTCAATATTCAGAAAACGAAGATCATGGCATCTGGTCCCATCACTTCATGGGAAAAAGATGGGGAAACAGTAGAAACAGTGTCAGACTTTATTTTTGGGGGCTCCAAAATCACTGGAGATGGTGACTGCAGCCATGAAATTAAAAGACACTTACTCCTTGGAAGAAAAGCTATGACCAACCTAAATAGTATATTCAAAAGCAGAGACATTACTTTGCCGACTAAGGCCCATCTAGTCAAGGCTATGGTTTTTCCAGTGGTCATGTATGGATGTGAGAGTTGGACTGTGAAGAAGGCTGAGCGCCGAAGAATTGATGCCTTTGAACTGTGGTGTTGGAGAAGACTCTTGAGAGTCCCTTGGACTGCAAGGAGATCCAACCAGTCCATTCTGAAGGAGATCAACCCTGGGATTTCTTTGGAAGGAATGATGCTAAAGCTGAAACTCCAGTACTTTGGCCAACTCATGGGAAGAGTTGACTCATTGGAAAAGACTTTGATGCTGGGAGGGATTGGGGGCAGGAGAGAAGGGGATGACCGAGGATGAGATGGCTGGATGGCATCACGGACTCGATGGACGTGAGTCTGAGTGAACTCCAGGAGATGGTGATGAACAGGGAGGCCTGGCATGCTGCAATTCATGGGGTCGCAAAGAGTTGGACACGACTGAGCAACTGAACTGAACTGAACTGACTGGGAACCAGAGATTAAACTGCCAACATCCACTGGATCATAGAAAAAGCAGGAGAATTCCAGAAAAACATCTACCTCTGCTTCATTGACTATGCTAAAGCCTTTGACTGTATGGATCACAACTGAAGATTGACTGTACCTAAAACAATCAAGATGACCCTGGTCAGACCACCAATGACCAATTGCAAGATGACTGTCACAGCTGAGTGTACTATTTCTGCATGTAGCCCTTTCCTTCTGGCTGTAAAGGCTCTTACCCTCGACTGTCAGGGGTGGGGGCAGTCGCCTTTAGATAGATGTCCACTGCATCCGTGAATTTTCCTTTTCACCACCCTGGCCTGTTTATTGGCTTTTGAGCACCAAATATCTGGACCCCGCTTTCAGCAACACTCCTAGGCCTTCCCTGAGTTCCAAGAATAAGTTTAATCAGAGAACTGAGAAAATGCCAAAAGAAAGGAGAACAGTCAAGCAAGACAAAATAAATTTAGTCATTAAACAAAGTCAAGAAACTTGCTTCCTGCTCAAGGGGTATGGATAATAGTCTGAGCCATGTCCTTTGAGCTGTTTTTCAGACACTGAAACCTCCACCAGGTGGGAGAAGTTAACTCTATGCTGCCCACAAACTCATAGACCCCAGACTGTGGAACCAGAAGGCTGATGAAGCTGACTCCTGATTACCTCACCACCAGCCAATCAGAAGAATATTCATGAGCTGGTTACTCACCCTACAACACATCCCGTGCACACCCTCATCTTTAAAAGTCGTTAGGGAGTTCAGGGCTTTTGCGTACTGGCCACCTGGACTCCTTGCTTGGCACCCTACAACAAGCAATGTACGGAGACTTCCCCCAGTGGTTAAAATTCTGCTGTTTCACTGCAGGAGGCACAGGTTCAAGCCCTGGGTGGGGAACTAAGATCCTGCAAGCCACATGGAGCAGCCAAAAGAAAATAAGCCAATCAGCAATGCACTTTCCCTCACTACCACCAGTGTCAGTTAGCTTTACCGCTCGAGGGCAAGCAGATGGCAAGCGGGGTTCAGCAGTGCTGGGGCCTGCCCACAAATACTCTTCAGTGGGATAGCTGCAAACTTCCATGAAAGTCTGGCTCTGTGGATGTTACTGTGACAGACATGCCATTTGGGAAAGGATGGGCTTCAAGAAGAGAAACTGGCACCTTTTCTGAACTTGCCTGCGGGCTGTGTCTACAGACTGGGGACAGGCTGAGCTGTATGCTTGCACAGGACAAGACCTGGGAAGCCCGAGGAGCTGCTTCACCCGGACATCACCCAGAACGGGACATGTATGGCAGAAGGGGCCTAGTGTCTGGAGGACGTAGAAGGTCTTCTTCTTGCTGTGGTTTAACCTCTGAAAAATGCTCCTCAAACTTTTGTTCATCCTTCAGGACAAGATGGAGAAAGACCTCATTGGTAATGAGAAGAATGAAGATGACTAAGAGTATGCTTCTGTTCACAGCAGCCACGGCATGGAGACCACCTAAATGTCCATGAACAGATGGATGGGTAAAGAAGATGTGCTGTATGTATACAGTGGAGTATTGCTCAGCCATAGAACACAACGAGAGAACGCCCTCTGCAGCAACACGGATGGACCTGGAGAGGATCACCCTAAGTGAGGCAGGAAGAAAGAGACAAGCACCGTGTGATGTTACTCAACATGTGGGGCCCAAAACATGACGCAAACAAACTCAGCTTGGAAACAGAGACTCACAGACATGGAGAACAAACTTGCGGCTGCCCGCAGGGACAGGGAGAGGAGAAGCATGGACTGGGAGTCTGGCGTTAGCAGATGCCAGCTACTACATGCCGAACGGACAGACAGATCCTGCTGCAGGGCACAGGGGACTGCGCTGAACAGCCGAGTCTCAATGAGTCTCAATGGGAAAGGATGGGTGTGTGTATATACACACACCTGAATCACTTTGCTGTAGAGCGGAAACTAACACAACACTGTGAATCAACCACGCTTCAACGAAGTAAAGTTTAGAAAAATAAAAGCTTGTGAATATAGAGTATTTGGGCTTCCTGACACTGGAAATGCAAGCATGAAGAACTTTCTTTCAGAGAAATGGTATTAATAAAAGTGAGGTTTGGTCTAAAGCTCTTTCACCCTAGTTAGCAAAAGATGTGAGTGGAACAAGTCTTCTGAAAAGGCAAAACTTTTCCTTGGAAGGGTTTTGAGTAGTTGGGGAGTTAGTACCTTTCTCAAAAATGCTAAGCCCACTAAAATGTTCTGGGATTTGGGTTTAAAACATTTTATTTTTAGGCTTTAGGGCAGTTCCTGTTTTCCACTGTAGCAGGTAGAAAGGCAGAAAGAATAAAGCATGAAGTCACGTCTCACTGCACACGCAGCTTTGCTATTTAGTTACTCCGGTTCGTAACCTCAGCTTTAAAAAATGAAGCAAATAGCATTTGTGAAACAGTGTTTGTCCCACAACAAGATGAAACCTCAAGACATAGAGGAAGGTTTACCATCTGCCTTAAAAATTATAACACACATCTATTATTCAATACATTAATTTTTTCTCATCCTAAATAAATACTTATTTTCAAAACTGGTTTTACAATTTTATATTTTTAAAGAGGGTCCTCAAACTGTCCATACTTCAAGACCAAAAAAACCTGGCCCTTAAGGAGATCATAGCCTTCTATGGGCTTCAGATCAAACGAACAAAATTAAAGAAATTCCAACCTTACCAGGAAAATGAAGTACCATGGGAAGTCAGGAAAGCCTTCCCAGAGAAGGGCATTTATTTTTTTAATTCAGCTGTGCTGTGTCTTGGTTGTGGCACACGTGACCTTCCTGGCAGCATGTGGGATCTCAGCTCTCTGACCAGGGATCGAACCCAGGGCCCTGCATGGAGTGTTAACCACTGGACCACCGGGGAAGTCCCCGAGAAGGGCATTTCTGAATTGGGCCCTAAAGGATGCATAGGCGTTTCCATACAGAAACTGTATTAAATGTAATAACAGTACTTCCAGGTTCCTTGACTGGGCTCTGTGCCTGAAGCATCCCTACCTTTCATGAACTAATGTAGACTTTGTCGTATTTCTAGCAATCACTTCTTAAGTGCTTGCAACATGCCAGTCACTGGCTGTAAGCTTGTTTCATGCTTTATCACACATTATTGTCACAATGAACCTATAAAGAAGGCATTCTTATGAGCCTCATTTAAATGATGAGAAATCTGAGTATAAATAATGGTATTAAATAGCGTTTGCAGGTAAGGAGGGTAAAGTATTTCCCCGGGTCCCATCTCCTAGCTGTGTGACCCTTAAGCAAGTGACTTCACCTCTCTGTGCCTCGGTTTTCTCATCTACAAAATGGGGACAAGACTGCAGTATTCTACTGGATTGTCGGGAATCTTAAATTAAAAGAAGAATGTGAATTCATTTTTCAAATGTCTCTGACCTCTCTGTTAGGCACTGGAGATACTTTAGGGAGCAAAATAAACAAAAACTCTACCCTTAGAGAAGGACAGAGGAGTAAAATATATGATGCTTTGAATAGCGATAAATATTAAGAAGCAAAAACATAAAGCAAGGCTGGGTGATGTGAAATGTCAGAGAGATGTTGGAATTTTGATAAGATAATTCGGGAAGTCCTCACAGAGAAGGGTTTGTTAAATAAAAATCTGAAGGGAGTATAGCCATGCAGTTCTTTGAAGAATATACTGCTGCTGCTGCTGCTGCTAAGTCGCTTCAGTTGTGCCCGACTGTTAGCGACCCCATGGACTGCAGCCCACCAGGCTCCTCCGTCCATGGGATTCTCCAGGCAAGAGTACTGGAGTGGGGTGCCATCGCCTTCTCCAGAAGAATATACTAGGTAGAGGAAATAGCAAGTGCAAAGGCCCTGAGGCAGGAGCATGTCTGGCACAAGCAACAACAGTGTGGAATGAATGCATCACTGGGGAGTGACAGGAAATAAGGCAGACGTGTAGGGCCCTAGAGGTCATTGTAAGGCCTTTGGCCTTTCCTCTGATGAGAGCCACTGGTCAAGGCCAGATGCTGCAGGACCAGATAGGAGACTATTTTAATAAAAAGTCTAGAAATGATGGTATCCTGGACTAGGATAATGGTAGCAAGAAGTAGTCAGATTCTGGACATATTTTGAAGGCACAGCCAGTAGGATTTGTGGAAAGATTGGACTTGGAGTGTGAAGAAAAGAAAGAAGTCAAGGAGGGCACCCTGGAATTTAACCTGAGCATCTGGAAGGAGGGAGTTGGCTGCAAGTGGGATGAGGGGCGGTGGGGTAGGGAGGAGCTCAGTTTTGGACACACTGAAATTGAGATGCTCATTATACGTTCCAGGGGAGAGGAAAAGTGGAGGGCAGATATAATTTGGGGAGGAGTCAGCACTTGGATAATGGTAAAGCCGCAAGACAGCATGAGAGCCACAGGGTTACTTCTGGGGGGTTCAGCTGGTACCCAAGACGCTGGAGAAAATGTCCACTAGAGGCAAGTGAACACCAGGACGAGGATGAAGAAACTTGTGCCCCTAGGAACTGCCCCTGGAAGGCTGCAGGACACCATTCAGCTTACTGTCTGGGGATGGTGGCAACTCACCAAGAAACCAAACGTTCAGCATCTTAAAACTGACGCTTTGGTCTCTTCACGACATGTTCAGGTATCTTGTGTGCGTGCATGGGTGTGTGCTCTTTGGGTCTGACTCATTGTGACCCGATGGACTGTAGCCCGCCAGACTCCTCCGCCCATGGGATCTTCCAGGCAAAGAGCACTGGAGCAGGTATCTCTAGAGAAGGGCCACTAGTGTCCCACCCAATCACCTTGCCTTTATTACGTACAGTGAGTCAGTCAGACTGGGTCATCTCCAAGGACCCTCTCCGCTCAGACTTTCTTTGAGCCCTGAATACGGGCTATTGTTCCTACATCAAGGCAGTCACATCTCATCCGTCACATTTTTACGCAACCTATAGTTTGATAAGCTACTAGGAAGTAACTATGCCTTGATGCCGACTCCAAGCCTGGTGCTTTGAATATCTTTACTCTAGAAAAGCCCTGAAGCAGGGATAATCATCTTTTATAGATGAGGAAGCCAAGTCCAGCCAGATTAGAGGCCTTGTTCAAAGTAGCCCCAGAATTTTCCTGGTGGTCCAGTGGTTAAGACTTCTAGCTTCCACTGCAGACGGCACGGGTCTGATCCATGGTTGGGGAACCACCTGGGGAAAAAAATATAGGAAGAAAAATGTAGCCCCAGGAATAAGAGGCAAAGTTACATGCTCATTTTCCAGGGGCTCCAGACCCTATTCTCCTCCTAAATATCATTCCACTTTGACCCAAACTACCAAGTACCTGGTCTTGCACTAATTGCTGAGTTAAAGAGGTAAAGGACACACGTCTCCCCTTAAGTAGTTCAGAGCTAGTAGACATGCAAAACAAAACTACACTTCAGTATTATTAGAGACCGGGCCATGGAAACAGGAGTGGGACCTCAGCCTTCTCTGCTGGAGAGAAGCCAGAGAACAGGAAGATTAACAAGTATTAATAAAATGAGTAAATAATAGTAACTATTCAGTTCAGGTCAGTCGCTCAGTCGTGCCCGACTCTTTGCGACCCCATGAACCGCAGCACGCCAGGACTCCCTGTCCGTCACCAACTCTCGGAGTTCACTCAGATTCACGGCCATCGACTCAGTGATGCCATCCAGCCATCTCATCCTCGGTCATCCCCTTCTCCTCCTGCCCCCAATCCCTCCCAGCATCAAAGTCTTTTCCAACAAGTCAACTCTTCGCATGAGTGGCCAAAGTACTGGAGTTTCAGCTTTAGCATCATTCCTTCCAAAGAAATCCCAGGGCTGATCTCCTTCAGAATGGACTGGTTGGATCTCCTTGCAGTCCAAGGGACTCTCAAGAGTCTTCTCCAACACCACAGTTCAAAAGCATCAATTCTTCGGCGCTCAGCCTTCTTCACAGTCCAACTCTCACATCCATACATGACCACTGGAAAAACCATAGCCTTGACTAGATGGGCCTTAGTCGGCAAAGTAATGTCTCTGCTTGTGAATATGCTGTCTAGGTTGGTCATAACTTTTCTTCCAAGGAGTAAGTGTCTTTTAATTTCATGGCTGCAGTCACCATCTCCAGTGATTTTGGAGCCCCCCAAAATAGTCTGACACTGTTTCCACTGTTTCCCCATCTATTTCCCATGAAGTGATGGGACCAGATGCCATGATCTTCGTTTTCTGAATGTTGAGCTTTAAGCCAACTTTTTCACTCTCCTCTTTCACTTTCATCAAGAGGCTTTTTAGTTCCTCTTCACTTTCTGCCATAAGGGTGGTGTCATCTGCATATCTGAGGTTATTGATATTTCTCCCGGCAATCTTGATTCCAGCTTGTGTTTCTTCCAGTCCAGAGTTTCTCATGATGTACTCTGCATATAAGTTCAATAAGCAGGGTGACAATATACAGCCTTGACATACTCCTTTTCCTATTTGGAACCAGTGTGTTGTTCCATGTCCAGTTCTAACTGTTGCTTCCGGACCTGCATACAGATTTCTCAAGAGGCAGGTCAGGTGGTCTGGTATTCCCATCTCTTTCAGAATTTTCCAGTTGATTGTGATCCACACAGTCAAAGGCTTTGGCATAGTCAATAAAGCAGAAATAGATGTTTTTCTGGAACTCTCTTGCTTTTTCCATGATCCAGCGGATGTTGGCAATTTGATCTCTGGTTCCTCTGCCTTTTCTAAAACCAGCTTGAACATCAGGAAGTTCACGGTTCACGTATTGCTGAAGCCTGGCTTGGAGAATTTTGAGCATTACTTTACTAGCATGTGAGATGAGTGCAATTGTGCGGTAGTTTGAGCATTCTTTGGCATTGCCTTTCTTTGGGATTGGAATGAAAACAGACCTTTTCCAGTCCTGCAGCCACTGCTGAGTTTTCCAAATTTGCTGGCATATTGAATGCAGCACTTTCACAGCATCATCTTTCAGAATTTGAAACAGCTCAACGGGAATTCCATCACCTCCACTAGCTTTGTTTGTAGTGATGCTTTCTAAGGCCCACTTGACTTCACATTCCAAGATGTCTGGCTCTAGATGAGTGATCACATCATCATGATTATCTGGGTCATGAAGATCTTTTTTTGTACAGTTCTTCCATGTATTCTTGCCACCTCTTCTTAATATCTTCTGCTTCTGTTAGGTCCATACCATTTCTGTCCTTTATCGAGCCCATCTTTGCATGAAATATTCCCTTGATATCTCTAATTTTCTTGAAGAGATCTCTAGTCTTTCCCATTCTGTTGTTTTCCTCTATTTCTTTGCATTGATCGCTGAAGAAAGCTTTCTTAGCTCTTCTTGCTATTCTTTGGAACTCTGCATTCAGATGCTTATATCTTTCTTTTTCTCCTTTGCTTTTCACTTCACTTCTTTTCACAGCTATTAGTAAGTCCTCCCCAGACAGCCATTTTGCTATTTTGCATTTCTTTTCCATGGCGATGGTCTTGATCCCTGTCTCCTGTACAATGTCACAAACCTCATTCCATAGTTCATCAGGCACTTTATCTATCAGATCTAGGCCCTTAAATCTATTTCTCACTTCCACTGTATAATCATAAGGGATTTGATTTAGGTCATACATGAATGGTCTAGCGGTTTTCCCTACTTTCTTCAATTTAAGTCTGAATTTGGTAATAAGGAGTTCATGATCTGAGCCACAGTCAGCTCCTGGTCTTGTTTTTGTTGACTGTATAGAGCTTCTCTATCTTTGGCTGCAAAGAATATAATCAATCTGATCTGGTGATGTCCATGTGTAGAGTCTTCTCTTGTGTTGTTGGAAGAGGGTGTGTGCTATGACCAGTGCATTTTCTTGACAAAACTCTATTAGCCTTGGCCCTTCTTCATTCCGCATTCCAAGGCCAAATTTGCTGTTACTCCAGGTGTTTTTTGACTTCCTACTTTTGCATTCCAGTCCCCTATAATGAGAAGGACATTTTTTGGGGGTGTTAGTTCTAAAAGGTCTTGTAGGTCTTCATAGAACCGTTCAACTTCAGCTTCTTCAGGGTTACTGGTTGGGGCATAGACTTGGATTACCGTGATATTGAATGATTTGCCTTGGAGACGAACAGAGATCATTCCTGTCGTTTTTGAGATTGCATCCAAGTACTGTATTTCGGACTCTTTTGTTGATCACGATGGCTACTCCATTTCTTCTGAGGGATTCCTGCCCGCAGTAGTAGATATAATGGTCATCTGAGTTAAATTCACCCATTCCAGTCCATTTTAGTTCGCTGATTCCTAGAATGTCGATGTTCACTCTTGCCATCTCTTGTTTAACCACTTCCAATTTGCCTTGATTCATGGACCTGACATTCCAGGTTCCTATGCAATATAGCTCTTTACAGCATTGGACCTTGCTTCTATCACCAGTCACATCCACAGCTAGGTATTGTTTTTGCTTTGGCTCCATCCCTTCATTCTTCCTAGAGTTATTTCTCCACTGATCTCCAGTAGCATATCGGGCACCTACTGACCTGGGGAGTTCCTCTTTCAGTATGGCCGAGAGGAGCTACCCCACGTCCGAGGTCAGGAGCAGAAGCCGGGAGGACCCCATGCCCAAAGGGCAGCGGCCAAAAGGAGTTACCCCACGTCCGAGGTCAGGGGCAGCGGCAGAGAGTGCCAGGCTGCCACAGCGCAGGAATGGCTGAGAGGAGCTACCCTGCGTCTGAGGCCAGGGATGCCGATGGGAAGAGCCACCCCGCATCCAAGGACAGGGGCGACAGCTAGGAGGAGCAACCCCAGGTCCAAGGAGTGGTAGTTGCGTGGGCGCAGGTGGGCCTAGAGGAGCCATCCCACGTTGAAGGTCAGGAAGGGTGGTGGTGAGGAGATACCCTTCATCCAAGGTAAGGAGCAGCGGCTGCGCCTTGCTGGAGCAGCCGTGAAGAAATACCCCACGACCAAGGTAAGAGAAACCCAAGTAAGTCGGTAGGTGTTGCAAGAGGGCATCAGAGGGCAGACACACTGAAACCATACTCACAGAAAACTAGTCAGTCTAATCACACTAGGACCACAGCCTTGTCTAACTCAATGAAACTAAGCAATGCCCGTGGGGCAACCCAAGACGGGCGGGTCATGGTGGAGAGGTCTGACAGAATGTGGTCCACTGGAGAAGGGAATGGCAAACCACTTCAGTATTCCTGCCTTGAGAACCCCATGAACAGTATGAAAAGTAACTATTAACAACACTATTATTGTGACTTCCCTGGCAGTCCAGGGGTTAAGATTCCATACTTCCAATGCAGGAGGCATGGGTTCAATCTCTAGTGGGGGAACTAAGATTCCACCTGTTGCACTGTGCAGAAAAAAATATATATATACATACATATATAATTAGTGATAAACCAATCAAGAATTTATTGAGTGCTTTCTGTTTGCATGGACTGTTGTCGTGTATTGGAACACTTTCTCTTCAAAATACTGCCATGAAGTAGGTAGTATTATCATCCCCATTTTACAGATGGAGAAGTTGAGGCACAGAGGTGTTAAATATAACTAGGAAGTGGGGAGGCAGTCTGGCTTCCCAGAGGAAGAATTGTCTGAGCTGAAAGATGAAGCATGGATGGATCTCGCTGGATGAGGAGAGGGTCAGCAGAGTTCCAGGCAGAAGTGTGCACAAAGTTGAGAAGGCTCAGGAGAGCCGGCTTTTGTAGTTTTACCCGACAGCGCCCCCTTCTGGTTGCAGTGGACCCACTTCCCACACAGGCTGAACATGGTGTTAATACTCATTTCACTGCCAAAATGGGCAAAGCCAGAGGTTGAACTCCAGGTCTTTCTGACTTCCACATCTATACTCTTTCTATGATAACAATCTTTTTTTTTTTCCTTTTTGCCACACCCATTGAGGCATGTGGAACTTCCCTGACCAGGGATCAAATCTGTGCCCCCTGCACTGGAAACAAGGAATCTTAACTACTAGACCACCAGGGAAGTTCTACATGATAACCATCTTAAGGAAGGTTTCTCAACACTAAGGGACGTGGGGAAATAGTTCTTCCCTTTCCACTATCCGTATATTGGCAAAGGTTGTTAATACCCCACAATACGAAAGTCAGTAAATGAAATGAATGCAATCACATGAAATAATGAGATGCAATAATGAGATCACAGTCATTTTTCCTGAACTAGAGAAAGAAGGCACCATTGGATGAACTGAAGCTCTTACAAGTCATTAGACTAGCCAGCTGAAAAATGAAGACTGACAAGAGAAATGAAGACAAACGTAAAATATAATGTAAAACTAAAGTGCACAGAACGTGTAATGAGTTCTTATCTAACACACTGGAAATCCCAGAAAAGATCTCTATATGTCCAAGAAAATTATGTCTATCATAAATACTAGTAATATCTTTTTTTTTTTTAGAATACTAATATCTACATATCACCAGATCACTAAGCCAAATTTGGACTAACTGGACAAGGAAAACAATAGATATTTCAGAAAGTATCCCAGGCATGTACACATTGACTAGTATATGCAAGGATTCAAGGATGTTAAATTCTCTTAAACATGACTACATACACCACATAGAGAGACAGAAAACATATTGTTCACAATAACTTGAACTGGTAAAAATCATAAAATGTTTAGAATTAACAGGATGAATAGTTGTCCACCATAAAATTATAAAAGGGAGTATCTTGACTGTATTAAAAAGCAGAGACTTTATTGACAAAGGTTATCACTTTATCGACAAAGTTTCTTATAGTCAAAGCTATGGGTTTTCCAATAGTCATGTACAGATATGAGAGTTGGACCATAAATAAGGCTGAGCGCTGAGGAATTGATGCTTTCCGATTGTGGTGCTGGAGAAGACACTTGAGAGTCCCTTGGACAGAAAGGAGAACAAACAAGTCAATCCTAAAGGAAATCAACCCTGAATATTCATTGGGAGGACAGATGCTGAAGCTCCAAATCTTTGGCCAACTGATGCAAAGAGCAGACTCACTGGAAAAGACCCTGATGCTGGGAAAGAGTAAGAGCAGAAGGAGAAGGGGATGGCAGAGGATGAGACGGTTAGATGGCATCACCAACTTGATGGACGTGAGTTTGAGTAAAGTCCGGGAGTTGGTGATGGACAGGGAGGCCTGGTGTGCTGCGGTCCACGGGGTCACAAACAGCCGGACACGACTGAGCAACTGAACTGAACTGATGCCACAATTTGCAGGATCTCAGCTTCCCAACCAGGAATTGAGCCCCCCCCCCCCCCAGCAGTGAAAGCATCAAGTCGAAACTGTGGGACCACCAGGGAATTTTCTTCGATTCCATTTTTGGCTTGTGATTTTTGCCTTTCTTCCCCACGGAGTCTTGGAAGAATGACCAATGACATGAAAATTTTTCTTGTGCTTTATTTATAATTTGTGAGTCTGTACAGGTTTCAAGCCTCCTTCATGTGGTAAAAAGAATCTGCTTCTAACCACAACTCTGGAATTAGAACATTAATCCTTAGTCAGACTGAGATATATTCATTCATTTTTTCAAGCATTTCCTACGTACCTACTGTGTGCCAGGCACTGTCCTGAATTGGTAACAAGCAGCTGTAGAGAAGTGATAAGGTCATAGGCCAGATTGCAGTTGGTTGAAGAGGAAATAGTGTTACCAGAAAACTGGGTGCTCCTTTTGATGTGTGGAGTCAAAAGACACAGCCAAGGCAAAGAGCGGGGGGAAGGGAAAGGCAAAGGCGCTCAGTCGTGTCCAACTCTTTGTGACCCCGTGGGCTGTAGCCTACCAGGCTTCTCAGTCCATGGGATTTTCCAGGCAAGAGTACTGGAGTGGGTTGCCATTTCCTTCTCCAGGGGATCTTCCCGACCCAGGGATCGAACCTGGGTCTCCTGGATTGCAGGGAGACGCTTTACCCACTGAGTCATCAGGGAAGGAAGGATTTATTACTTGCAACAAGTAAGGAGAACACTGGGTATCTTCCCAAAGCAGTGTCTCCCCAAACAACAAAACTGGGGAATTTTCAAGTGAAGTTCACTTCAGTCACTTAGTCGTGTCCAACTCTTTGTGACCCCATGGACTATAGCACGCCAAGCTTTCCTGTCCATTACCAACTCCCGGAGTTTACTCAAACTCACGTCCATAGAGTTGGTGACGCCATCCAATCATCTCATCCTCTGTCGTCCCCTTCTCCTTGTACCTTCAATCTTGCCCTGCATCAGAGTCTTTTCCAATGAGTTAGTTCTTCGCATCTGGTGGCCAAAGTGTTAAGAGTTTCAGCTTCAGCATCAGTCTTTCCAATGAATATTCAGGACTGATTTCCTTTAGGATGGACTGGTTGGATCTCCTTGCAGTCCAAGGGACTCTCAAGAGTCTGCTCCAACACCACAGTTCAAAAGCATCAATTCTTCGGCACTCAGGTCTCTTTCTAGTCCAACTCTCACATCCGCACATGACTACTGGAAAAACCATAGCTTTGACTATGCTGGCAAAGTAATGTCTCTGTTTTTTAATATGCTGTCTAGGTTGGTCACAGCTTTTCTTCCAAGGAGCAAGCGTCTTTAAATTTTATGGCCACAGCCACCATCTGCAGTGATTTTGGACCCCCCAAAATAAAGTCTGTCACTGTTTCCCCGTCTATTTGCCATGAAGTGATGGGACTGGATGTCATGATCTTCGGTCTCCTGAATGTTGAGCTTCAAGCCAACTTTTCCAGTATCTTCTTTCAGTTTCATCAAGAGGCTCTTTAGTTATTCTTTGCCTTCTGCCATAAGGGTGGTGTCATCTGCATATCTGAGGTTATTGCTATTTCTCCCAGCAATCTTGATTCCAGTTTGTGCTTCATCCAGCTCAGCATTTTGCATGATGTATTCTGCATAGAAGTTAAATAAGCAGGGTGACAGTATACAGCCTTGACATACTCCTTTCCCGGTTTGGAACCAGTCTGTTATTCCATGTCCACTTCTAACTATTTCTTCTTGACCTGAATACAGATTTCTCAGGAAGCAGGTAAGGTGGTCTGGTATTCCCATCTCTTTCAGAATTTTCCACAGTTTGTTGTGATCCACATAGTCAAAGACTTTGGCGTAATCAGTAAACCAAATGTTTTCCTGGAACTCTCTTGCTTTTTCAATGATCCAATGGATGGTGGGAATTTGATCTCTGGTTCCTCTGCCTTTTCTAAATCCAGACTAAACATCTGGAAGTTCACAGTTCATGTACTGTTGAAGCCTGGCTTGGAGAATTTTGAGCATTACTTTGCTAGCATGTGAAATGAGTGCAATTGTGTGGTAGTTTGAACATTTTTTGGCATTGCCTTTCTTTGGGATTGGAATGAAAACTGGCTTTTTCTAGTCCTGTGGCCACTGCTGAGTTTTCCAAATTTGCTGGCATATGGAGTGCAGCACTTTCATAGCATCATCTTTTAGGATTTGAAATAACTCAACGGGAATTCCATCATCTCCACTAGCTTTGTTCGTAGTGATGTTTCTTAATACCCACTTGACTTCCCATTCCAGGGTGTCTGGCTCTAGGTGAGTTATATGCTATCACACTCTAGGTGTGATAATCACACCATCGTGGTTATCTGGGTTGTGAAGATCTTTTTGTATAGTTCTGTGTATTCTTACCCCTTCTTAATATCTTCTGCTTCTGTTAGGTCCATACCATTTCTGTCCTTTACTGAGCCCATCTTTGCATGAAATGTTCCCTTGGTATCTCTCATTTCTTGAAGAGATCTGTCTTTCCCATTCTATTGTTTTCTTCTTTCTTTGCATTGATCCCTGAGGAAGGCTTTCTTATCTCTCTTTGCTATTCTTTGGAACTCTGCATTCAAACGAGCATATCTTTCCTTTTCTCCTTTGCCTTTAGCTTTCTTCTCTTCTCAGCTAAGGGTACATGCATGTTCATGAAGGGGCTTGAGCAGAGGAGAATTCAGCATCGAACTGGGGTATAGGTTGACAGAATCCAACTTCAGTTGATTCAAGTCACGAAGGTCAGCAAAGCTCAGCATCATCACTCCTTAGGTTCTGGGAACTCAGCATGTAGCTACTGTCCTCCACCTGGGTGGAGGCCTTAGTTCTAGCAAAACCTGATTATTATATCCCTTGAGGAAGAACTAGGACTCTGCTTCATTGCTAAACTATTGATCTTTCTTGACTGCTTTTCCTGTGCTCCTCCATTCCCTGAGTTTCCTTACAATTATTAATTAGTGAGCTGGATGAAGCACAAACTGGAATCATGACTGCTGGGAGAAATATCAATAACCTCAGATATGCAGATGACACCACCCTTATGGCAGAAAGTGAGGAAGAACTAAACAGCCTCTTGATGAAAGTGAAAGAGAGTGAAAAAGTTGGCTTAAAGCTCAACATTCAGAAAGCTAAGATCATGGCATCCGGTCCCATCACTTCATGGGAAATAGATGGAGAAACAGTGGAAACAGTGGCAGACTATGTTCTTGGGCTCCAAAATCACTGCAGATGGTGACTGCAGCCATGAAATAAAAAGATCCTTACTCCTTGGAACAAAAGTTATGACCAACCTAGACAGTATATTAAAAAGCAGAGACATTACTTTGTCAACAAAGCTCTGTCTAGTCAGTTCAGTTCAGTTCAGTCGCTCAGTCGTGTCCGACTCTTTGCGACCCCATGAATCGCAGCACGCCAGGCCTCCCTGTCCATCACCAACTCCCGGAGTTCACTCAGAGTCACATCCATCGAGTCAGTGATGCCATCCAGCCATCTCATCCTCGGTCGTCCCCTTCTCCTGCCCCCAATCCCTCCCAGCATCAGAGTCTTTTCCAATGAGTCAACTCTTCCCATGAGTTGGCCAAAGTACTGGAGTTTCAGCTTTAGCATCATTCCTTCCAAAGAAATCCCAGGGTTGATCTCCTTCAGAATGGACAGGCTGGATCTCCTTGCAGTCCAAGGGACTCTCAAGAGTCTTCTCCAACATCACAGTTCAAAAGCATCAATTCTTCGGCGCTCAGCCTTCTTCACAGTCCAACTCTCACATCCATACATGACCACTGGAAAAACCATAGCCTTGACTAGACGGACCTTAGTCGGCAAAGTAATGTCTCTGCTTTTGAATATGCTATCTAGGTTGCTCATAACTTTTCTTCCAAGGAGTAAGTGTCTTTTAATTTCATGGCTGCAGTCACCATCTCCAGTGATTTTGGAGCCCAAAAAAATAAAGTCTGACACTGTCTCTACTGTTTCCCCATGTATTTCCCATGAAGTGATGGGACCAGATACCATGATCTTCGTTTTCTGAATGTTGAGCTTTAAGCCAACTTTTTCACTCTCCACTTTCACTTTCATCAAGAGGCTTTTTAGTTCCTCTTCACTTTCTGCCATAAGGGTGGTGTCATCTGCATATCTGAGGTTATTGATATTTCTCCCGGCAATCTTGATTCCAGCTTGTGTTTCTTCCAGTCCAGCATTTCTCATGATGTACTCTGCATAGAAGTTAGATAAGCAGGGTGACAATATACAGCCTTGACGTACTCCTTTTCCTATTTGGAACCAGTCTGTTGTTCCATGTCCAGTTCTAACTGTTGCTTCCTCAATCAAATCCCTTATGATTATACAGTGGAAGTGAGAAATAGATTTAAGGGCCTAGATCTGATAGATAGAGTGCCTGATGAACTATGGAATGAGGTTCGTGGCAGTGTACAGGAGATAGGGATCAAGACCATTCCCAAGGAAAAGAAATGCAAAAAAGCAAAACGGCTGTCTGCGGAAGCCTTACAAATAGCTGTGAAAAGAAGAGAAGTGAAAAGCCAAGGAGAAAAAGAAAGATATAAGCATCTGAATGCAGAGTTCCAAAGAATACCAAGAAGAGAGAAGAAAGCCTTCTTCAGCGATCAATGCAAAGAAACAGAGGAAAACAACAGAATGGGAAAGACTAGAGATCTCTTCAAGAAAATTAGAGATACCAAGGGAATATTTCATGCAAAGATGGGCTCAATAAAGGACAGAAATGGTATGGACCTAACAGAAGCAGAAGATATTAAGAAGAGGTGGCAAGAATACACAGAAGAACTGTACTAAAAGGATCTTCATGACCCGGATAATCATGATGGTGGGAGCACTCATCTAGAGTGAGACATCCTGGAATGTGAAGTCAAGTGGGCCTTGGAAAGCATCACTATGAACAAAGCTAGTGGAGGTGATGGAATTCCCATTGAGCTGTTTCAAATCCTAAAAGATGATGCTGTGAAAGTGCTGCATTCAATATGCCAGCAAACTTGGAAAACTCAGCAGTGGCCACAGGACTGGAAAAGGTCCGTTTTCATCCCAATCCCAAAGAAAGGCAATGCCAAAGAATGCTCAAACTACCACACAATTGCACTCATCTCACATGCTAGTAAAGTAATGCTCAAAATTCTCCAAGCCAGACTTCAGCAATATGTGAACCGTGAACTTCCTGATGTTCAAGCTGGTTTTAGAAAAGGCAGAGGAACCAGAGTTCAAATTACCAACATCCGCTGGATCATGGAAAAAACAAGAGAGTTCCAGAAAAACATCTATTTCTGCTTTATTGACTATGCCAAAGCCTTTGACTGTGTGAATCACAATAAACTGGAAAATTCTGAAAGAGATGGGAATACCAGACCACGTGACCTGCCTCTGGAGAAATCTGTATGCAGGTCAGGAAGCAACAGTTAGAACTGTCTAGTCAAGGCTATGGTTTTTCCAGTAGTCATGTATGGATGTGAGAGTTGGATTATAAAGAAAGCTGAGCACCGAAGAATCGATGCTTTTGAACTGTGGTGTTGGAGAAGACTCTTGAGAGTCCCTCGGACTGCAAGGAGATCTAACCAGTCCATCCTAAAGGAAATCAGTCCTGAATGTACATTGGAAGGACTGATGCTGAAGCTGAAACTCCAATACTTTGGAAGATGACGAAGTCATCAGCTCTTCTGATGTAAAGAGCTGAGTCACTTGAAAAGACCCTGATGCTAGGAAAGATTGAAGGCAGGAGGAGAAAGGGACAACAGAGGATGAGATGGTTGGATGACATCACAGACTCCATGGACATGAGTTTGAGTAAAGTCCGGGAATTAGTGATGGACAGGGAGGCCTGGCGTGCTGCAGTCCATGGGGTTGCAGAATCAGACACGACTGAGCAACTGAAATGACTGACTGACTGACTAATTACTGAGACCCACTCAAGGGCAAGCATTGTGGTCAGGTTTAGATCACAAAATGGCTTAGCCTAAAATGTTTTCACTTATATCAAGGAAGCCATGCTGGTTCTCTTTCTCTGGGAACCCCCTACCCTTTCTGCTGTACAACAGGAGATGAAGTCAAGAGAATATAGGTCTGTGCTGTCTGCCATGGCAGCCACTCACCACATGTGGCTTTTGAGAATGTAAATGTGGCAAGTTTCAGCTGAGATGAGAAGTAAGTGTAAAATGCATACCAAATCTCCAAAATGCAGTGCAGAGAGAATATCACATTAAAGTTTTTAAAAGATTGACTTCATGTGGTAATGTAAACATTTTGGCTGTACTGGGTTAAATATATTATTAAAATCAATTTCACTTGTTTCTTTTTACTTTTTTAGATGTGGCTACTAGGAAATTTAAAACTGCATATGTGACTCATATTTATATTTGACAGGGTTGGGGTAGATAATTATTTTAATAATTTTGTGAAGGGAGCCAAGAAATTAGAAGGAAAATTAAGAGGAATTTAACATAGCTGACCATTCCCATCTTCTTGAAACTTTCCTCCCTAAGCTTGAGGTATTCAATTCCTCTGATTCTCCTTATATCTAACAACTGTTCTTCTGGACCTTCTTCCTAGGGTCCTCCCGGCTCCCAAAACATCACATGAAAGAGAAGCCCTGGGGCTGTGCAGGGGAAGGAAGCTCCAGATAAAAGCAGCAGGAGTCGCCTGTGTAGCTCTGGAACTAGGAGAGAGTGCTTCTGGAACAAAGCCTCAGGAAGGGACAGGGGTAGGGAAGGAGCTCCGGGCAATATGGGGCGGGAGGCCCTTTGTCATGGACACTGAATGAAGTGGCAAGTTTTTGGAGGTTTTTGAACAGAGGAATGTTCATCTGGTTTCCACGCTAAGCCAAGATCAGACTATAAGGAGGTGTTGGGGAGGGGAAAATTCCCGCCCCCCCCCCCAATCTTGAGTTCTTCTGGCTGGACTATTAATAAAACTGACACAAGACAGTTTAAAAAGAGAAAAAGAAGCCAATTTTAATTTGTGTGTGTGGGCGGACCGTAGAAATGGGACCTGAGAAATGGCCAAAGCAGGCAGGTTTTAGTCTTTAGACAAAGAAATAATACATTTGTAAGAAACTGACAGGATGAAGAAACTGACAGGATGTCCAATTAGTGAAGAATCTAAGCAGAGAGTGGGGACTTCCTGGTGGCCCAGTGGTAAACAGTTGGCTTTGCAATGCAGGGAACACAGGTTTGCTCCTGGGTCTGGGAAGACTTAACATGCCACAGGGCAACTAAGTCCGAGCACCACAATGGCTGAGCCCATGTGCCCTAGAGCCAGTGCTCTGAAAGAAGAGAAGCCACCACAAGAGGCACACGCAAAGCAACTAGAGAAAGCCCACGCACAGCGAGGAAACCCCAGGACAGCTAACGATAAAACGTAATAAATAAATACGCAGTTTGGGCTTGGGGCAGTAAATTAAAGAAGTGATAAGCAGAGATATCACTTTGCTGACAAAGGTCTATATGGTAAAGCTATGTTTTTTCCCAGCAGTCATGTATGGATGTGAGAGTTGGACCATAAGGAAGGCTGAGCACCAAAGAATTGATGCCTTTGAATTGTGCTGGAGAAGACTTTTGAGAGTCCCTTGGACAGTAAGGAGATCAAACCAGTCAATCCTAAAGGAAATCAACTCTATATTCATTGAAAGGACTGATGCTGAAGCTCCAATACTTTGGCCACCTGATGGAAAGAGCCAACTCACTGGAAAAGACCCTGATGCTGGGAAAGACTGAGGGCAGGGGAAGGGGATGACAGAGGAAGAGATGGTTGGATGGCATCACAGATTTGATGGACATGAGTTTGAGTAAACTCTGGGGGTTGGTGATGGACAGGGAGGCCTGGTGTGCTGCAGTCCACGGGATCACAGAGAGTCGGACACGACTGAGCGGCTGAACAACAGGTGGTATTTAAAGCCATGAGATCAGATCACCCAGGGAGTAACCATAGTTTGAGAAGAGGTCCAAACACAACCCCAGGCCACTCAGGATTATAGGTTAGAGAGACAAGAAAGAATCAGCCAAGAGCCCTGAAAAAGTGATGGAAAAACCAGGAGAGTATGGTGTCCTACTGAAACCGAGGAGGACCCTTTAGGGCTCTCTGGTATAAATCCTTTCTCTGTCTCTCATTTCCTGTTGGTAGAAAACAGGCTTCATTCAGCCTCCATGACTTTACCCTGTGTTCCAAATGGCAGGTTCAGTTCAGTTCATTTCAGTTCAGTCACTCAGTCGTGTCCGACTCTTTGCAACCTCATGGACTGCAGCATGCCAGGCCTTACTGTCCATCACCAACTCCTGGAGTTTACTCAAACTCATGTCCATCGAATCTGTGATGCCATCCAACCATCTCATCGTCTGTTGTCCCCTTCTCCTCCTGCCCTCAATCTTTCCCAACATCAGGGTCTTTTCAAATGAGTCAGCTCTTCCCATCAGGTGGCCAAAGTATTGCAACTTCAGCTTCAGCATCAGTCCTTCCAATGAATATTTAGGACTGATCTCCTTTAGGATGGACTGGTTGGATCTCCTTGCAGTCCAAGGGACTCTCAAGAGTCTTCTCCAACACCACAGTTCAAAAGCCTCAATTCTTCGGCGCTCAGCTTTCTTTATAGTCCAACTCTCACATCCATACATGACTACTGGAAAAGCCATAGCCTTGACTAGACGCACCTGTGTTGGCAAAGTAATGTCTCTGCTTTTGAATATGCTGTCTAGGTTGGTCATAACTTTTCTTCCAAGGAGCATGCATCTTTTAATTTCATGGCTGGTTCAAACAGTTACTAATCGCAGAGGGCAGGGAGTGCAGAAACAGGGGAAGCACAGTCAGGAAACCATAGTGCAGCCTTGGGCAGGGTCCTGGTTCCTCCTCAAGGAATATACATAAAAATATCTGAGTTCTTCTGCTGGAACTAAGGCCCCTACCCGGGTGGGGGATGATAACTTCAAGCTGAGCAGGAGATTCCTGGCACCCTCTTATCTCACCACCAAATAATCAAAAGAAAGTCACACACCCTGCAACTCTCACCCCAAATTTCACCTATAAAACATCTCCCCCAAACCATGAGGGAGTTTGGGTGTTTTGAACAAGAGCCATAAGTCTCGTCAGTTGACCCTGCAGTAAACTGTTCTCTGCTCCAAACGCCGGCATTTCAGGTTGTTTGTACTCACTGCGCATCAGGCGTGTGGGCTGTGTTCAGGAACACTGCACGTTAAGACAGTGCTGGGGCTTCCCTGGTGGTCCAGAGGTTGAGAAGCCACCTGCCAGTGCAGGGCACGTGCGTTTGATCCCTAATCCAGGAAGACACCGCAGGCGGCAGGGCCGCCAGGCCCGTGCACCAGCCCGGCTAAGCCAGTGCTCTAGAGTGCACGTGCCCATGTGCGCCAGTGCCGAAGCCTGAGTGCCTAGAGCCCGTGCTCTGCAAACAGAAGCCGTTGCAATAAGCCCACACACTGCAATCAGAGCAGCCTCTGCTCGCAGCCACTAGACAGCCCGCGCAGCAACGAAGACCCAGTGCAGCCAAAAAAAAAAAAAAAAAGTTCCGAGAGAACAGAGTGAAAAACTAGGTCAAATGCTGCAGACAGGTCAAGTAAAATAGAGTGTGCGCTAACCACTGAATTTCACAATGTGGAGGACTCTGATGACCTTAATGTGGTTGGTTTGGAGGGGGAGAGCCTGATTTAGAATAAATTTAAGGAGGATGGGGAATTATGGAACTGGAGAAGACTCTAGACCACTATTTCCAGAAGTTTTGCTATAAAGAAGAACAAAGAAGCGGGATGGTAACTGGCAGAGGATGTGAAGTCAAGAGCAGGGTTTGTTAAACTTGGGAGAAATTACAGCATATTTGAATGCTGATGAGACTCATCCAGGGGAGACTGAAAAGCCCCAGGAGCAACGCGTCCTGTAAGATTCAGACTCATGTCTGCTATCTCTACATGGATGTCCCTGATGCCCTTAAAATGCAATGTATTAAAAATGGAAATCATCTCCCTTCTAAACTTTCCTTTTCCGTACTTTTTAATCTCACTTGGTAGAAACTCTATTTGTTTAACTACCCAGTTAGAAACCTGGCATGTAGCAGTGACAGCATAGTGAATAGTGTCCACAGTTTCATCACGTGCTAAGTGAGGCCATCACGCAGGGAGCTGTAAGCACCTAGGGAAGGGTTATGACCTGGACCTGAAGGCCAGATAACAGAAAGCTAAACAGGCTTTGCTTAGACCAACCCATCATGTTTAGGGATTCCATGTCCTAAATATCTTTCAAGTTTGTCTCCTCATTCCATACACATTACCCTGCCCCATTCATTCATTATCCCTGGCTTCTTTACTTCTATAGTTTTATAAGTAGTTTCTCAGCCTCTGTCCTTGACTTAGACTGAGGAAGTTACAAAAATGCAAATCCCCCTTATATCATGCACCAGCTTTAAATGTTTCAGTGAGTCCCTCAGATAAAGGCAAAGTCTTGGTCAGTCTCTCAAAGGCTCACCTCCCCTGCTCAGAGCTGTGGCCTCATACTAAGACAGTTCTCTCTCCGTCTTTGTCTTCCTTGACGATCCCTTTGTCTAGAATGGTACATTTCTTCTAACCTGGCTAAGTTCTATTCATTTATGAAGAGTAGGTTTAAGAGTTATTCCCCTGGGAAGATGTTGCCCAAGTACTCCAAACCTTCCAAGGAAGGGGACCTTACTTTGAGTTTCTACTGTTCTTCCCTCACCCACGCCCAAGTGCAAGGACTATGTCTCATTTTCATCATTCCTTCAGCGAACATTTGTCTATAAAGAATTGCACACATTAAGGATCCAGTTTGGAGACTTCCTTGCAGTCCAATGGGCCATTCTTACCTTAAGAATCTCATGAACAGTATGAAAAGGCAAAAAGATATGACACTGAAAGATGAACTCCCCAAGTCAGTAGGTGCCCATTATGCTACAGGAGAAGAGCAGAGAAATAGCTCCCGAGGAACGAAGAGCCTGAGCCAAGTGAAAACAATGCCCAGCTGTGGACGTGTCTGGTGGTGAAAGTAAACTCCGATGCTGTAAAAGAAAGCCACAAACATTGCTTAAGAAAATGGAATGTTAGGTCCATGAGTCAAGGTAAATTGGAAGTGGTCAAAGAGGAGATGACAAGAGTGAACGTCGACATTTTAGGCGTCAGTGAACTAAAATACACCAGCATGGGCGAATTTAATTCAAATGACCATTGTATCTACTACTGTGGGCAACAATCCCTTAGAAGAAATGGAGTAGCCCTCACAGTCAACAAAAGAGTCCAAAATGCAATACTTGGGTGCAATTTCAAAAACAACAGAAAGACCTCTGTTCATTTCCAAGGCAAATCATTCAATATCACAGTAATCTAAGTCTTTGCCCCAACCAGTAATGCTGAAGAAGCTGAAGCTGAATGGTTCAAAGAAGACCTACAAGACCTTCTACAACTAACATCAAAACAAAAGATGTTCTTTTTGTCATAGGGGACTGGAATGCAAAAGCAGGAAGTCAAGAGATACCTGGAGCAACAGGCAAGTTTGGTCTTGGAGTATAAAATGAAGCAGGGCAAAGGCTAACAGAGTTCTGCAAAGAGAATGCACTGTTCATAGCAAACACCCTCTTCCAATAACACAAGAGACTCTACACATGGGCATCACCAGACGGTCAATAGCGAAATCAGATTGATCATATTCTTTGCAGCTGAAGATGGAGAAGCTCTATACAGTCAGCAAAAACAAGACTGTGAGCTGACTTTGGCTCAGATCATGAACTCCTTATTGCAAAATTCAGACCTAAGTTGAAGAAAGTAGGGAAAACCACTAGGCCATTCAGGTATGACCTAAATGAAATCCCTTAAAATTATAAAGTGGAAGTGAGAAATAGATTGAAGGGACTAGATCAGATAGACAGAGTGCCTGAAGAACTATGGACAAAGGTTAGTGACACTGTACAGGAGGCGGTGATCAAAACCAGCCCCAAGAAAAAGAAATGCAAAAAGGCAAAATGGTTGTCTGAGGAGGCCTTACAAATAGCTGTGAAAAGAAGACAAGTGAAAAGCAAAGTAGAAAAGGAAAGATATACCCATCTGAATGCAGAGTTCCAAAGAATAGCAAGGAGACATAAGGAAGTCTTCCTAGTTAGTCAATGCAAAGAAATAGAGGAAAACAAGAGAATGGGAATGACTAGAGACCTCTTCAAGAAAATTAGAGATATCAAGGGAACATTTCATGCAAAGATGGGCACGATAAAGGACAGGAATGGTATGGACCTAACAGAAGCAGAAGATATTAAGAAGAGGCAAGAATACACAGAAGAAATACAAAAAGATCATGTCCCAGATAACCATGATGGTGTAATTATCACACCTAGAGTGTGATAGCATATACCTCACCTAGAGTCAGACATCCTGGAATGTGAAGTCAAGTGGGCCTTAGGAAGCCTCGCTAAGAACAAAGCTAGTGGAGGTGATGGAATTCTAGTTGAGCTATTTCAAATCCTAAAAGATGATGCCGTGAAAGTGCTGCACTCAATATGCCGGTAAATTTGGGAAACTCAGCAGTGGCCACAGGACTGGAAAAAGTCTGTTTTCATTTCAATCCCAAAGAAAGGCAATGCCAAAGAATGTTCAAACTACACGTCACATGCCAGCAAAGTAATGCCCCAAATTCTCCAAGATAGGCTTCAAGAGTGCGTGAACTGAGAACTTCCAGACATTCAAGCTGGACTTAGAAAAGGCAGAGGAACCATCAATCAAATTGCCGACATCTGTTGGATCATAGAGAAAGCAAGAGAATTTGGAAAAACTTCTAGTTCTGCTTCACTGACTACACTAAAGCCTTTGATTGTGTGGATCACAACACACTGGGAAATTTCTTAAAGAGATGGGAATACCAGAGCACATTACTTGCCTCCTGAAAAACCTGTATGCAAGTTAAGAAGCAATAGTTAGAACCAGACACGGAACAACGGACTGATACAAACTGAGAAAGGAGTACATCAAGGCTGTATATCTTCACCCTGCTTATTTAACTTATATGCAGAGTTCAGTTCAGTTTAGCCTCTCAGTCGTGTCTGACTCTTTGGGACGCCATGGAGTGCAGCATGCCAGGCTTCCTTGTCCATCACCAACTCCCCGAGCTTACTCAAACTTATGTCCAAAGAGTCGGTGATGCCATCCAACCATCTCATCCTCTGTCGTCCCCTTCTCTTCCTGCCTTCAATCATTTCCCAGCATCACGGTCTTTTCCAATGAGTTAGTTCTTCGTATCAGGTGGCCAAAGTATTGGAATTTCAGCTTCAGCATCAGTCTTTCCAGTGAACATTCAGGACTGATTTCCTTTAGGATTGACTGGTTGGATCTCCTTGCTGTCCCAGGGAGAGTCTTCTCCAGCACCACAGTTCAAAAGCATCAATTCTTTGGCACTCTCCCTTCTTTATGGTCCAGCTGTAACATCTATACATGACTACTGGAAAAACCAGACCTTTGACTGTACGGACCTTTGTCAGCAAACTAATGTCTCTGCTTTTTAATATGCTGTCTAGGTTGGTCATAGGTTTTCTTCTAAGGACCAAGTGTCTTTTAATTTCATGGCTGCAGTCACCATCTGCAGTGATTTTGGAACCCCTAAAAATAAAGTCTGTCACTGTTTCCACCGTTTCCCCATCTATTGTCCAGGAAGTGATGGGACCAGATGCCATGATCTTAAGTTTTCTGAATGTTGAGTTTTAAGTCAACTTTTTCACTCTCCTCTTTCACTTGCATCAAAAGGCTCTTTAGTTCTTCCTCAATTTCTGCCCTAAGCGTGAAGTACAACATGCAGAGTACATCATGTGACATGCTGGGCTGGATGAAGCACAGGGTAAAGAGCTAAAAGACAAAGAATGGGAGAAGCCCACAAAAAGGGAACAAAGGAAATATCCATGGACTGGAGTGAGAACCGCAGGTGAAACAAACATGCTCCCTTCCTGGCTAGCCCTAATTTGCATAGGGGAAGCTGGGGGGTGGGGTTGGGGATGTGAGGAAGACAAAAACGTAAAAAAGAGGGAGCCAAGATGGCTTGAGGCCTCTCTTTTGCGGTCCGCCCACCCTCATATCTCCACAGGGTACTATCCTTTGTTCTGAGCTGTAACTGTGCTGTAACACTGGTCTGCTGTTTCAAATCTTTGTTTCAGTAAGATAGAACCAAGGAAATTACACTCTCCTGACACAAGATTGCTGGAAGAAATATCATTAACCTCAGATATGCAGATGATACCATCCTTATGGCAGAAAGCATAAGCACTTTCTTGATGAAACTGAAAGAGGAGAGTGAAAAAGCTGGCTTAAAACTCAACATTCAAAACATGAAGATCATGGCATCTGGTCCCATTACTTCATGGCAAAAATAGATGGGGATACAATGGAAACTGACAGACTTTATTTTGGCGGGCTCCAAAATCACTGCTGATGGTAATTGCAGCCATGAAATTAAAAGACGCTTGATCCGTGGGAGTAAAGCTGTGACCAACCTAGACAGCATATTAAAAAGCAAAGACATTAGTTTGCTGACAAAGGTCCGTACAGTCAAAAGTCTGGTTTTTCCAGTAGTCATGTATAGATGTCACAGCTGGACCGAAAAGAAGGGAGAGCGCTTAGGAATTGATGTTTTTGAACTGTGGTGTTGGAAAAGACTCTTGAGAGTCCCTTGGACTACAAGGAGATCCAACCAGTCAATCCTAAAGGAAATCAGTCCTGAATATTCATTGGAAGGACTGATGCTGAAATTAAACTCCAGTACTTTGGCCACCTGAT
Organism: Capra hircus; assembly: GCF_001704415.2. Taxonomy (NCBI): domain Eukaryota; kingdom Metazoa; phylum Chordata; class Mammalia; order Artiodactyla; family Bovidae; genus Capra; species Capra hircus. The sequence goes on along the minus strand of NC_030809.1, from coordinate 4,947,221 downwards.
GGGAAGAGCCAACCCACTTGAAAGACCCTGATGCTGGTAAAGAATGAAGGCAGGAGAAGAAGGGGATGACAGAAGACGAGATGGTTGGATGGCGTCACCGACTCAATGGACATGAGTTTGAGTAAACTCTGGGAGCTGGTGATGGACAGGGAGGCCTGGAGTGCTGCAGTCCATGGGGTCACGAAGAGTTCGACAGGACTGAGCTACTGAACAACCACCACCACCACCAATGGTTAGGACTCGGCACTCTCACTCTACAGGGTGGATCTTTGGTGGGGAAACCAAAATCCCAGCAGCAGCAAAGTGTGGCAAAAAAAAAAAAAAAAAAAGCATCTAGTTCAAGGTTACCCACCTGGCTAGCTATTCAGTCAGAAATTAGCGGTTAGCCTGCCCCAGGGCTCTTACTCAAATGTAAAGTCCTCCAAATCCTTACTCGGGCAGTATCCTGTACAGTTTGCAAAACACTCCGATAAGGTTCCTCCTTATACCCAGAGGCAGAGATGGAATAAAGGGAAGGTTTAAAAAGGAATGTTCCTAAAGAAAGGCGAAATCAGCATATGGAGATATCAACAGTGAGGAGGGTTGGCCACCTGCGAGGATGACCTTCCAGGGTAGAGAAACCCCGCCCCTCAGGGCCTCGCGCGCACTCCGGCACAGTCCAAGGCACAGGAAACCCATGCCTCCGAAGACTACGAATCCCAGCATGCCTCGCACCCAAGGGCAGCACGCAATGTATGCCGGGACACGTAGTCCAGTTCTCGCTGAGAAGGCAAGAACGTGCCATGACGTCAGGAGGGCTCGGGAAAGGGGAGTCAGAAAGCGGTCCAGGATCAAGTTTTAAATCTTCCAGAGAGTTGACCCTGGTTTTCTTTGGTGACCCAAGTTTCAAGTCCCACCCCATAACCCAGCGGACCTATGGTGTGCCTTGAGCGGCCTCTCGCCTAACTCCTTCACGATTAAAGGAGAAGAACCAGAGGGCAAAAACAGGCAGCTTTCAAGCCTCCAGGCGCCGGCTTGTGAGACTAGTGTTGTGCAGGACGCTATTCTGGAGATTGGTTGAGACGTCGCTTCCCCCGCGGCGCCGGTGAGGACGTGGCCAGATAGAGCCTCGAGTAGCCGCTTCCCCTTCCTCTGCCCGACAGAAAAAGAGCGGGGCGCTAGAAGGGCGAAAGACAGGCGCGGGCGGCGCAAAGGCCGCTGGGAGCGCGCGCATGCGCACGCCGCAGCGGGGAGTACACCCTCAACGTCTGCGGACGCTGCGGGCGTCGGGTGTCGGCGGCGGCGGCGGCGCTTTGCGGCTGGTCGTGCGGGTCGGGCGCGGGCGGGCAGGCACGGCGGCTGAGGCGCGCACAGGTGATTGACTGGCCAGCTGGCTGAGGCACCGCCTGGTCCTTATTGCTGGCAGGTGGCGGGATCCATTTGGGCGGCGGTGGAGGCGGCGGCGGCAGCGGTGGCCGGGCTCAGGAGGCACTCCCTGGGCCAAGGCCATGGCACCGCGGCTGCAGCTGGAAAAGGCTGCCTGGCGCTGGGCGGAGACGGTGCGGCCCGAGGAGGTGTCGCAGGAGCACATCGAGACCGCCTACCGCATCTGGCTGGAGCCCTGCATCCGCGGCGTGTGCAGGTGAGGCCCGCGCAAAGGGACTCGCGCCCTTCCTCGCGCCGGACCTTGGAAAACCAGACCGTGGGGCAGTGGTGGGGGCGGGGGTGGGGGCTCCGGTTGGGGTGGGGAAGGAAGACGGCGGCCCATTGCGTGCCTCTCTCCGGCTTGGAGACAACCCGGTGGAGGGCTTCCTCCTCTCCGCCTTCTGGGCGACCCGGGAAAGGCACTGCCTTGCAGGGCTGTGCACGGAGGTGATGATGCTGGAAGCTCTTCAGAAAAGGTTCTGAGTTCTTACCTCGAAGATGGCGGTGGGGATGGTTGAAAGCAGGAACTGGAGAGCTTCGCAGACGTTGGTGGTCGTTCCATCCTCGCCGCGGCTCGGCGTTTGGTTTTAGAAAACTGGGAACTTGGAAGTGCATTTCATCGTTGTCTTGTGTTAGTGTCGACGCTGAAGGCTGGGTCATATTTTGGGGGTAGGGCGGCTTTAGGAAAAAGTATATAGTTAGCCTGCGTCATCGGTACCCTTCATGTCCAGCTGACATCCCCTCTTGCACTAATTTAGTATTTTTTTTAGCTTTTTTTTTTTTTAACCGCCCCCCCCGGGGGGAGGGGTCGTCTCTGACCCAGTACCGTTTTGCCAAGTACACAGTGTGAGCTGTATTGGTGTTCTCCTTCACTTCTACCTAGCCTTCGAACCTTCTTTGCCTTTCCTTTTAGATCGAATCCTTAGCTGTTTTTTCCACGTTTTAACGCGGGAACTATAGTGTGTTCCGGAGTGTTGTCGAATTGACTTAGCCAAGGCGGGCATGCTCAGTAGCCTTCTAGCAAGTATTCAGTAAAGACTTTTTGGAGTTGTTATATTTCGAGGCAGGACCCCGGAGGAATGGAAGTCAAGGTCTCAGATCTGAAGCTCTAAAGTCTAGTGTGGGAAGTGAAACGACTTAGGGATCTTCCATAAGGCAAACGAATAATTCCAAGTTCTGGGCGTCTGGCTCACGAGGAGGGCAACAGGCAGTACTGGAATGACATAGCCTGTGTAATGGGTAAGCTTCCGTCAGTTTCTCCACCTAGTTTCCAGAGTAACCAAAAAATAGAAACTGTTTCACTATAATAGTTTTGATTTTAATAGAAAGAAAGGAGTAGAAATTGGCTGAGATCACTATAAGGGAAATGTCACAGAGGTGAGTTTTAAGCTGCAACAGTAACAAGATTTATATCCAAGGTTTTTTTTTTTCCTTAAACAACGTCACTCATTTAAAATGTACAATCCAGTGGTTTTTAGTTTGTATATTCACAAAGTTGTTCACAACACAACTCAATCTGACCTCACCCCCTCACCCCCAAAAAGCCCTGTATCCATTAGTTTGGCACTTGTAAACCACCTCCCCCACCCCAAGTATGCAAGTAATCACTGATCTACTTTCTGCCTCTAAATTGGCCTTTTCTGAACATTTCATGTAAGTGAAATCGTACAGTGTGTCGACTTTAGTGACTTCTTTGACAGCATACTGTTGGGGTTCTCAGTATGCTTTTGAACTGTGGTGTTGGAGAAGACTCTTGAGAGTCCCTTGGACTGCAAGGAGATCAAACCAGTCCCTTCTAAAGGAGATCCGTCCTGGGTGTTCATTGGAAGGACTGATGTTAAAGCTGAAACTCCAGTACTTTGGCCACCTCATGCGAAGAGTTGACTCATTGGAAAGGACTGATGCTGGGAGGGATTGGGGGCAGGAGGAGAAGGGGACGACAGAGGATGAGATGGCTGGATGGCATCACTGAGTCGATCGCCGTGAGTCTGAGTGAACTCCAGGAGTTGGTGATGGACAGGGAGGCCTGGTGTGCTGCAATTCATGGGGTCGCAGAGAGTTGGACACGGCTGAGCGGCTGAACTGAACTGGACAGCATAATGTTTTCAAGAATCACCCATGTTGTAGCGTCTGTCAGGTTTCTATTTTATTTCAAAAAATTGTAAAAGTTGTGTAAAATGCACAATGAAATTTACCGTTTTTAAAGTATACAATTCCACTGCATTAAGTTTCCTTACAAATTGTACAAACATCACCATTGTCTCCTTCCAGACTTCTTCCATCACCCTAAAAGGAAACTCCATTTCCATTAACCTAGTCACATCCCATTTTCCCTTCCTCCCTCCCCTGACAAGCACTCATCTTTTTGTCTCTATAGATTTCTTTATTCTAGATATTATATATTAAGTGGAAACTCAAAATACGTGGCCTTTTTTTGTCTGGCGTTCACTTAGCGTAATGTTTTCAAAGGTCATGCATGTTACACCCATGTCAATGCTTTATTCCTTTTTGTGGTTAAATAGTATTCCGTTGTTGGATGTGACTCATTCTGTCTGTTCATCAGTTGATGGATCTAAAAGAATTTCCCACAACTTCATGAGGGATAACTGACAAATACTGTTGTACATATTTAAAGTGTACAACACGAGGGACTTTCCTGGTGCTCCAGTGGCTAAGATTCCATGCCTCCAGTGCACGGAGCCCAGGTTTGATCCCTGTTGCGAAACTAGATCCCACATGCCCCAACTAAAGATCCCATGTGCCTCAATTAAGACCGGGTGCAGCCAAATCAATATTTAAAAACCAAAGTGGACAACATGATAATTTGATAGCCACTGTGGAGTGATTACCAGAATCAAGGCAACTAACACCTCACAACATAGTTAAATTGATGGGTATTTTGGTGGTTTCCACTTTTTGGCTGTTGTGAATAGCTTTGGTATGAATATTTGTGTGCAAGTTTTTGTAGGAACACTTGTATTTTTGTTCCTTTGAGTATTTACCTGGGAGAGGAATTGCTGGGTCATTTAATAACTATGTTTAACATTTTGAGGAACTAATTGTTTTCCAGAGTGGCTGCAGTAGTTTGCATATAATGTATGACGATTTCGATTTCTCCTCATCCTCACAGTTTGATTTTTTCCTTATAGCCATGCTAGTGGATGTGAATTGGTATCTCATTATGGTTTTGATTTGCATTTTCCTGATGACTAATAAGGTTGAGCATCTTTCCTTGTGCTTATCGACCATTTGTAGATCTTTGGAGAGGTCTTTTCACATCCCTTGCCCAGTTTTAAAATTAGATTGTCTTTACTTTTGAGTCAGAGTTCTTCATATATTCTCAATATAAGTCCCATGTATTTGCATATATTTTCTCATTCTGTAGGTTCTCTATTTCCCTTTCTAGTTAGTACCCTTTGTGACAAAAAAGCTTTTACTTTAATGTACCATTAATTCTGGGGCTTCTCTGATGGCTCAGTGCTAAAGAATCCACCTGCCAGGCAGGAGTTGGGTTCAGTCCTTGGGTCGGGAAGGTCCACTGGAGAAAGAAATGGCAACCTACTCCAGTATTCTTGTCTGGAGAATCCCATGGACAGAGGAGCCTGGTGGGCTACAGTCCATGGGGTCACAAACAGTCCGACGCGACTTAGCTCCTAAACAACAATAACAACACAGTAGTTTTATTTATGTTCTGTTTTGGTCACTTGTGCTTTTGAAACCAGGCCTGATCTGAAGTCCAAGCAGTTTTTATTTAAATATCAGAAAGATTTCTCCTACCCTTTTTAAGCATTTCTTCTGACTCTTAAGATGAGATTAAATAATTAAGATATCAATATCTTTTAAATACTTTACAGAAAAACTTTTAATGAGATGCCAGAGCTGAAGAAGTGTGTAGCCACAGAGACAAGATGACTCATGACTGTTTACCTTCTGAAACTGCTTAGTACAATCACAGCATGAAAGCAATCTATACTAAGTCTTAGGTACAAAGAATTCTGCAAATATTTTGTCTTAATTCTTAAAAACTGGTGAGGATTGTAGTCAAATCAAGTCCCTTTCCCGTGGTTTCCCCGGTGGCTCAGACTGAATCTGCCTGCAGTGGAGGAAACCTGGGTTTGTTCCCTGGATCAGGAAGATCCCTTGGAGTAGGAAATGGCAACCCACTCCAGTAATCTTGCCTGGAGAATCCCATGGACAGAGGAGCCTGGTGGGCTACAGTCCATGGGGTCGCAGAGTCAGACGCGACTAAGTGACTAACACTTTCACTTTCAAGTTCCTTGCAGTAAAATTGTTCGGTAAGGGATATGCAGTTTCCATTTTGACCATTTTTGCTAGATTTCCCACTAGAGTGATGGTTTCACTTTACATTCCTACTACCAGTGTGTAAGAATGTCATGTTTCCATAATCAACACAATATGTTAGTCATACTTTTTCATCTGATAGGTGGGATATGGTGTCATGTTAATTTCTTTTTGTGACAGTTAAGATCTTGATTTGAATTTTTAAAATCTGAACTTACACTTCTAGTTGTATATAGGAGTGTATTTATGTTTTGTTTTCATCAGAGAAATCAAAACATTTCAGAGATGTAATGCATTCAGGAAAGTCATTGTTATGCCACTGATTTAACTGTGTCTCATGGCTAGTGGGATCTTAGTTCCGCAATCAGGGATGGAGCCTGGGTCCCTGCATTGAAAGCACTGAGTCTGAACCACCAACCGCCAGGGAATCCCTTGTTAGGCCAGTTTAAGAAACGCTTAAGTGACTGCCCCTGGCTCTAGTCTAAACCCCTTAATAAGGACTGTTGGATCTGATGCCTAAGTTTCTGTTGAGCCTTTCCTCTTTGATGTGCCAGTGATACCTTTTCTCTGTTGGTGCACTTTCTCTCTCACGTGACCACTTTTGCCTTGCTAACCTGTCCCTGATCCTCAGAAGAGGTCAGGGAACAGATTTTTTTTATTAAAAAAAAAAATCTTAATTATGGCAAAATTTAATACACTGAAGTAGGATTTCCCCGCTGTTCCAGTGGTGAAGACTCCATTTTTGCACTGCGTAAGGTGTGGATTCAGTCCCTGGTCAGAGAACTAAGATCCCTATGCCGTGTGATATGGGGGAAAAAACGAGAGAGACGGTATAATGACACCCCACAATCCCATACAGCTCTATCAGTTATTGACCCAAGATGATCAGTTGTTTTGTTGCTGAAAGCTCAGCTCTTTGTACACCTGTGCCAAATTGAATTTCGGAGGTCGTTTTGGGTGAAGTAGAAAAGAATAGTTTTATTACTTTGCCAGGCAAAGGGGGCCACAGCGAGCTAATGCCCTCAGAACCTCGTGTCCCAGCTTGGGGAAGATCAGTTCAGTTCAGTCACTCAGTCATGTCCGACTCTTTGCGACCCCACGGACTGCAGGACGCCAGGCTTCCTTGTCCATCACCAACTCCCAGAGCTTTGCTCAAACTCAGGTTCATCGAATCGGTGATGCCGGATCTTAGTTGTGGCTCTCTCTTAAAGCATTGTGTCTTGAGGATCTCATCCTCTGCCGTCCCCTTCTGCCTTCAATCTTTTCCAGCATCAGGGTCTTTTCCAGTGAGTCAGTTCTTCGCATCAGGTGGTCAAAGTATTGGGAGTTTCAGCTTCTTCCAGTGAATATTCAGGACTGATTTCCTTTAGGATAGACTGGTTGCATCTCCTTGCAGTCCGAGGGACTCTCAAAAGTCTTCTCCAACACCACAGTTCGAAAGCATCAATTCTTCGGCGCTCAACTTTCTTTATAGTCTGACTCTGACATAGTTAATTCATATAGTCAAGTCTTTATAGTCTAGTTCTTGGGGAAGATAGTGAGAAGTTTTATCGTAATTATTCAAAAAGGGCGTGCTCACCTTGTGGACAGTCTTCTGAGGGGTTAGTGGTGAGATAAGGAAGAGTCACCTTCAGCTGATCTGGGGTCTGCATGCTTGTCAGAGTTGTGTCTGACTCTGCGACCCCACCAGGCTCCTCTGTCGATGGAATTTTCCAGGCAAGGATACTGGAGTGGGTTGTCATTACCTACTCCAAGGGGATCTTTCCCACCCAAGGATGAAATCCTCTCATCTCTCTCCAGAGTTGGGAGGTGAATTGTTTACCACTCCTGCCACCTGGAAAGCCTTGTGGGCAGTATACCAAAGTTAATTGTTAGCTTCTCCCACCTGGAGGGGCTTTGGGGCTTTGCAAGATAACTCAAAGGTATTGTTGTGTGTATCCATTGACGGGAAAACAGGACCTTGCCCCAAGGCTGCTCTTGACTGTTTCTCTCACAGCCCCGCCCTTCCCTAATTAAGGACTGCTCCAGTCTGCCCTTCAGAACAGGGAAGGTCAAGGAGACTGAAGGAAGGCTGTTTCCTGGAATCAAAGAAATGGGGGGGCACAGAAAAACCTTGTCCCCAGGAGCCCAAGAGGGCCCTGCAGCGTGTCAGTTTCCTTCTCATTGCATGATGGACTCTCATTACTTAACACAACTTTAAAAATTTCCAATGCCGTGCATGTTACTGGTTAGTAAGTGTTCTGTGTTCTATGAAACCCGTGTCTTTGTGGGGTTTTGTTCATTATGTGTCTTTCTGCTGTTCTACACTAACACTTGCGGGATTACTTAGTCTAACCAAGCTTTGAATGAAAGGAAGAAACCTCTCCTTAATCTCAGGCTCAGCTGTTATTTGAATTTTTTCATTTTCTTTCTGTGTATCTGTTAAATTCAACAAATATTTATTATATGCCACGCAGAGTAGTCATTCTTTATTCAAAAAAAATTTTTTTTCTGGCATCTGTGGTCTAGGGTGGCTCTGAAATAGAGCCAAACAAGGTTAAAGTTCCTTCATTTGCCATTTATTTTAGAGATAAGATATAAACAACATAATAATGTTACTTTCAAAGAAGGAGACAGGTGTTGCATAATATACTTTTGCAAGTTGTTTTTATTTGATGGGTTCTTTTTCTGCATATATTGGTCCCTATAGATCTGTCTTATTGTTTTTAATAGCAGTGTGCTATTTCACTGTGTAGAGACAGATGTGTTATAATTTAACCAGTTCTCTCGTTTTCTAAGAATTTTAATTGATGAATTTATTTTTGGCTCTGCTGGGTCTCTGTTGCTCTCAGGGTTTTCTCTAGTTGCCACTGCAGGTCTCTAGAACCTCTTCTAAAGCTTTTAATTTCCTCATCCTCCATTTGAAGATGGACCTCAGCAATGTCCTTTAGAGTCCTGGATTGGTTGGTTGTTTTTCCCCCCAGTAATGGCTAATGCCACAACTAGAAATTAAATTTTCTTAATGTATCTTTGCTGTACGGGTCTCTGTTGCTGTGTGGCCTTTTCTGTAGCTGGCAGTTAGCAGGGGCTGCTCTCTTTTTGCAGTGCGGGGCTTCCCATCGCTGTGGCTTCTTGTGGAGCTCTAGGGCTTGCAGGCTTAAGTACTTGTGGCACAAGGGTTTAGTTGCCCCATGGCATGTGGGATCTTCCTGGGCCAGGGGTCGAGCCCCTGCCTCCGGCATTAACAGATGGATTCTTAGCCACTGGACCACCAGGCAAGTCCTTCCAATTAAAAAAAAGATGCCTCGGATCTTAGTTGTGGCTCTCAGGGTCTTAAAGCTTTGTGTCCTGAGGACCTTTCCGTTGTAGCTGATGGACTCTGAGGTTGTGGCTTGGGATCTCCAGAGTGCTTGATGCAGTAGCTGTGGCGTGTGGCTTAGTTGCTCCGCTGCACATGGGATCTTACTTCCCTAACTGGGATCAAACTCGTGTCTCCTGCACAGCAAGGCAGACTCTTAACCTCTTAACCACCAGACGACCCGTTTTTTTTTTTTTTTTTTTTTTTTAACACTTTGTGGATTTTTTCCCTTTTGATTCAGAGAATGAGGTACGGATCCATCTTTATTTTTGCTTTTTACTAAATGGGCACTCAGTTTTCTTAAACCATTTATTGAATAATCTAATCTTCACCACCACTAGTTGAGAGGCCGCCTTTATTTATTTACTTAGTGGTCCTGCCACAGGGCATGTGGGATCTTGGTTCCTCAGCTAGGGATAGAACTCATGTACCTTCAGTGGAAGCACTGAGTCTTAACTGGTGGACCACCAGGGAAGAATAAAAGGCCACTTCTATTATATGAAAAATTACTATACATATTTGGGTCTATTTCCTGGCTCTATTCCCTTCCACTGATTCTACTCAATATCTCTGTACTAGGATATCAGTTCCAGTTACTTGCCAGTACTTTTTAAATATCTGATAAGGCAGGATCCTTCTTAAATTTCTCCGTGAAGGACTTGCCCAGTGGTCGAGTGTTTTAAGACTGAGCTCCCCATGCAGGGGGCCCAGGTTCCACCTCTGACTGGGGAACTAGAGGCCCACGTGGCAGCCCGACAGGCTCAGCTTTAAAAACTGCTCAAATTTATTCTAGTGGTTCTTATTCAACTGAAATTTATATTTTATGTACAGAAAAGTGCACAAAGTCACGAGATTTACACTGGGTGAATTATCACACGGGGGCTTCTCTGGGGGCTCGGTGGTTAAGATGCTGCGCTTGCGCTGCAGGCAGTATCTATCGGTGGTCCAGTGCTTAAGAATCCGCTCGCCAGTGCAGGGGACACAGGTCTGAGCCCTGGTCCGGGAAGATCCCACGTGCTGTGGTGAGCAGCCCTGATACCGCAGCTATAGAAAAGCCTGCACAGAAAGGAAGACCCAGCACAGCCAAAATTAAAATAAATAGAAAACTTAAAAAAGACAACACACTCCCCTTACTTTGAACACCGCAGATTATCTGCCTTGTTTTAAACTTCGTATACAGTTAATGGATTCTTAACTGCTGGAATGCCAGGGAAGTCCCTACATTCAGTGTTTCTGTTCACAACTCTTTGGCGAGAACTTATTTCATTGGTTCTGCCAATCCAGAAAGTATCTAGAAGAAGGTTGCTTGGCAAACTTCACTATAGGTTACCACTCAAGGTGTCTGTCTAGCTGTGTTTCGCATTCCTTATATGACAACTTTTCATGCTTAGGGGCCATTTGTATGCCTCTTTCAACAGCTTCTTGTGTCCTTTGCCCATTTTTATTTTGGGTTATTAGTCCTCATCAGTTTGTAGGAATTCTTTATTAAAATACTTACATTTTTTAACTATTCTTTCCTGCACTGAGTCTTCTCAGTGGGCTGTGCGCGGACTTTGTCTTGTTGCAGCAAGTGAGGGCTGCTCTCTAGTTGGGGGTGTGCAGGCTTAGCTGGCAGCAGCTTCTCTTGCTGCCGAGCAGAGACTCAAGAGCGCACAGGCTCAGCAGCTGCAGCTCTTGGGATTAGTTGCTCCTTGTCCTGTGGAATCTTCCTGGATCAGGGATCAAACCCATGTCCCGTGCATTGGCAGGAGGATTCTTATCCACTGATCACCAGGGAAGTCCAGTAGGAGTTCTTTATGTATTAAGAGATTATTTCTGTGACATGAGTTGTAAAATTTTTTTTAATTGTATCATTGTCTTTTTTTTTTTTCCTCTTGTGGCTGTGCCATGTGGCATGTGGAACTTCCCTTACCAGGGATTGAACCCATGCCTCCTGCAGTGGAAGCAGAGTCGTAACCGCTGGACCACCAGAGAAGTGCCTGTGCCACTGTCTTTTGACTCATGGATTGGTTTGCCGTTCGAAAAGTTTTTATGAGGTTAAATGAGTGGATATTTTGTGACTTCTAAACGTTGAGTCATCGACTCAATCCTTTTTCATACCAGTGTTTAAAAGAAATTTGCTGATTTTTAAAAAAATGTTATTGTGGTTTTAATTAATGTTTAAATCTTTAATCCACTTGGAATTTGTACTGAAGTGATACTGTGAAATGAATCCAGTTGTATCTTTTTGCAGGTAAGCTGCCTGGTTGCCCTATCCCTGTTTATTAAAGATTATGTCTTGACTCCACTGATGTGGATACCTTTGTTGCATGCTAAGTTACTGTGTTTCTGAACTTTTTATTTTATTACATTGTTTTAGTTTGGGGGTCTTCCTGATTCAGTATCTTGTAGGACTTAATCCTTCCTGATCTTTTTAGGAGTTGTTTTGTTTTGGATTTGTGTTCTGTTCCATAATTTGTCTGCTTGATTTAATAATAATTTAAAAAATCTTCTAATTTTTTTTGGACAATTTATAATCCAGGAAGATAAAGACGGTTCACTCCATGGCTGAGTTTGAGTAGTGTGTCACAAAATGCTTTTAAAAAAAACCCCAAGCAGGAGTGAGTAGATTGTTTTTTGTTTTTTTTTTTTCTGTTTGAAATCCTTCTGGTGGAAGGAGGAGGGACTCTCCTTAGGGGTCTGGTGGGGTGCCCTGTGGTGACCTTTGAAAGGCTGCTTGGGCACTGAGCTGTGTTCTCTTTTTGTTTTCTTTCCTAACACAGGACTTACTTTGCTTTGGGGATTTTTTTAAACTTGCCTCCCGTGTGTGCGCAATCTTGTCCGACTCTTTGCATCCCTATGGATTGTGGCCCACCAGGCTCCTCTGTCCGTGGGATCCCCAGGCAAGAAATCTGGAGTGGGTTACCATGCCCTTCTCCAGGGACTCTTCCCGACCCAGGGATTGAACCTGTATCTCTTAGGTCTCCTGCATTGACCGGTGGGTTCTTGACCACTAGCGCCACCTGGAAAGCCAACACCAAGCCTTGAAAAATTGTAAATGTTTAGATGAAGGATGAGAGAAGCCTTTTTGGTGTTAAACGATCTAACCCTGGGACTCTCTCTCATGAAAAAGAGCAACTGCAGGGCTGGGAAACCTGCTTCAGGACAGTGGCTGCGTGTATGAACGAGGCTTCGCTAGGATCCTGATGCCTCGGCTGTCCCCTGGGCTGTGTGTTTGCTTTCTCTTGTGTCCTTTTGGTTAGAATTCAGAATTTCAAATAAAATCAGGCTGTCAGGTGAGTGTAGACTTAATGAATTTCCAGGCGTGAATATTCTGAAAGCAGCCATTGCTAGTGGTTCCCATCCTGCCTTTAATAAACATTTGAAATGAAGCCACGTGTATCCAACCCTGTTCCTGCCCTCACCCCTCCCCCCCAAAAAAACAGTCAGTACCGAGTGCTGCTGCCTGAACCTCGCGTCAGCCGCTACCTTGCGCGTCAGGTCTTCGTTTCCCATCTCTCAGGTACAGCGTCTGTGTTGCTTCTCTGCTTCGCTGCCGCTCCCCGCCAAGAGCCAAGATTTAGACTTTGAAAATTTCCTGTTTAAAAAAAAATTAGAAGCTTAAAACTTAGTAAAAATAGGAGGAGCTTGGTGAGAATGGCAGTGATCTGAAAAGCAAAACTTGTGAAATCTTCAGGTTTCTAAAGCCACCTTGCTTGAGAAGCGTAACTAGAGAACCTTTATTTTTTTGTCAAACGGCTGGTAATGCTTTGGTCTTTTTCTTTTCTTTTTCCTGTTAAGCTTTTTATTTTGGGGTATAACCGACATACAACGCTCTGATAGTTTCAGTTGAGCAGTGAAGGGACTTAGCCATACATATACATGTATCCGTTTAGAGGATCTTTCTAAAGTTCCAGGCCAGTTCTTTTTCTTCGTAAAATTGTGTATTGGCTCCTTGTTGCTTCCGGAATAAAGTCCGAGCTCTTGCCACACATAGTGTTTGAGGGCTTCTGTGATCTGATCCAGCCCCAACTTCTCTGCAGCCGCGTGGGCTTTCCCAGCCCCCTGTCCCCAAAGCCTCCAGCTGTGATGAACTGCGTCTGCAGGGAGACTTCCTTGTGAGCCTCCGCTGGTTTTGCCTCTCCAGCCTCTCTCCATAGGCTCTCCTCTCACATGTAGGGGGCTCCTGTGTGCCCTTGGAGACTCCCAGCTTGGCAGCAGCCCCCTCCTGTGAGGTTCCTGCTGAGCGTCCTGTGCTTAATGCCAGTGCAGCGCTTAACTTCTCTGAAGCTGTCCTTTTACCTCGCTGTCACATCGTGAGTTGTGAGCGCTTCTTTGCTGCCTGGGACTTTGTCTTCTATTTTGGTATATCCTGGGCTGGTCGGACACGACTGAAGTGGCTTAGCAACAGCAGCAGGTCCTGTAATTCTTATCCAAGCATATCAACTTGACAGAATGTGTGAACCTGTAGAGTCTGGTTTCTTTTAGAAGATGATAGGGTTTGGCTACAGAGTGACATTGTTGACTTTCACTCAGTGCACTGTGACACATCTGATGCTGGTAACATTGATTGATAGCAACTTGAAACGGTCCCCGCAGCAGCACTCTGAGCACAGATCACCCAGACTGATCACAACCACTGCCTCTTACCCAGCACCACGTCTACCCTTGTTTTCATCATCCGCTCTTCTGGCTAGAGGCAGAAAGGGCAGAATAGTGTTGCTGTCTCATGTACTTAAGTGTTTTTATAAACGTGGCCTTCTATGGGGATCCAAATTTAAAAGATTAGAAAATTTTAGTGTTCACCTAATCCCATCCCCCTTGTTTTATAAATGAGGAAATGGGGACTTTTTTCTCTGAGCAATCATGGCAGGGGGTTGGTTTTGTCTTCTTTCGACTAGCACACAGGACGCGAGGAACCAGGGAATGTTGAGTCAGCCACTAGAGTTCTGGAAAGGGCTGAAGTTAGGCAGTGACCTGCTGTAGCCTCTCCCCTCGCCCACCTGTCAAAAGATGGGGAGACTTCTGAATTCCTCCTTCCTTGTTGACATCTGACGAGAGACTGTTTTGTGATTATGAAATAAAATGAAAGAGGGACAAGAATGTTCTTGGTTAGAGAGGACTAGTTTGGAAGGGAGTTCCTGGACCTAACTAATCCTAAGCAACCACCATTCTGGTAAGAGTGGAGACATTCACAGTTAGAGACGATTTGAAATTTTCAAGGACAATTCAGTCAGTGGTTATTATTGGAACCATTTCAGTAATATTTGTCTAACCTGTTCTCTGAATGTGTGTATATGTGTACACACACACAAATCACTTTCCAGAATCTGGTGCTGTGTTAGGCAAAGCTTTAGTATGGTCAGGGGTCTTCCCCAGAAGCAGGAGAGTTGGCTTGTTCTTCATGGATTTCTCCCTGGGCTGGGTGTGAAACGAAGCCAGAGAGCCAAGAAACTAAAAGGTGTTGAGGGAGAAAAACAGCGATAATAACTCTTTAAGTGATCGTGCAGAGAGCAAGATCTCCGCCCTCCACTCCCATCCAGATAATGACTTTTCTCTGAACTGCACAGCAACTGGGTGTTCATTGACTACTGATTTCTGTCCACTCTGCTGGAAGGTGTACTTCTAAATGACAGATGGTTGGAGACCTGTGAAAACAACCCAAACTACCACTCTTAACCTGCAGTGAGTGTAGAAGGAGCTTAAATCATTTGTACCCCTAGGTTCTTAGCCTGCTTTTTTTGTTTGTTTTTTACCACTTTACAGTTGGTTTTTTAAAATTATATAACTCAACTTTACTTATTTTTTTACACTTTTTATTTTGTATTGGGATATAGCTGATTAAAAATATTGTGATAGTTTCAGGTAGACAGCAAAGGGATACATATACATGTATACATTCAACCATATATATGCAACGTGTCCATTCTCCTCCAATCTCCCCTGCCATCTAGGCTTGCCACATAACATTGAGGACAGTTCCCTGTGCTGAACAGTAGATCCTTGGTTATCCGTTATGACTCTCGCAGTCTGTACATGTCTGTCCCAAACTCCCTAACTATCCCTCACAGACAGTTTGACTTGTGAGAAATTGTTTCCTTTTTTTTTATAGTTTTGGACATCACTACAGATGTCTCCTTTTCCTTCTTGCCTGCACCATCTAGTCTGTTCCCAAGTCCTGTTGATTTCATTGCATTGCTATGCTTGAATTCAGCTTTCTTCCCTTGCTTGCATTGCCACCAAATAGTTTTAGGACTTCATGTCTCACCAGGAAAATCGTTGTGTGTCTCTGTTCAGCTTCAGTCCGTCATTTACGTTGCTGCCAAAGTGTTTATTGGCCGAAACCACAGCAGGTGATGTCCCAGTTGCTGAGGGTATCAGACCAATCATTTGGGGAACCTGCCCCCTGCCTGCTCCCGCAACCACTTGGTGTTCTTGTATCCGTAGCCCCAGGAAGAAAGTAGCTGTTAGAATTCTTCATTTTGTTTCATTGCCACAGTGTCAGACATTCTGTGGACGTGTGCCTAAAAGTATTGAAACAAAATGTTGGTGTCATTTAACATTTTGAGATATTTTCTCATCTTTTCCCAAAAGGGTCATGTTTAACCACTGCGGACAGTGATTGTCACTTTACCCTGATTCATCACCAATTTTTTTTTTTTTTGCTAATTCTATAAGTGAAAACATTTTTCATGGCTGTTTTAAGTTTTTCCAGAGCTGAGATGATTCCCCCTGTGTTTGTTAACTGGTCTTATAGGAAAGCTTAGAGGAGGCTCTTTTTAAGAATTGGGAGATTTGGGAATTCCCTGGTGGTCCAGTGGTTAGGACTCATTTGTACTGCTGTGGCCCTAGGTTCAATCCCTGGTAGAGGAACTAAGATCCTGCAAGCTGCATGATGTGCTTACTTTAAAAAAAAGAACTAGGGGGTCTGTCAGGCTGAAATGGACATTGGCTCTTGAAGTTAATAACAGAAAAAGCTTTATTTAGTTAGTCTATATCTGTTAGGGCTTTTAGATACAGGTGCCGGAAACTTGAAACTAACCTTGTGTAAGGGAAGTGCCTCAGTTAAATCTAAGGAGGTGTTTGTTTTAATTCAGGAAAGATTTGAACAAACAAATCAATGCCAGGGCAGAACAAAGCTGGTAGAGGTAATGGAATTCTAGCTGAGTTATTTCACGTCCTTAAAGATGATGTTAAATGCTGCAGTCAATATGCCAGCAAATTTGGAAAACTCAGCAGTGGCCACAGGACTGGAAAAGGTCAGCTTTCATTCCAATCCCAAAGAAAGGCAATGCCGAAGAACTGCTGTACAATTGTGCTCCTTTCACAGGCTAGCAAGGTGGCGCTCCAAATCCTCCAGGCCAGGCTTCAACAGTAGTATGTGAACCGAGGACTTCCAGATGCACAAGCTGAATTTAGAAAAGGCAGAGGAACCAGAGCTTAGATTGCTGACATCTACTGGATCATAGAAAAAGCAAGAAAGACGTCTACTTCTGCTTCATTGACTATGCTAAAGCCTTTGTGTGGATCACAACAAACTGGGAAACTTTTAAAAAGAGATGGGGATGGGAAACCTTACCTGCCTCCTGAGAAATCTGTATGCAGGTCAAGAAGCAACACTTAGAACCAGACATGGAACAACAGACTGGATTGGGAAAGAAGTATGTCAAGGTTGCGTATTGTCACCCTGCTTATTTAACTTATATGCAGAGTACGTCATGAGAAATGCTGAGCTGGATGAAGCACACGCTGGAATCAAGATTGCCGGGAGAAACATCAGTAACCTCAGATACACCATCCTTATGGCAGAAAGTGAAGAAGAACTAAAGAGCCGTGTGATGAAAGTGAAAGAGGAGAGTGAAACAGCTATTAAAATTCAACATTCAAAAAACTAAGATGATGGCATCCAAGTCCATCACGTCATGGCAAATAGGTGGGGAAAAAAGGGAAACAGTGACAGACTTTATTTTCTTGGGTTCCGAAATCACTGCAGACGGTGACTGTAGCCATGAAATTTAAAGACACTCGGCCCTTGGAGAAAAAGCTATGGCAAACCTAGACAGCATATTAAAAAGTAGACCTATCACTTTGCTGACAAAAATCTGTCTAGTCAAAGCTATGGTTTTTCCAGTAGTCATGTATAGATGTGAGAGGTGGACCATAGAGAAGGCTGAGCACCGAAGAACTGATGCTTTTGAACTCTGGAGCTGGAGGAGACATCTTGAGAATCCCTTGGACTGCAAGGAGATCAAACCAGTCAATCCTGAAGGAAATCAACCCTGAGTATTCATTGGAAGGGCTGATGCTGAAGCTGAAGCTCCAGTACTTTGGCCCCCTGATGTGAAGAGCTGACTCATTTGAAAAGACCCTGATGCTGGGAAAGACTGAAGGCAGGAAGATGAGGGGATGACAGAGGATGAGATGGTTGGATGGCATCACCGACTCAATGTTTGTGACTTTGAGCAAACTCTAGAAGATGGCGAAGGACAGGGAAGCCTGACTTGCTGCTGTCCATGGGGTCGCAAAGAGTCTGACATGACTTAGGGACAGAACAGCAGTAAAGGGCAGGGAAACGCTTGGGCTAAAGAGCTAAGGAGGGATTTGGGAACCTCTTTCACCTATTTCTCATGCAAATCAGCATGTTGATTTCCTTCTTAATGTTGGGACAACTGAGCTTCCAAAGTCCCACGCATCCCATAAGGCCTGCCACTGAAGAGGGATTGTTTTGTTTTTTTCCCTTCCCTCAGTTCTTCTTTTAAATATTTTATGAGGTTGTTTTTAGGTTCTGGATGGGATCTGCGTCTCAGCAGCTCTTGCTGGAACCAGAGGAATGGAGGAACAGTTAGCCCCAAATTAAAAAAAAAAGGAAGGTGGGGGCAGCTGCAGACACCAGGCGCACAGTGATAGGCACGTACCACACAGAACAGAACCCGGCCTCAAAGCCGCGGACAGGCGAGTACGTGAGGTGGTGGAGAGGGAAAGAGCCGCGGGCGCCAGAGTGACAAACAAACAAAGCTCTTCATGCTTTGTTTTGTGACAAACAAACAAGGCTCTTCATGCTTTGTTTCTGTGATTCTCTTTTCCCTGATTCCCCTGTAGGCAAAGTGAAGGATGTCTTGGAAGAAGGATAACTGGGCATAGTTATAGAGTTGTAAGAACGTACTGTTTCAGAGAAGATGAGTGGCACTACTCTACCTAGGTTAAATCAGAAATGCTTGTGACCTTGAAAAATTTGCTGTTTAGGCCAGCATTAGCAAATCCAGATGCTTTCTAGGGTCCTAGTAAGTTATAAACTTTGAGTCGACTGGCTAGGGTATGTACACATCAAGCATGTAAGCGTGTGTGCCTAGGTCACACGCGTGTCTCATGCTCCTTAATCTGCCTCCTGTGTGCCGATAAAGAGAAGAGTGGGCTGTTTTTCTGCTATAAGACAGTTGGTACAAACAGGATGATAGATGCTACTTGACGCCCACGCCGCTTCTGTGCACACGCTTAGTCATGTCCAACTCTTGCGACCCCATGAACAGTAGCCCGGCATGCTCCTCTGTCCATGGGATGTTTCAGGCAAGAATACTGGAGTGGGTTGCAATTTCCTCCTCCGAGGATCTTCCCAACCCAGGGATCGAACTGGCATCTGCCTGCATTTCTTTTTGTGCTTTTGTACAGTTTGTGAGGTTCTCAACGGCAAGTATACTGGGGTGGTTTGCCATTCCCTCCTCCAGCAGATCACGTTTTGTCAGAACTCTCCACTGTTACCTGTCCATCTTGGGTGGTCCTGCATGGCATGGCTCATAGCTTCATCGAGTTACACAGGCCCCTGCACCACAACAAGGCCGTGATCTGTGAAGGGGATGTGCTAACCATCGGACAGTTGCATCCATCTCCCTCGCTAGTAAGATCACGCTTAAAATGTTGCATGCTAGGCTTCAGCATTATGCGAACCAAGAACTTCCAGATGTCCAAGCTGGCTTTAGAAAAGGAAGAGGAGCCAGAGGTCAAATTCCCAACATTCACTGGATCACAGAGAAAGCTAGGGAATTTTAGAAAAGCATCTAGCTCTGTTTCATTGACTACGCCAAAGCCTTTGACTATGTGGATCATAATAAACTGTGTAAAGCTGTTAGAAATGGGAATACCAGACCACGCACCCATCTCCTAAGAAATCTGTATGCGTGCAGGTCAAGAGGAAACTGAATCCTGTATGGAACAACTGGTTGGTTCAGGGTTGAGAAAGGAGTATGACAGGGCTGTTTGCTGTCACCCTGTTTGTTTAATCTATACTCTGAGCACATCATGAGAAGTGCTGGGCTGGATGAGTCACAAGCTGGAATCGAGACAGGTGGGAGAAACAACAACCTCCGATATGTGGATGACACCACTCTTATGGCAGAAAGTGAAGAAGAACTAAAGAGCCTCTTGATGAGGGTGAAGGAGGAGTGTGAAAGAGCCGGCGTAAAACTAAACATTAAAAAAACAAAGATCGTGGCATCCGGCCTTGTTACTTCATGGCAGATAGGGGGGAAATGTGTAAGTAGTGACAGATGTCCTCTTCTTGGGCTCTAAAATCACTGTGGAGGGAGACTGCAGCCATGAACTCAGAAGATGTTTGCTTCTTGGCAGGAAAGCTGTGACAAACTTAGTGTGTTGAAAAGCAGAGATACTACTCTGCTGACAAAGATCTGTATACTCAACGTTATGGTCTCCCCAGTGGTCACGTACGGTTGTGAGAGCTGGACTGTAAAGAAGGTGGAGCGCCAAAGATTTGATGCTTTTGAACTGTGGTGTTGGAGAAGACTCCAGAGAGTCCCTTGAAGAGCAAGGAGATCAAACCAGTCCATCTTGGGAAATCAACCTACTCGATGGAAGGGCTGATGCTGAAGCTGGAACTCCAGTGTTTTGGTCATCCGATGGGAACAGCTGACTCATTGGAAAAGTCCGTGATGCTGGGGAAGATTGAGGGCAGAAGGAAAAGGGGACGTCAGAGGATGAGATGTCTGGATGGCATCACTGATATAATGGACATGAACTTGGGCAAACTTCTGAAGATGGTGAGGGACAGAGAGACCTGGTGTGCTGCAGCCCATGGGGTGGGAAAGAGTCGGACACGACTGGATGACTGAATAGCAACAACAGCCTGCATACCTGTAGCCTGCAGCTGATGGGGATAAAAGGGGCTTGGGGGCACTGGAGACTGACTGGGAGAGTTTCTTCTATAGGGGGTTTCATCCAGCCGTCTGTACTTGGCACCTGCCGTGCTGCTTGTTTCAGTTCAGTCGCTCAGTCGTGTCCGACTCTTTCCCACCCCATGGGCTGCAGCACGCCAGGCTTCCTTGTCCACCGCCAACTCCTGGAGGTTCCTCAAATTCATGTCCATTGAGTCGGTGATGCCATCCAACCATCTCATCCCCTGTCGTCCCCTTCTCCTCCCGCCTTCAATCTTTCCCAGCATTAGGGTCTTTTCCAATGAGTCAGCTCTTCACATCAGGTGGCCAAAGTATTGCAGTTTCAGCTTCAACATCAGTCCTTCCAATGAATATTCAGGACTGATTTCCTTCAGGATGGATTGGTTGGATCTCCTTGCAGTCCAAGGGACTCTCGAGTCTTCTCCAACCACAGGTCAAAAGCGTCAATTCTTCAGCACTCAGCTTTCTTTATAGTCCAACTCTCACATCCATACATGACTACTGGAAAAACCATAGCTTTGACTAGATGGATCTTTGTTGGCAAAGTAATGTCTCCGCTTTTTAATATGCTGTCTAGGCTGGTCATAGATTTTCTTCCAAGGAGAAAACGTCTTTTAATTTCATGATTGCAGTCACCATCTGCAGCTAGATGCAGTGAATTCCTGTATTACAGAGCAGATTGTAAGCCAGTCATTTTGTTGCTCAAGTTGTTCCAGATTTGGGCACTGGGAGCCCCATCCAAGCTCTTCCTTTTAACATGTCCCCCTCACTCTTTGAGTACATCCTTACTTAGGGGCCACTTCAATATGTCCATGTATATCTTGTACTTTCTCTGCCCAGCCTTCAAATTGACTCTTTCTCCCAGGAGCCCTGGGTTCTTCCATTGGGGAATATTTAGAAGTTAAGATCTGGTTGCTGGCTGTGTTCATGTTATTGCTCTTAGGTCCTTGGCTGACAAAAAGGCTGTCTCGTTTAGGCTGCCCAATTAAATCCAAATTTCCGAGAAATAAATACTTTAAAAATATGAATATATAATTTATCTGAATTCAAATCACTGCTGTCTTGTATTTTTCCTCGCAGCACTAATCTACCTGTTCATACGTGTTAGGACCCATATGGATTTAGATTTAAACCTATTATTCCTGATAAACACTGTAGGGTTCATTTTACTGTTCCTCTCATTTGTAACTTTCCTCTCCGAAACTTGATTCCCTTCATCCTCAATATATATTGACTTATTTGTTCAACTGCAGAATGCATAGAAAGTTTCAGATTTGTTAAGCTGTGTATCTTTGAAAAGGGTTGTTCATTGTTTTCTTCCCTGTATCTTGATCTTGACACTGCTAAATGAACTTGCTGATGACTTGAGTTCAAGTTACCTGGGTAGTGCCCCATCTTCTTCTTTTCAGTGTGTGTTACTCGACTAAAATATGTTACTGTTGGTGCTAATCTTAGAGTTCCTTCCAGCCTTCCTGATTTGTGTGTAACATTCACATGGCCCCGAGAATTCAGCAATGTATGGAACAGTATGTTCAGGAAAGGATCACACACCTCTTTTTTTTCCATCTTAATTCCACTCATGCTCTTTAGGTAACCACTTTCACTAGTCTCTGATTTAATTATTTTTTTAAATTGAGCTACAGTTGATATCAAATGTTGTGTTGACTATTGCTGTACAACAGAGTGATTCAGTTAAGCATATATGTACATTTGTGTTTTCTCTTGTGTTCCAGCGAGCAGATACATATATGTTTTAGTTCCCCATCTTTCTTACACTACAGAGCAGTGCGCTGTAGGTAACTCTTTTGTGAATGCGCTTCACTTGCTCGGTACCTGGAGGCCCTCTGCCTCGTTTCCTGGAGACCGCCACATGGTTTTTGGTTGCGTCGTGCTCCACCGTGCCTGTGTTTGGTCGTTTAAAAGCAGTGCTGTGATGGATAAGCTAGTGCACGTGTTTCTGCACTGGTGGAGGTGCGTCTTCAGGTGAAGTCTTAGAAATGAAATGGACAGGACAGTGAGCAGGGGTGTGTGCAGCGCTTCGTTAGCAGCTGTGAAGTTCCCCTCTGTAAGAGTCCTGCCAGTTTGCGTTCTCATCAGAGTGAATGGATTCTCTTTCCCCAGAGCATCACAAACCAGATGTGATACTATGCTTTTTCCGTTTTGCTAATCTAATAGATGAGAAATAGAATTTTTTTAAAAATAGTATCATTATAGTTTTTCTTTTTCAAATTATATAGTTTTAATTTGCATGTATCTTATGAAACTGTGGTATTTTTAATTATACATTTTTTTTTTTCATAGACGAAACTGCAAAGGAAATCCAAATTGCTTGGTTGGGATTGGTGAACACATTTGGTTAGGAGAAATAGATGAAAATAGTTTTCATAACATTGATGACCCCAACTGTGAGAGGAGAAAAAAGGTAAGCCAGCGCTTTGTAAGAGATTTCCATATGGTGTTCCTATGTGCTTTGTTTGCGGCGCCTGTGGTCAAAAACCATTACTGATTTCAGGTAGCCTGTGCAGCTTGAAGGTCAGTAGTGGAATTTCAGACTCGGAATCACTTGAATTGGAGCAGTTCTTAATGATGTGCAGGTAGCTATAGGTAATACAGTAAACTTTTAAGAATAGTTTTAGTTCAGTGCTGATTCTGTGTTTGCTTTAATGTGCATGTTTTACTTAGAGCAGAGCTCTTTTTAGTCTCTTTAAAGGAGGTGGTAAGTCCAGAGAACAAGCTCCCATAGTGATATGATTTGGCCTCCTTGGGCTTATATTTTTACATGTTATACAACGGATAGTTCTACTTTTTTTGTAATATACATTAATATTAATCATAAAGCCTGGCGTTTACAATACAGTCACCCGTATAGGTATTTTCTCTCTTAAAAAGAATGATTCTTTGTAAGTTTTAGAATTCTCAGCCTTATCTTTGAAAAAAGTTGTAACTACCTTCTTCTAGAGGCTTCCCAGGTGGCTCAGTAAAGAATCCACCTGCAATGCCAAAGACATGGTTTGATCGCTGGGTTGGGAGGATTCCCTGGAGAAAGAAATGGCAATTGACTCCAGTATTCTTCCCTGGAAAAATCCCATGGACAGAGGAGCCTGGCAGGCTACAGTCCATGGGGTCACAAGAGTCGGATACAACTCAGCGACTAAACAACAAACTTGCTCTTACCACCTCCCGCCCCCAAATCTCTCAGATCTGTAGGATACAAAATAATTTATCTGAAAGTTTCACTTCCGTCCTTCTGACCTCTTAGGAAAATCCTGGGTAACGCATCTTCACACTGATGTTTCCTGGAGCTCACGGCTCCCGAGTTACAGGTCTAGGTGGCTGGAGGCTGGTGGCGGGCGGTGCTGCTGTCCTGAGTCTTTCGCCACTCCTGTAGTCAGCCCACGTGGGCTTTCAAGACCGCTGTCCCTTAACCTTTCCCGAGAGAGGCTTATAGGATTGAGACAGTTCAACACATTTTAGATGAAATTTTAAAAGCATTTGGCATAATTTTTTTATTTCAGGAGAAAGTTGATTTTATGACTGTATACTTTTCGTATCCATAGAACTCGTTTGTGGGCCTCACTAACCTTGGAGCTACTTGTTACGTCAACACTTTTCTCCAAGTGTGGTTTCTTAACCTGGAGCTTCGGCAGGCGCTCTACTTATGTCCAAGCACCTGTACTGACTACATGATGGGAGATGGCATCCAAGAAGAAAAAGGTGAGTGGGGATGGGTGTGGGCAGGCCTCACCCCTGAGCTGATTGCCAGCTAGACCACTTTGAGCCAACCATCGAGAGAGAGGAAACCTGAGCTACCAGTTTTCGCTGTAATACACAGTGATTGCAGTCCATTAAATTCTAGTGCTTGATAGAAATCAGTCAATAAAACAGACAGGGTTACTCTTCTGCCTGGTTTGAGAGGCTTAATAAATACTTCAGTGTAACCACAGCCTTTTGTTTTGATTCTCAAATAGGCTGACTTACAAAATACCCTCTAAAATTAAGATTAACCAACCTTGGCAAAGCAAGACACTAATAATGTGAGTACACTTGTTGCAAATTTAGAAACCAGTTTCAAACTGTTCCTGGAATTATTATTAGTTAGTGGAATTATTTAGTTTTTTTTCCTGCATAATATGTGGATTGTTATTCCTAATTAATTTAGAGGTTTTTCTCTGAGATGATACAGTGTAAAAGCTCCAAGTTGGGAACTTTTTGACTCTGTAAATCCGGTACTGTCGTTTACATGATCTGATTTGGGCTCGTGGCCCTTGCCTTTGACTCTGAAAGAGAAAAAATAGAAGTCCTAAGCCCCACATCTTCCTTCTTGCTGCTCTTTAGACAACAGTAATAGTTTTAGTCCTTGTTAATAGTAATCTTTGCTTCAAAATAGTGCTTAAAAATTCTTAAGTTTGTTTCCCAAAAGCTATGGTTCTGAATATGTAAATCTAGATTAATGGTACAGAAGGTAAAGAATGAGTGTGTGTAAAGGATGAGTAATGGAAAATGGATCCTTTTTAATTTTTAGCATTGTTTTTGCTGAAATATAAATTTACCAATGAGAAATTTATATTGGTAAATATAAATTTGCTAATAACAAGTGTACACTAAATTTCTATTTTGTAGAATAATGTACCACAGACTCCTTTGGCAATTGTGGTTTTAATATGTGTCTTCGCAAGATGTGATTTTTTTTTTTTTTAATTTCTAAGCACTTGTTGCTGTTTAGTGCTTCAGTTGTGTCCGACGCTTTACAGCCCCATGCGCTGCAGCACGCCAGGCTTGCCCGTCCTTCACCATCTCCCAGAGTTTGCTCATGTCCACTGAGTCAGTGATATGCCATCCAGCCATCTCGTCCTCTGTGGTCCCCTTGTCCTCTTGCCTTCACTGTTTCCCAGCATCAGGGTCTTTTCCAGTGAGTCGGCTCTCCTCATCAGATGGCTGGATGACCAGTGCTGGAGCTTCAGCATCAGTCCTTCCGTAAATATTCAGAGTTGATTTCCTTTAGGACTGTCTGTCTGTTTGTTTGTTTGTTTTTAAATTTCTAAACACTTAGATTTTAATATTCCATCAAAGTCCTTAACCTTGTTCTTTGATAAGAGTGTCCATTTCTGAGTCCTGTTAACAGACTCAGTGCAATGTAGTGAGAAAGCTTTGGGTTGGAAATGATGGGACCTGAGTTCTAGTCCCAGCCCCATTCTTGCCTTACTTTACAGATAGGAAAACCATCACAGGATAAGTATTTAAGATCTCAGGTAGGATATAACTTGTAAAATAAGACATTTGGAGTTGATATAGACTTACTTGAATAGCTTTTAATATCCTGTAAAGTCCCTGCACCCCCAGGAAGTAAGATTTCTATCTTTATTTTACAAATGAAATGTTGACTTCCTTTTTACAATGGATGAATCACAGTCAGTAGTAAGAGACCCTTCAGACCATTCAGGAGACAAACTACACAAAGACTTGAACAAAGAATTATTAACAGGAAATTACAGTAATAGGGGAATTGGTTAGCAAGAATTCAGGGTGACTTGAAAAACACAGACATAGCAGATAGGGGAGCAGCCACCAACTCTAGGGCTGAGAAAGAACGCACAAGGAGGAGCCGTTGGGCCCGCTGACCAGCTTTTAGGTCCAGACCTCACTGGAGAAAGCGCTGCCCAAGCTCACTTTTGTTGTTCAATTGCTAAGGCATATCTGACTCTCTGCAGCCTCATGGACTGCAGCACGCCAGGCTTCCTTATCCTTCACTATTTTCCAGAGTTTGCTCAAATTCATGCCCATCAAGTCGGTGATGCCATCCAGCCATCTCATCCTCTGTCGTCCCCTTCTTCTCCAGCCCTCAATCTTTTCCCAGGATCAGGGTCTTTTCGAATGAGTCAGCTCTTGCATCACTGGATGGCCAAAAAGAAACAGATACCTCAGTGGGTTTCCTTGCCGGAAACGGTCCTCAGGGAGTTACTGGGCCTTGGAATCCCCTGCACAGAGTGTCCGGGTCATTCACAGGGCAGTCATTCAAGAGGAAGTATCCCACCAGAGGCATCCCACTGAAACTACTAGAGGAGTTGCTATTTAATGAATTAAGAGAGTGTTTGTTGACCACTGCTGACTGAGTGGGCAGAGCCTGACAAGAGGCCCAGTGGAGCCCTCCAGCGCCCTCTACTGACAAGAGTCAACCTTGCACTAGCTGGCAAAGGAGGAATCTTTGCAGAGCTCATCTTTGTTGGCACAGAGCAGGCAAAGAAGGGTAGATTTGGAGCTGAAAGTCAATTAATTGATAATGGCAGCACAGAAGGGAAAATTCAGATCTTTTAGGGCTCTTGATCCATGCTTCCTATTTGCATGCTGCTGCTGCTGCTAAGTCGCTTCAGTCATGTCCAACTCTGTGCGACCCCATAGACGGCAGCCCACCAGGCTCCCCTGTCTCTGGGATTCTCCAGGCACCTTCCCCCAACTGATGACTTACCTGGTGGCTCAGATGGTAAAAGTATCTGCGTGCCGTGCAGGAGACCCAGGTTCGAGACCTGGGTCAAGAAGATCCCCTGGAGAAGGAAACGACAACCCACTCCGTACTGTTGCCTAGAAAATCCCATGGACGGAGAAGCCTGGTAGGCTGCAATCCGTGGGGTGGCATATAGTCAGACACAACTGAGCAACTTCACTTTCTTTCTGCAACTCATTAAAATGTGAAACTAAATTTTAGGATTCTTACCAGTAAATTGTTCTGTTGTTCATTCAGATTTGAATCAATGTATCATTTGCTCTGTGGCAAGTTCACATGAATGGGGGTTATATTAAAGTATTTGGCAAATAGTAAATATGGTATATGGCTTTTATTGGATTGGAAGTTTTGGTGGGATTTGATACTCTAGAAACTGTAGTCATGATCATTATTGTTATGACAAGGGTAGGCCCTTGCCTTTAGGGGATGTATATGAACAGCCAAGGTTGCCTCATTACTTCCAAAAGATGTGGTTACTAATTTCTTTGAAAGTTTAAAAAAAATGTAATAAAACACTAATTTAGTTTGGACATAAGGTTTTTTTAATTATGTCCTCATGTGGCGAGGTGTACATATTTTTTTTAAATAGCAGTTTTTTAAAAACAAACATTTCTTTAATAGATTATGAGCCTCAAACGATTTGTGAGCATCTCCAGTACTTATTTGCCTTGTTACAAAATAGTAATAGGCGATACATTGACCCGTCAGGATTTGTGAAAGCCTTGGGCTTGGACACAGGGCAACAGCAGGTAAGAACTTTTCTTTTAATTATTATTATTTTTTTAATATAAAAAGCATTCCTTTTAATCATTATAGAAAGAAATGAAGGAATTTTAAAAAATTAATTTTCCTCTGTTTTGAGTTAGAGCGTTTATTTACTACTTAGCATATTACACATTTTCCTTGATTCCATTTCTGAAAATTCATATGTGGGCACAAAATGGATTCAACATTGCTGTAGTCCTTTTTCAGAAATTTTAAGTTCTAAGTACAGACAGCTTCTGGGTTATTTTACTTACTACTGTTTGTAGTAGAAATTGAAAAGCAAGGTATGTTTTTTTTGTTTTTTTAATTAACTCAAACCTGTATTGTAGGATGCCCAAGAATTTTCAAAGCTCTTTATGTCTCTTTTGGAAGACACTTTGTCTAAACAAAAGAATCCCGATGTGAGGAACATTGTCCAGCAGCAGTTCTGTGGGGAATATGCTTATGTAACTGTGTAAGTGTGTTTCCACTTTCTCATGATACATTTTATTCTGAGGTGGTTGCTTATGTGTTTTGTAATTTTGACTTCAGGTCCGCGTTATGGCTTTAGTGGCTTATCATGGGACCTGAGATATTTATAGTAATATGTTTCTATGGGAACAGGTAAACAACTGACCTGATAATTGCAGTTGAACCTATGCAGGTGTTGGAAACTGGTTGAGCTCTTGCTGTTTATTTTATGGCTGTGGTGTGAGCTGACAAGAGTAAAATTGGAGCCTACTCGATACCAAAAGTAAAATAACTCTTGAACATTTCCCTAATCATAAAATGCATGGCCTCATCAATCACTTTGTTTTATTTTTTGAGTATACATAGTGTAGAAAATGTCAGTGAAAGAATTAAGGTAATGTTTCTTTCTGTATCTTCAGGTTATAGTACAGTAAAACCTTATTGCTTTTCCCACTCTGATCATAATGTTCTCACTCCGCTTTATTATAGCTGCAACCAGTGTGGCAGAGAATCTAAGCTTTTATCAAAATTTTATGAACTGGAGTTAAATATCCAAGGCCACAAACAGTTAACAGATTGTATCTCGGAATTTTTGAAGGTATTCAGATTTTGGCATATTTGTCATTTCTGCTCCTTAACAGTTAAATACTGCTCTGAATGTCCTTTTGATTTAATGGATAAATTCATTATTTTAACTTTTTCTCCATATGAACTGTTTATATAATGATTTAGAAGAAACTGTAAAATAAGAAACTGTAAATTTAGAAGAAATTCTTCTAATGATTTAGAAGAAACTGTAAATTAACTGTAAATTACAGAAGCACCTTAACATAATTTTTGGCTATTTCAGGTTGTTTTATATGTAGAATTATGTATGTATAAAAGCTTGTGTGATTGGGGTATAGTAGAATAAGAAAGTGTAAGCTATGTTAACATAAGATTAATTTACTTTTTCACTTAATGAGAAATAGAAAGTGTTGAATGTAATTTTTTACATCAAAATATAACCACTCTTCAGCCCCTCCACTCCATGTTTCTCTCTGTGTGTGTTCAGATTTATGTAGAGACAAGGAAATGGTTCTCTTTTGTTCAGAGTGGAAAAGTTGCTAATCAGAAACCTTTGTAATCATGTAGGAACAGGCACATAGGCATAGAAGATAAGCTTATTATATAGCTTACTTTCTTGAAATATTTTTGTACTTTTCTTACCTTTTGTTTTTGACACAGCCATCAGCAGCTCGAAGCACTCATTTATTGGATTCATTCAGCTAAATACTGACTGTTTGCAGTGTTCAGGCCATGTTTCCGCTGTTGGGAATAACCGTAGTGAATGAGGCAGACAAACATCTTTTGCCTTTAAGAAAGCTTATAATGTAGTGGTATGGGGAGCAACAAGGAACAATAAAACAAATAGAAAAATATCTAATGTGTCAACTGTAATAAGTGCGATGAAGAAAACTGAAGCAGGGCATGGAGAATGTGGAAGGGTGTTAAGTGGAGTAGTGAGTAGGCCAAGAACTGGGGACAAGATGAAATAACAGGTTCAGAGCATAAGACAGGAATATGTCTGCAGGCTTGAGGAGCAGCAAGGAGATCAGTGTGGTTGAAATAAATAGACAAGGGGGAAATGATAGAAGACGTCATAGTAGAGATAACTAAGGGCCATATCAGAGAGGGCCTGGTAGACCTTTGTCAGAAGTTTGAGTGAAATACAGTGCCTTCAAGGGGTGTACGCTATGTAATCTGTTTCAACAGGAAAACTTTGAGTACTGTCTTCTTAAGAAAAGGCTAACAGTGAGGCAAGGGCAGACAGAAGGAGTTGATGGTGACTTGGACCACGGGTTAACTGAAGAGAGGATAAGAAGTGTTCGGATTTTTCAAAGTAGAGCTGAAGAAATTTGCCGACTGGATATGGAGGAAAAGAGGAGTCAAGGATTACTAATGTTTTGTCCTTAAGAACTAGAAGAATGGAGTTGGCGTGACTGAGATGTGAAGGAGGGTGGGAGGAGCAAGTTTGGGAGAGGAAGTAGGAGTCTGCACTGGGGCATGTCAGACCTGATAGGGTTCAGGGTGAAAGCGTCAGGGCATAGTAAAATCACCAGGGGCATGAGAGAGGTGAAGACCAAGACTGGACCCTGGGACATTCAGACATTAAGAGACGGGACAGGGGCGCAGCTCGTCAGAGACCCTGAGGGGGATGTGCGTGAGGAGCACAGGGGAGAGTGTCAGTGGAGCAGAGGCAGGCAGCAGCAGTGCTGGCGCTGTTACTGTGCTGAAGCGCGGTCTGTAACAAAGGCTGGTGCAGAAACAGGAAACAGTTAACAGTGAACCACCGTTCGCTCTAGCATTGAGTTTTTCTGCACACTCAGTTTTGTGTCATGAATGCAGTTTAGTAATTTTAACTGTGTGTGAGTGTGAAATTTGCATATACAGTTTCATATTTGGTGCCCGTAGGTATTTTCCAACCATTTTCACTGTTTTAAAATTAATTTTGCTGCATTAAAGTACATATGATTTCTTTTTTAAACCTATTTCCTTCAATTCCCAGCAACGGCATTATCGGGAAAAAAAGACCTAAAACCCAAGCATTTAAAAAATCATACATTTCAGAAAGAAACATCAGTTTTAAATCATTGTATACAAGTTAATAATGTCACTGCTAATCTAACTTAATCTTGTGTGTCCTTCATTATTTATAATGACTTGATCTTAACAGCTTGAGTAAAAACTGTTAGCTGAAGTGAAATTGTAATTTGCATCAGAGTTTTGATCATTAAAAAAATCTTTTTTTTTTTTTTAAACTAATGTGCCTTATTCCTGATCAGGAAGAAAAGTTAGAAGGAGACAATCGATACTTTTGTGAAAACTGTCAAAGCAAACAGAATGCAACAAGGAAGATCCGACTCCTTAGTCTTCCTTGCACTCTGAACTTGCAGCTAATGCGTTTTGTCTTTGACAGGTAAATATGTGCGAGTCGTAGTGTGTAGCTGCTCACTGTGGACTGATACGTACAGATTTTATCATAGATATGATAGTAAAATGCTTTTAATTTGAAACCTTGGATTTTGGGATGAAAGTTATAGATGGAGCCTGTCATAATTAAAAACTAGAGAAGTAGAGAATCCTTATTTTTCTGTAAAATTACTTAAAACTGCAAAGGAAAAGCAGACATTTATCAGTTACCTTAATATTTTATATTATTGTATAAGAAGTTGAGTAAATTTTCTATTCACAACAGTGCAACCCCCATTCCCATGGAAATAGATCTTTTATAATTAAAATCAGACGATTTTTTTTTTAACATGTGCATTTCTTCTGTATAGCTGGAACATGTATGTTTTCTTTTGTATTAAAATTAAATGTCTGGAAATGTGCTGTTTGAAATTAGCTCTTTAAATTCATACTTTTTAGCTTGTTGATTATTTATTGTCCAGTTCAATGACATGTTTTGAGCAAGATTGTAAAAAGAAATCTACCTAGCTACTCCCCAGTTTATTTAAAGAAGCCAGTAGAACTTACACATTGTTTTATGGTTGTTTTAAATATAATTACAATTAGCTTTCTTCTTGGTTAGGCAAACTGGACATAAGAAAAAGCTGAATACCTACATTGGCTTCTCAGAAATTTTGGATATGGAGCCGTATGTGGAACACAAAGGTAATATTTTTACCATGCAGTGATAATTACAGTGCTTAGAGACTGTAACTCGTGATCCACTTGCGTTGAGTACAGAATAGGAGTTTACCACTAAATTTTATTTGCCAGTCTCTGAGAACAAAGGCATTTTAGGTGAGTTGAAAGGTAATTTTTATTTTCTATAAGTGAGTACATAACAAAGATTAGATGGTTCATCAATATCTATATAATTAAGGATATAAAAGAATAAAGAATAAATTCCTTTGCTGTTCCTGAACTCACTCTTGTTGCCTTAGCCTCATTTCAGTTCAGTTCAGTTCAGTTCGGTAGCTCAGTTGTGTCCGACTCTCTGTGACCACATGGACTGCAGCACGCCAGGCCTCCCTGTCCATCACCAACTCCCGGAGTTTACTCAGACTCATGTACATAGAGTCAGTGATGCCATCCAACCATGTCATCCCCTGTCGTCCCCTTCTCCTCCCGCCTTCAATCTTTCCCAGCATCAGGGTCTTTTCCAATGAGTCGGTTCTTCGCATCAGGTGACCAAAGTATTGCAGTTTCAGTTTCAATATCAGTCCTTCCAGTGAACACCCAGGACTGATCGATCTCCTTTAGGATGGACTGGTTGAATCTCCTTGCAGTCCAAGGGACTATCAAGAGTCTTCTCCAACCACAGTTCAAAAGCATCAATTCTTCGGTGCTCAGCCTTCTTTATAGTCCAACTCTCACATCCGTACATGACTACTGGAGAAACCATAGCCTTGACTAGACGGACCTTTGTTGGCAAAGTAAACCTTTGTTAGCCTCACTACTATATCTGAATTCCTCATAAAATTAAGGGTCTCCACATTGCCTCCATTCATGGTTTTAAAAAAGATTTTATCAGAAACATTAGATGGCCTGGTTGCAGTATTTATGCTGTAACGTAATTACTTTCTTCTTTGGTAGTCATCTTACTAAACAGGATGATCCTTGTTAGAGAAAAGAAGCATCTTGCCCTTTGTTTCTCTTCTGCCCTTACTGGATGGACCGTTTTACTTCTCTTTTAAGATTGACATTAATGTTTGTGAAATTTTTAATACAGAGATTATATCAGAACCTCTGTCTCCATAAAACAGTTCTGGTGCCAAGCCATAATCTAAAACCTTCCAAAGCAATGATTGGGAAGGTGGGGAAGTGATATTTAAGCCTTAAATGCATGGTACTCTCTAATCAGTATAGGGGAGGTTAAAATGTATACCTGTGGGGTTTCCCTGGTGGTCCAGTGATTAAGAATCCGCCTTGCAATACAAGGGATATCAGTTCGATCCCGGGTCTGGGAAGATCCCACATGCTGTGGAGCAGCCAAGCCTATGTACCACAACTCCTGAAGCTTGTGTCCCCAGAACTCATGCTCCACAAGAGCGCCACAGCCGTGAGAAGCCAGCATACCAAGAGCAGCCCCCGCCCGCCACAGCCAGAGAAAGCCGGAGGGCCGCGCTGGAGGCCCGCCCCCGGGCTGCCCCCACGCCGCACTCACAGCTGGGAGAGGAAAGCTGCTGCGCCCGGTGCTGTGTTACTGTTACGCTTGCCTGGTTGAGTGAACTTCACAGTCGTTCACTGCCTATAGTAGTTTGCTTCCTGCCTCCTTTGCATAGTCAATTATTTGAAATTAGAGAAGCCTGGTTACTTAGTGGTTTCTTGGGGGTTAGGAATGTAGGAAATGTACAGATTATTCCTCCCTCCCCCACCTTTTTTTTCCCTTGCCGCTTGCTGGACCTTAGTTCCCTCACAGTGAAAGCTCTGAATCCTAACCACTGGACTGTCAGGGAATTCCCACATTATTCCTTTCCTTGACTCCAGTGTATGATTTCGAGTAGTTCTTATCATGATTCAATTTATTATATATTTTTTTCCCAATTCATATCATAAAGAATAACGCTTCCACTTTCATAGTCTTTTTTTTCTGTATTCTTATTCCTATGTGTCAGCACACGTATATCCACACAAAACAGAAAAGATAGATCTAAAAGGGTGATCTGTTTTTAAAAGGAGAATTTATTTTTTTAAATAGTGAACCTGCAGATACACACATGTGTAGACTGAGGGATTCTCATACCTTGAATATTTAGCAGCTTACTAACTTAACTCCTGCCATACTGCTTGGGGATTTTAATATCCCTATAGACAACATGAAGTCTAAATAAAATTCATAGACTTTTGCCACTTAAATGTAGTTATCAAAATACTAAGACAGATTTGTAATACCGTAATAGAAGTGAAGTCAGAGTTGCTCAGTCATGTCTGACTCTTTGCAACCCCGTGGACTGTAAAGTCCATGGAACTCTGAAGGCCACAATACCGGAGTGGGTAGCTTTTCCCTTTTTCAGGGGATCTTCCAACCCAGGGATCGAATCCAGGTCTCCCACATTGCAGGCGGCTTCTCTACCAGCTAAGCCACGAGGGAAGCCCAAGAATACTGGAGTGGGTAGGCTATCCCTTCTCCAGCGCATCTTCCTAACCCAGGAGTCAAACCAGGGTCTCCTGCATCGCAGGTGGATTCTTTACCAGCTGAGCTACCAGAGAAGCCCTTTAAATGGGAATAGATACACCAGACAAACATCAGTGCCCTTTCTGTTCTCATACCATACAAAAAAACTCGGAAGGAATAAATGATCTTTTAAATTGTTTGCTTGAGAAACCCACAGCGTAAGGATTTTCATAAAGTTGGAATTTTAATTCTGTACTCTTTCAGGTTGTCTGCAACAGTGATAATGTGATAATAAAAACCTGTATCTATTGGTAATAGTCATAGTTACTGCTAATAACTTCTGTGATTTATTGTCTTCATTAATAACTTGAGGATACTGCTAGGTGCCGCTGTTGTAGACAGTCTTCAGCTGACCTGATAACGACTTCTCTCCTTCAGTGATTTTGTCTTCCACCCTCCCTCAGCCCTTCTGAAGGTCATAACCTACCTGTCTTTCTATAAATATCGTATATTTTGTTCCACTCTATTTTCCTCTTCTTTTAAAAATGATAAAATAGAAGACATCCATAAAAATAAAAATACAGAAATAAACGGTTCAGAGAATTATCACAAAGTGAATATCTTCCTGAGTACCACCCACTCAAAAGCTTCCTGTGTGACCCGCCTGGGTGCAGTCTCCTTCCTCCTGAAATAGAGCCGTTAGTCTGAGTTGTTGGCAGTCACTAGTTTTTCTGTGTGTTGGCTTTAGCATTTTGCTGTATAAACTTGCACCCCTAAACATTATAGTGTCGTTCTAGTGTGGTATACTACAGTGTAGTAGTTACAGGGTAGCTCTGCTCCTGGGATATTGCCAGGTGAAGCCTGACCCATTGTTTAATCTCAGTCTGCCGCCTCTGCTTTTTCATCTGGGCCATTGGTGGCTGGAGAAAAACATCATCGGTGTGTCTGTCTGTATTTTGAAGAATTACTAATTTTTATGAACAAAATCTAGTTAAATAATTTGTTCTTTTAACTGGATCAGTTAATCTGTTTACACTCTTGTTAATTTACACTCTTAAGTTTCTCTAATTAAAATTTGCATCACTTTTATTAAAGTGTCCTGTCACTTGCCTATATTTTCAAGTTTCTCATTTCTCTAAACATAGAAGCCTAATTTTATAATCCATGACTGACATTGTTGGAGTATTACGTAAGTTTCTTTTTGCTGTCCCATTTGGTTATTTTAATGTTTCCAGGTCTTCTGTACTTGGTTATCTCTGGAAAACTTTTTATGGTATTTTTATTTTTTACTCTTTGCACTGTGTGACATGTGGGATCTTTGTTCCCCCACCAGGGGTTGAATCTGAGCGTGCATACCCTCCCCCCCAGCCCCCACCCCCACAGTGGAAGCAGAGTCTTAACCATTGGACCAACAGGGAAGTCCCTGTAAAATTTTTTGTGGAGATTCACTTAAGTGGCTGAGATGAAGCCACTTCGTCGAGAGAGACCTTAGGTTTCTTTCTGCCAGGCTCCCGGGGTCCCTACGGGTTAGGTATCATTGCAGATCAAGTTCAGTGCTTAAGGTTCCCTTGCTCACTCATGCTGTAAGAACCTGGCCAGTTTACTTTTAGTGGAGACATCCACGACTAGTTCCATGGGTAATTTCAGGGCTTTGGGGCAGCATTGCGCTGGGGCGCTGTCGTGGGGCATGGGTTCTGTGGTTGTGGCACCCGTGAGCTCAGCTGCTCCACGACTAGGTCCATGGGTTATTTCAGGGCTTTGGGGGGCCGTTGTGCTGGGGCTCTGTCGTGGGGCATGGGCTCTGTGGTTGTGGCACACATGAGCTCAGCTGCCCCATGGCTTTTGGGACCTCTGTCCCCTGACCAGTGATCCAAACCTCACCTCCGGCAGTGAGAGCGCAGAGTCCTAACCACTGGACCGCCGGGGAATTCCCTTATCTACACCTATTTTGAAAGCACTTTTCTTTAATGATATATCTAATTTAAAAAAAAATTCTCTTTTTTTCCTAGAAGTAATAGCTTTTTGATTTTGCATTCAAATCTTACTAGTTTGTGTGTAGTTAATTTTTGTAAGAAGTTAGAAAATATGACCAATCTGATTCTTGGTAAGCACACGGCTCAGTCCGTTAGTGCGTGAGGGGAAGTGTACTGCAGGATAACTTCGTGACCCTAAGTGCACAGAATATGCTGTAGCTTTGCATCTGTACATATTGCAGAGGGAATAGAGAGTTGACAGAGAGGTGATAAAAACAGTGACTGCCACGTTATTTTATGAGACTAAATTTGTTAAATCTAAGGTGACATGTTTTGGGTTCAACTGGATGCATAAAGAATTGTAATCATTACGGTGCAGGCTCATGATATAAGAAGAAATAATGTCATCTAAAATTTCTTTAACTTTTTCCCCTTCTCCTTCCCTAGGTGGGTCCTATGTGTATGAACTCAGCGCGGTCCTCATACACAGAGGAGTGAGTGCTTATTCTGGCCACTACATTGCCCACGTGAAAGATCCACAGTCTGGCGAATGGTATAAGTTTAATGATGAAGACATAGAAAAGATGGAGGGGAAGAAATTACAACTAGGGATTGAGGAAGATCTAGGTAAAACCTTTAAGTTGTGAGTGCCCTTTTAAAATATAATTTTATTTTTTTAAACAAAAATGTCTGTGAGAAATTATTATGGCCCAAGATTGTTATGGACTATCAATGCTATTTTCATTTCTTAAACACGTGAAATCTCTGAACTTTCTTAGCAATGCTTGGATTTTTCTTTCAAAAATGATTTTGGATCCTTTTGTAGTTCATGAGGGTGATGGTTGGGTGTTCGCGCTATTGCATGATTTGTGCTTCCCTCCAGACCTTGTCACGACACCGGCACATTACCCATCCGACGTGACAAAAAAGAAAAAAGTGATTTTGCTCCAGGGATGGTTCCATAATGTCCTGTTTTTAGCACAGTCTGAAGGCGTATGTTTCATTTTCAATTAACAGATTAATTGTGGGGAGCTAGGAAAGAGGGTGGTAAGTATTAAGCTAAAAACTATGGGAAAATCCCATGGACGGAGGATCCTGGTGGGCTTCTGTCTATGGGGTCGCACAGAGTCGGACACGACTGAAGTGACTTCGCTTTCACTTTTCACTTTCACGCATTGGAGAAGGAAATGGCAACCCACTCCAGTGTTCTTGCCTGGAGAATCCCAGGGATGGGGGAGCCTGGTGGGCTCCTGTCTATGGGGTCGCACAGAGTCGGACACGACTGAAGCGACTTAGCAGCAGCAGCAGCAGCAGTAGGTTTAATATAGTAGGATTGGGACTATGTATTTCTCTGGGTCAGGACATACATTTTTGAGAAGTAATAGTAGGGGAACTTAGTTCTCTGAACAGCATCTCCCCTTCACTGTTAAGTATCTTACCCCAACCCTAGAGTGTGGAGCCATGCCTCTGTGGGGATTACGCTGCTTATTGTTCCATGGTAATGAGGTGTGCTATGAAGGGTGTTTCCTGAAATAGTTTCTAGTATATAGTTCTCATCACCTTGGTTTTCGTGGGCTAAGTACCCGTTTATTGTCTAACGGAGTGGACAGTTCTTCCGCTAGGAGCCATCTTGGCTGAAGTTTTAACCACTTTCTTACTGTTTGTCACTTGGACTATGAGATGCAAAAAGGGGAAAGGAATGGGAATAGGTGGGTGTCTCCCGCCACTGTCCTTTCTGAGGGATCAATCCCACTTGCCCAAGTGGAGGACCATGGCAGTGGACATTGGCTTTCAAGGAAGGCATAGGGAATTTTGCTGCAGGTACTCATGTAGTGGCTATATTGTAATTTGAAGGAAGATTTTCTTTTCATTTTCTGTACACTATTTTTGTTCATCAGTTGTACCTCCATAGAGCTTGAAAAGTGAAAGTGGGAGGTGTGAGTAGTACTCCACCCAGGTGTGATGCTACAAGTATTTTCTAATTTTAAGTCACATTTTAGATTTATAGCAATGGCGTTCCCATTTTACCTACATAATACTCAGGCTCTTAAGCAACATTTGCTTATATTTTTTTCTTATTGTGATATTCTTAATAGGAACAAAATTGACATTTAGCTTTAAATTGTGAATAATTAAACTTTAGTTTTATTTAACTATTCTTTACCGAGTTTTTTTGATCTGTTTGATTTTTAGTAAGAAAATCGTAGGATTGAAAGCATTGTTAAGGCTCTCCATATAGGTAGTCTCAAATTTTAGAACATTTCAAGAGGAAGAGACTCTACGTGTTAGGATCCCAGTCCAGTATTTTAATGCCTCATTATATGCAGCTTACATTGCTGCTTTTATCTGTTTTATCAAAAATAGAAAATCCTTATTAAATTCCATTAGTCATTCATTCTTATAGCCTCTTGTGAACGTTTATGAATCATTTTATATTCCACCTTACACAAGTTAATGAACATCTTAGATCTTAATAGTTTTTAGTTAGAAATGACCAACAGCTTTTCCTTTTACATGCTGAGATTTTTAATTCCCTACTACTGTAGTCTTTAAGCTTTTTTGCTCCTGATTCTCTGAGAAATATTGAACAACTTTTGTGTTTCACTGCACACTTTAAAATCCAGGATTTTTCATTGTGAATTTAAGTAGCTCCCAATAATGTAACTTCTGACAAATTATAAATACTGAAACAAACTGCAGCATTATTACTCTTGTATCCAAATGAAATTATGTAACATAGAGATTCCATACATCGCCATCATCATTTTTAAAGTTATATGAACTGATATTTTTTTAATGACAGTATTTTTTTTTAATATTTCCTCTTTGTCCTGTACTAGTGTTTCCATACACTGACCCTAGAGAATTTTGTTATGATGGAATATAATAAGTTTTCTATAACTGTAAAGCTCCAAAAAGTTAGAAAGTGTTCTGAGTTTTTTTTTTTTTTTTTTCATTTTAAATAAATATTCCTATATATTCCATAAAACCAATATAGGTTTTAAAAGGATTGAACGAAACAAAATTTTACTGTGAATAAATCTTTTGATGAGATGAGACTTGTCCCAGGATAGGAGCTTATATCTTTCTTTTGTCAAGTGGGAGACAGATGACTGAAAGGAGAAGTAGAAACCATCAGTGGAACCTCAGCAATTTTAGAAAAGTACACTGGCAGTTGAGGGTCTGGTTCTTGATTTCCTCAGAACTGCCCATGCCCGTCTCCCCATTAGAAAGTTACCCTGGGATAGTCAGACTCAATTTGAAGGTCACCTTCATGTGGTATACATGCCATGTAAAACACTAACGTTTTCTCCTTCTGAATTCATAGAGGTTAGTGGCTCATCTTAGCATTTCATTTCATTTGGGGAGCGGGGAGGAAACATTTCATTTTATTTCTTTGTGCAGTTAAGCCTAGATTTATTTTTGTAATTTAAGACCAACAGGAAAATAAAATCTATGTATTTGGTTCAGGTTAGTCGTGAAAAACAGTACCTTCTTTGCAGCTTTTAAAAATGGAATATGGCAGGCATTGGGGGTTAATAAACATTCAAAAACTTATCCAGCCTGCAAAATTTACATTGCCTTTCAACGTATCTTTAGTTTGTATTTTAGGAATTGTTATCTATGTCCGCCACCACCCCCACCGCTTTCCCTACCCTACAAAAGAATGAACAAATGATAGGAATTCTAATTTAATCATCTTTTGATTTCTCTTACCTCAGCAGAACCTTCCAAGTCCCAGACACGTAAACCTAAGTGTGGCAAAGGAACTCACTGTTCTCGAAATGCATACATGTTGGTTTATAGACTACAAACTCAAGAAAGACCCAGCACGACTATTCAGGTACCAGGTACGCAATTTTTCAGTATTACTTAAGGCAAAGATTTTTGAATGCCTTGCTCCAAGAGCAATGATTAGAACAGGTGACTTTTATCTATTATGATAGGTTGACTGTGTATATGGTAAATGGTAAAAGTGCATATAATCAGAAATTTGATTTAAAGTGATGAATTTTTAAAATAAAGAAGGCTTTCACAGAGCTATTCCACGGACCTCCCTAAAGAAAAACAAAAGCAATTAAAGAAATGCCTGTGGATAGTAAAGACGAATTTAAAGAGCAATTCCATTCTGTTTTGTTCAGCTTGTAAAACAGTTGTGGGTTTAGCCACTTATAAATCTTCTAGGTTTAATTTTTTTTAAAAAAGGAAAAGCCACTGCTTGCCTGAAGGCAGTCTTTAGTTGCCATCTTACCTAATCCTGTGCTGTGCTCCGTGGCACCATTTGTTGTGAATGGTGTTTCTGAGCCATTGGATGTTTCCAGTTGGCTGATGTTATGGAGAACCAGGTTGAGGAACCCCCTGGTATTATTAGGGGCTGTCTTCAGCTTTGCTTCTGCCTGCAGGTTGGAGGGCAACCGCAGTATGAAGTTGCTGCCAAAATCTCAGCCAGTGTTTGCTGTAATTTAGAGTTCGGCACGGTTCTTGGTCTTTGGAAAACAGCATAAAGGTTTTTCTGTCTTTTCTGTTCTGAGTAGCCTTTCTTCAGGAGCTGGTGGATCGAGATAATTCCAAATTTGAGGAGTGGTGTGTGGAAATGGCCGAGATGCGTAAGCAGAGTGTGGATAAAGGAAAAGCAAAGCATGAAGAAGTTAAGGAGCTGTACCAAAGGTTACCTGCTGGAGCTGGTCTGTAAGATATTCTGGGACAGCACTGTTGCCATTAAGTGCCTTGTTTCTTTTATGTCCGCAAATGTATATGAACAAACGTTCCCCTGCCCTTCCTTATTTATAACCCATTAATGCCAGCTTATGCCCAATACACTTACTATGTAAACCAGCGTTAACTTAATGTATAGCATTCCGTATAATTCTTATCTGTACTTTTAAAAATGGGAAGCTCTTAATAAATTATGAGGTTTAGGTCAGGACTCTGCATATATAACTCTTACAGGTATTTCTAATTTGTGAGACATTAGCTTATTTTTAAAAGAAAAAATCTGATCAGGCTACAATGGAAGCAACTTGCCTAGTCTGTTTCCTTGCATGCTTTGTGCGCCAACAGTATTAACAGGCATTCTTTTATATGAGTGCTCTTTTTATGATACTGTTAGATTATTCTGAAATTGAATATCAAATAGTCTAAGAATAGGAAAGCTTTCTGCTGACATCTAATTTCTTAAGAATTATCCCACACAGTCCAGCTCATTCTTTTACTCTGTATGTTTATTCAAGTTTATCTAATGCCTCATAAAGGGAACCTCAACTTTTTAAGGCTGGTATGCCATTTGTAATAATATGTTTTCTGTCATTTCATAGGCAATTCTGCATACCCAACTCCTACTTAAAAAAGAGACAGTTTTACTAATTTTAGAGAATAAATACTCAAGCATAATTGTACTTGTGGTTTTGTTGTTTTGATATCTCAGTTTTCCATTACTGGTATAACTTTAAGCAAAAAATGAATATCAATTGCTACATCTGTAAAAATATCTCTCAAAAGTTCTGTCTGAACTGTACCTTAATTTGACTCTCAGCTTTCTTTGTAATTTGTTATTCTCACTCTGTTTCAAGAGTTGGGATTATCGTAAAGAACTAGACTGACCTTAATTTTATTGGAAATAGTTTGGAAGTGAACATGTAATTAAAATCTCTGAATTTATAGAAAGGAATTGGTACCTCAAAATCTATTTTCTGGACTTTGTTGATAGCTTCCTGGATTCACAGGACAGGAGAAAGGACTTTCTGGGTCTATAAACTAGAATGCTTTTTTTGAGTCACGCTTTAAAACCTCGTGGTCCAAAGATGTTATGTTTCAAATCTACACTGTGCTCTTGGCTGTTTTCATTCCACCTATAAGAACCTGTACTCATGCTCTCGGAGTATGTATATATGTCATCAGCACTCACGTTATGCGCTTATTATTTTTCATATTTACAGTAACCATACGTGGTAGAAAGTCCATGTTTTCCTAAAATATTGTCGATCTCAAAATTAATGACCGTGGTTTTGTGCTGCCAATCAAATCTTGTTACTTTTTTTCCTAAATCTTTGTGAATATATTAAAAGAAGGGTCATTTACTATAAAATATGAACCTCACCAGGAACCAGAACACTTTTGGCCCTTTTTATTTAAATTGAAATAAATTATTTTTTAATAATCCTAAATTATCTCTAGGTAAGTTCTTTCAGATATTTTTGATGCCATGGTCTTTCTAGACGTCATCCCTTTTCGAAAGAAAAGTCCTGTTTAAAATCCAGGCATTTAAAACTGCATATAAATAACCTTAACGCATAGTATACATTTTCCTTTAGTAAATATTTTGATAGTTTTCTCACTTCATCAGATGCTGAGATTTTTATACAGTGTGTTATCCCAACTTGACAGAGTTCTTCCTCCTGTTTGTTAGTTGATTATCCATGCTTTGGAATCCCAATAATAGAGAACGTCTTTGAGAAACTGCCAGGAGTGTTTGTTTAGTGGAGACCCCAGTTGTTAAGGAGACTCTTGAGAGAAGTTGATACAGCTCTTCCAAGGTTTTTCTGATCTTCGTATCTTATATTGATAGCCTTAAAGTTTAACCTATGGGAACTCTCCTTGGGAAAAGATTAGCTATGCTAAGACTTCTTTTTTGCTCTTTTGGGTAGAGATCATTCATTACCATTATGTAGTGTAAAATGCCCCAGTCATGTTACCTGTCCTGAGTCTTAAGGTCTCCACTTTTATATAATTGTGCAAATATACGATTAACTTTTCTGTATCTCTTTTCCTCCAACAAAGCTCAAAATGCTTCACATAATCTTATCTTTTACATTCAGCAACATCCCTGTGAGGTAGGTGAAAGGCAGGTATTATTACCTTCATTTTACAAGTAAAAGATCTGAAGCATAGAGAGTTCAAGTGACTTGCTCAAGTTCAGTTTCTTGGTGGCAGAACTTGGACTCAGCTTGTGGTCCCGGGCTCTTCCTCTGCAGCTATGTCAGAGCTGACCAATCAGTTGCGAGGCTCTCAGTTTATGATATACAGTTTTAGCACAAATAAGGGATCCAATTTTGTTTTTGTAAAAATTGAAATGTTTTACACTGAACTTAAAATGGAAGTTAGTTTTCAGACTTGTAAATTTCAGGGAAGTATGAAATTGGTCAAAATGGGCTTTTGAGTTGAATTGTCTATCCCTCAGATCTCATCAGAAATAGTATCATAATACAAATATATAAATTCAACCTCTGTATGTTTTCTTCTATGTTTTATGCTGGGACTCACTGGAGATCTTTGTAAGTAATCAAAGCTGGCCCTTTATCTTTAATTTTGGCTTTTATGGAACTCTGGGGCTGTGTTTTCCCAAATTAAAACTCATTTTGAGGTGTCTGGCTGCATCTTAATTTTTCCAACTTTGGAATCAATACATTTGACTCTGGTGCACTTCATCCTAGAAGTTGCTTAACATAGCTTAATTTCTTGAAATACATAATATGGATTTGTGTGGGGAAATCAACTACCTTTTAATCAATGTCAGTATCATCTTGGATGAAGAAAAGTTCC
This sequence comes from Capra hircus, assembly GCF_001704415.2. NCBI lineage: Eukaryota > Metazoa > Chordata > Mammalia > Artiodactyla > Bovidae > Capra > Capra hircus. Next base: position 4,903,684 of record NC_030809.1, on the reverse strand, counting down.
GGTGTTGAAACGGACTTGTGCGGTTGTAGCTGAGTGAGGTTAATTTTTTAATTTAAGACCTAGTCAGACTTCTCATTTTAACTTTCAGTTGTGTATCACACATGGATGATAAATATTTGTGAAAATCACTATGGGAGTGAGGCTATGTGATTTGTGAGCTAGCTTCGAGTGTCGCTTGTCACCAAGCTTGGGTGTCCTGATCAGAGCTCTGCTGTGCTCTCAAGCAAGACACTTCTCTCTGTGGAAGCCTCTTTTGTAGAATGTGGTTAATAATACCAGCCGATCTTACAGGGCAGTGTGCACAGCTCCTGGAACTCAGTTGAGTGGTAGTTAAATGGTGCTTTGTGCTGTACTCATCAGACATCTTCCCTGAACAATGAGTCTTCTTGATTCTGCTAACTTTGGAAAGAGTTTGCGTTGCCTTTTGAGGAAAATGAATGTGTCATTCCGTCAAAAGGCTGTAAAAATACATAGGCTCTATCCCTTGCTTTCTTTCTCAGAGCCCTATGAATTCGTCTCTCTTGAGTGGCTGCAGAAGTGGTTGGATGAGTCAACGCCTACCAAGCCTATTGATAATCATGCTTGCCTGTGTTCCCACGACAAGCTTCATCCCGATAAAATATCGATTATGAAGAGAATATCTGAATATGCGGCTGACATTTTCTACAGTAGATACGGAGGAGGACCAAGACTAACTGGTAATTCAAGCTGTCTTCTCTGCTTTGCAAAAGGAGTGCTGCATTAAGTCGTCATCATACGATCTCTTTTTTCAAGTGTTTGTTTATTTTCGGTGCTGGGTCTCAGTTGTGGCATGTGGGAGCGTCACTGCTCCTCATATGGTCTCCATGATCATTTGACTCAGATTGTGCTTAGATCTCATCTTTCATGTACTTTGCAAAAAGGATCTGCTACCTCAAGTAGAAGTTAAGAAGCATTATACGTGGTATATTTACAACATTATAAAAGAAACCGATACTGCTTATTCAGCTTTGTTTTGTTTTCTGACAAAGCAGACAAAATAGGATACATTTGAGAAAGCCATCTAGTAGCGTTTCGTTATTTTATTCAGTACCCTTCACAGTATTGGTCTGTGATACCCACATGAAGGGCTTAAACAATTAACATGGCATTTAGAGTTGTCGGAAACATTGATCCCTCTCCTCTCTTTTACAGCCTCTATTATTTGATGACGGTCTGGCAGAACTTGCATCAAAATCTTGTAAAGGGTTTTACTTTGTGGCACCGACAGTCAAAGCACATTATAACGTTTTATTACCAGTGGTTCCTTACGCAGGATAGCCCCATTGCTGTCTTGATGTTTATGTCACCAAAATAATTTAGGACGTATACCAGCTGGCTGAATTGTCAGCATTAGTGACTTTGGGTTAAAATTCTTCACTGCTTCATGAAGTGCTGGAAACATTTTCATCACAGAAAATCCGTCTGTGAATACAGTCTTTTCTTTCGTTTCCCCTGTCTCAGTGAAAGCCCTGTGTAAGGAATGTGTAGTAGAACGCTGTCGTGTGTTGCGTCTGAAGAACCAACTGAACGAAGATTACAAAACTGTGAATAATCTGCTTAAAGCAACAGTAAAGAGGTATGTTAACATGGTGTATATTGTTTCATAGGCTAAAAAACCGAGTAGCTTATTTATGAATCATAGAGACTTGCGCTCTTCGGAAGAAAGAAGGTAATGAGTGATTAGCCACGTCAGATTAAATTTTGCAGTGATCGCCACTGAGGCAAAGATAGAGCTGAGTGGCAGCCCCCTTGGCTGTATTCCATCCATTATAAAGGTGGAAGCAGAGATGTGGATCTGAGGCTTAAACAACCCGAGGCCGGGCGCTCGCCTGTGTCCAGGAATCGGGAAATGCTGATGTTGGAAAACCATTCTAGCAGGCCTTAGGGTGTCCCCTTGAGAGAGGCTGAAGTAAGAATGTTAACAAACTGCACGTCTGACTACCTGCAGTTTCATAGTGAGGAGTGAAAATGGCCAAAATAGGTTAAGAAAGCATAAATGCACAGAAGCAGATATTGAATTTTGATTCAGTTTTGTTATGATCTTTATAAGGAAAGGAGGGAGAAGGATATTAAGAATGTTGCTTGCATAATTTTGCATTCTCTCTTTATTCCACAGCAGTGATGGATTTTGGGTGGGGAAGTCCTCCTTACGCAGTTGGCGCCAGCTGGCTCTTGAACAGCTTGATGAGCAAGATGGCGATGCAGACCAAAGCAATGGGAAAATGAATGGCAACACCTTAAATAAAGGTAATATTTATCAATAAAACCTGTTTGTAGGTGGCTGGGAATTATACCACAATTGTAAGCACTTGTTTGTGGTAAAATTGTTTTGGGGCTTCCCTGATGACAGTAAAGAATATGCCTGCAATACAGGAGACCTGGGTTCGATCCCTGGGTCGGAAAGATCCCCTGGAGAAGGGAATGGCTACCCACACCAGTATTCTTGCCTGGAGAATCCCATGGACAGAGGAGCCTGGTGGACTATACAGTCCACGGGGTCGCAAAGAGTCAGACACGACTGAGCGACTAACACTTACACACCTTCAAAATTGTTTTAATTCCTTCCGTGTAATGCCTAAAGCGCTCAAAAATGTCTCAGAACAAATAAAAGATTTGTAAGCTATTGAAAGTGAGCAAGGGGCATTCCTCATAACCTGACCTGCTTTGGGCTTTGGGTCTCTCTAATTAGTCCCAAGAAAAATTATTTTAAATTTTGCTCCAGCTAAAGTTTTTAAGAAAAGTCTGTTTGTTGCAAATTGCCCAACGTATAGCGTATTAGCCATACTGAAAGACTGAGTTTGTTGAGTGAATGACCTTGAACTTCTGCATTTTTCATCCAGGAGAAAAGGCAGGTTTTGAATAGCATTTTACTTATAAATTCTTTGGAGATTTCTGAAGTTATGCTTGTAAATAGTCAGTCAGTGACTCAGTTCAGTTTTGTAATCAGTACTTTATAAGATCATGGGAAGTTAAGGCATTAAAACCTTTTAACTTTAAAATAGAAATTGAACAGTTTATTAATTGAGAGATACAATTAGTGATCATGTAACTTTTATCTCCAGATATTAGTATTTACCTACATATATTTTTATTATTTTAATATTCTTAACCTTTTACTGAATTATTCTGTATTTACTGCATTTGAATATTTGTATCATTTTATTTGGTATGGGACGTCTCATGTCACTGCTTTTTCTTTTTAAGAATGTAAAAACACTAGAAAGTGAAAATGATTCAGTCTTATCTGACTTTTTGCCACCCTATGGACTTCTCCAGGCCAGTGTACTAGAGTGGGTAGCCTTTCCCTTTTCCAGGGGATCTTCCCAACCCAGGGATCGAACCCAGGTCTCCCACATTGCAAGTGGAGCCACAAGGGAAGCCCAGGAATACTGGAGTGGGTAGCCTATCCCTTCTCCAGCGGGTCTTTCCAACCCAGGAATCAAACCGGGGTCTCCCGTGTTGCAGGTGGGTTATTTACCAACTGAGCTATCAGGGAAGCCCAAAGCCACTATCAATTTTAAACTGACTTTTTTTTTTTAATATTTAAAAATTTGAAGAGTGTTTTTCTTTTGGTTAATGTATTTTATTGTGCTGTATACTTCATGAAATTAACATTAGTTTCGATTTTATTTTGTATTGTTTTTGAAAAGATAGTTTTAAATATAGTTAATGTATTATAGCAATTATATATGGTATATGACTTTTACGTTGTATATCACTATGCTGTATACTTGAAACTTCCATAATGTTGTACATCAACTACTTCACTAAAAACAAAGATTGAAAACATGACTTTTAGTGTGTCATGTGACCTAGGGTATTAAATATCTTGTATTCTTTCAAGCCTTTTTAAAATATATCAGTGATCTTTCCTTTTTTTTTACATTAAAGTATAGTTGATTTACTGTCTTGTGTTAGTTTCTTGGGTACAGCAAAGTGATTCAGCTATACACACATGCAACATTCTTTTTCTTATTATTTTCCATTGTGGTTTATCACAGGATGTTGAATATAGTTCCCTATACTAAACAGTAGGAACTAGTTGTTTATCCATTTCATATATATAAGTTTGGTCTGATAATCCCAGACTCCTAGTCCCATCCCTCTCCTACCTTTCTTCCCTTTGGCAACCACCATCTATTCTCTAGGTCCCTAATTCCCTTTCTGTTTCATACATTGGTGTCCACGTTCGGGTTCCAGCGAACCTTCATTTAAAGTTTGATGCCATAATAGAAAATGCCTTGGTGTCCTAGATTAATAACATGTTCATGTTGCTTTCAGAGTAATAAAATGCTTCTCATCTCCCCCTTACTCCATTCAAAGATTTTAAAAGCTTGAAGCTAGGTAGAAGTAACAAAGTCTTTCTACCAGATATCCCTGTAAATAGTGGGCTTTCAGAATGATGCTTCCATTGGCACAGTTGTGGATCTTCCTTAGACATTCAGTGTTTTAAAATCTAGCGACTAAATTTCATTGAATGCATATATTTATACATTGAATATACATGTATATATATAAAATATACATTGCATGTGTATATATAATATAAATCAATGTATATGATATATATAATATACATTCAATATATAGTATACATTGAAAGTGTATGTATGTATATATTTATGTATACATTTATTTAAATAAATATATATTTATTTGACTTATTTCAGCTTTTTACAATTAGTTTGTAAACGCAGATGCAGTACCTGCTTCTTTGCCTAATTTTCACTTTGTGTGACCCAGATTGAGAAACAGACAGGAGACAGTTACCTGATCATGTGTTTTTGCCCATTTTTTCCGCTTGAACTTTTTTTTCTCTATGAGCTTTTTAATGACTAATTAATAAATTTTAATTTAGATTTATTAATTTAATTTTAAGTAAATGTTCTTTATATATGTTAAGTGTATCAAAAGTGTTATGTGCTTAACCTGGAAAATCCATGGATCACTATTCTAATCTGTTGGTGCTTAGGACTTAACTTTACGTAATCCTGTTCCCTGGTATACACAACTACAAATTTGCAGTTGTCACAGTGTAGACAAGTAGGAAAAGCAGCCTTTGTAAGAGAACTGGTAATAGGGAAAGGAGTGTTTTAATTATGTATATTTAACATTAAAGGTTGAATCTTTATTTCATTAGCTTTCTAAAGCTTTCTCTTGTTGCTCTAAAGAATCGATGGATGAAAGTAACATGACGTGTATATGATTATCCTGGTTTATGACACAGTATTCTAAGTACCTAGATTAGAATTAATGGGAAGATAGATGAACTGGTTTTCACTTTGGAAAAAAAGGCATATTTTCTTACATAACCCAAATCTTTAAAAAGTAAAACTGCCATTCAGAAATTGTTCTTTCCTTTTAAGGGAAAGATGAAACACTTCTTAGCTCAACTGTGTCAGAATCAGCTGGGTCTAATTTTTAGAATGTTTTTAAAGTTTTCTGTGTTTCAAGCTATGTAGTGTCTTTGCTCCTTTGAACTTTAAATGTAGCTGCTAGAAGAGTTACTATGTGTATATCTTTTGATTAGATGATTCAAAGGAAGAAAGAAAGGAGGATGAGGAGGAACTGAATTTCAATGAAGACATTCTGTGCCCACATGGTAAGCCAAAAGTGTCAGACTTCCCTTGTTAGTGTTTGGCATATCATAAATATTTTGTTAACAATATTTCATGCTCAGAGATTAGGCCCTAATGTGGAAGGCATGGTAGAGTAAGTGGCTTTCTGAACTGGCCGTGACCTGATGGTTCTGTTCTCTCGCTCTCTTCAGCAGCTAGCTTCTGTGGCCTGCCTTCACGCCAGTGCCTCTCAAACCTTTTCCTTTCTCCTCACAAGAAAGATTGTAAATAATACAAGATGGAATTTCCCCATATTTTAGAGGGGAAAATTTGTCACTTGTCACATTGAAGGGCTTTCTGAGCTTGAAGGAGGATTTCAGTTATTTCCCATTTCTGTGTCTATGTCATTATCGAGATTTGAACACTTTGAAGGCAGCATTTTTATATTCTCCTCAGGACTGTTTCTGGTTTAGTTTCTTAGACATTGATTGACTAGCTACTGTGTACTCTATATACTCTTAGTTTCTAAATCTTTATTAATCCTGTGTATTTGTTCACGTGTGTTGGTTTTAGTGAGAGCTCACTTGTAATAGATGAGTTTGTTTTTTTTCCTTTGGAGAGGGACTCCTTATATATATCGTATGGTTTCCCGTTGTCAGCACTCTGAAAGCCAGAAAGGTATCTCCTTCTCAAAGCCTTCTACTGAATAAGTTCCCCACTGACCCTGCCTTCCTTCTTTACTCTCACCCTCCCTCCCTCCCCTGGGAAGAACTGGCCGCAGAGACACTCGGATGTCAGTGGTGGATCTCTTAACCCCTGTTGGCATTTCTGGTTGTGTGTAACATATTGAGAATACTCAGAATTCTCTTTTTTAATTGAAGTATAGTTAATTTATTGTGTTGTGTTACTTTTATATGTACAGCAAACTGGTTCTGCATATGTGAACATGCCCATATCTATTTTTTTCAGGTTCTTTTTCATTACAGTTACTATAAGACATTGAGTATAGTTCCCTCTGCTTACAGTTTATCCAGTTTATATGTAGTAGCATGTATCTGCTGGTCTGAAACGCCTTATTCTCCCTCTGCCCTCCCCCTTGGTAGCCATAAGTTTTACTTCCTGTGTCTGTTACATAAGTTCGTTTGTATAATTTTTTCTTACATTCCACATATGAGCGGTATCATGCAATATCTGTCTGACTTCCCTTAATACGATAACCTTGGGTCCGTCCGTGTTGCTACCAGTGGCCTTATTTCCCGCTTCATGTTTGGCTGTGCTGGGTCTTCACTGCGGTGCTCGGGTTCCCATTGCGGTGGCTTGTCTCCTTGGGAGCACAGGCTGTGGGCACACGGGCTTCAGTAGTTGTGGCTCTCGGGCCCTAGATCACAGGCGCAGTAGTTTTGGCAAATGGGCTTTGTTGCTCCAGGGCTTATGGAATCTTCCCGGACCAGGGATCGAACCCACGTCTCCTGCACTGGCAGTGGGTTCTGACCCACTGCTCCATCATGGAAGGGCCTATTTCATCTTTTTTTTTATGACTGGGATTAATGGTCTGAATTCTTGTCAGTCCTGATCAGTTCCTTAGTTCTTCATTGCCTCATTAGGAACCCATACTTGATGCCTAACCCTTGCTTTCATTCACACCTTATTTTTTCTTTTTTGACTGCACTATGCAGCGTGCAGAGTCTTAGTTCCCGGACCAAGGATCAAACCCTTGCCCCCTGCGTTGGACTCACAGAGTCTTAATCAGTGGACCACCGGGGAAGTCCCTAAATCAGTGATTTTGTTAATAGAGATTCCTTGGTGATGGTGTCAGTAGTTGTCACATGAGTGATACTTCCATGCCTGTCTTTCCAGACACAAACTCACTGCCTGCCTGTGCAGGAGATGCAGGTTTGTTCCCTGGGTCTGGAAAATCCCCTGGAGGAAGAAATGGCAACCCACTCCAGTACTCTTGCCTGGGGAACTCCATGGACAGAGGAGCCTTGCAGGTTACAGTGCATGAGGTGGCGAAGAGTCGGACACAGTTGGTGCATTACTAGAGCACAGTAGGAGCACAAGTTTGAAGGCAGATGTGTAACCCTGAGTGGTAGACAGATTAAGTAAGCCCTAGAGGAAGGTGATGTGAACAGCCAGAAGTAAATTAGCTTTTCTCCTGGTGCTTTCATATCAACTCTCTTTTTTTTAACCTTTTGCTGTAGATTTGTGCACAGCATAAGTGCTTCCATTTTGAGTCTTGAGGAATCTGTAGTTAAATACTAAGTTTCCGTGCTTGATGCTGCTTAGCAGGGTGAAATGGTGCCAGAACACCGATTGTCTTCCTCCCTCGCGCACTGACATTTGCTCTCAGCCCACCTCTCTCATCTTGTCATTTCAGTTTTACAGCTTTGACTGGAAAGCATGGCAGAGCTGAAAGTGATTTCAGGACTTGTGCCATGCCCCTCAGCTTGTCAGAAACGGTACATGAGCCTTTTTTTAGATCTTCTAGCTTGATCTGCAACCCAGTGCCATTTGGTTGCTGCACCTAGTTATCTCTAGTGTAAAAAGCATCATCTCAGCTCTTGTTTTTGGGGATATCACCCCTCAGTGTACCACACCCATGGCAGCAGGGTTTTCAGGTGCAGAGTGTGGAACCTTGCTGAAAACCCACCCCTCACTAGAGTTGCATTCAAACTTGCTTCTGAGCTGTGGCCATGGTCCTCATAGTACGGCAAGCAGTAAGATGATGGTTGGGCATTTGTTGAGTGTTGTGCCCAGGAGTTTTCTAAGTGTGTAGCTATTAACTTACTGCTGTATTATTATTATACTGATTCTGCTGATGAATAAGCAGACTGAGGCATAGAGAGGTGGGTCGTTCGCTAAAGGTCACCATACTTGATAGTTAATTTCCCCCTAGTTGTGTAATCGTCAGAAATTCTTTTTTCTTTGAAAATTTGAAGGACTTCATGGATCTTTCAATGTACTGTTTGTTCAAAGCCCTTATAGACAATTTTTGTCCCTTCCACTTTTGGCAACTAATAAGATCTCTGTCCACAGCCCTGGGACACTTCCCCCTGTGCAGGTCCCAGCGCATGTACTGTGTGAGGTGCTCTGTGGATGCCTCCCATATGTGCAGTGTGAGGGACCACAGGTTTCCTCGCTTGGTGTCCCCACGGGGCTATTTCACTGCAGAATTCTCAATTTCATTATCTTCTCTCCGGCTGCTCAGATTTCTCCATAAGTGTCTTTCCTTCTTCTGCCTGGAAACCACAGAGCCGACTGTCACTTCAGGGTTATAGAGAAGAGGGCTTGGAACCTCTGCCTTCTGTACAGAAGCCTTCACTTAGCTGCATGCATCTCAGCATGCTGCCTCACATCTCTGCTTTGCGTCCCCAGTCAGAGGCCCGAGGTTTTGTGTCATCAGAGCAGCTTGTGTCTTCTTTTGTGGGTAGAGGGGGGCAGGTATCTGTAAAATGTGTAGAAGAGGGAGCCAGAATTTTCAGTTCAGTTCAGTTGCTCAGTCGTGTCCAACTCTTTGCGACCCCGTGAATCACAGCATGCCAGGCCTCGTTTCCATCACCAGCTCCCGGAGTTCACTCAGACTCACATCCATCGAGTCAGTGATGCCATCCAGCCAGCTCTTCCTCTGTCGTCCCCTTCTCCTCCTGCCCTCAGTCCCTCCCAGCGTCAGAGTCTTTTCCAATGAGTCAGCTCTTCGCATGAGGTGGCCAAAGTACTGGAGTTTCAGCTTCAGCATCAGTCCTTCCAAAGAACACCCAGGGCTGATCACCTTCAGAATGGACTGGCTGGATCTCCTTGCAGTCCAAGAGACTCTCAAGAGTCTTGTCCAACACCACAGTTCAAAAGCATCAATTCTTCGGTGCTCAGCTTTTTTCACAGTCCAGCTCTCACATCCATACATGACCACTGGAAAAACCATAGCCTTGACTAGACGGACCTTTGTTGGCAAAGTAGTGTCTCTGCTTTCCAATATGCTATCTAGGTTGGTCATAACTTTCCTTCCAAGGAGTAAGCATCTTTTAATTTCATGGCTGCAGTCACCATCTGCAGTGATTGTGGAACCCCCTAGAATAAGGTCTGACACTGTTTCCACTGTTTCCCCATCTATTTTAACCATCTTTTAGACAGACTGTAATCTGTTCCCTTCCAGGTACCCCAATTTCCTGGGTTTGTGGGGGCAGTTCTGTAGTGTAGTAAATCTATTTGCTTCTTGACTTTTGTCGATTTAGAGTTCATTTTTCTTGCATCTCCTCTATCCACCTTCTAACCTATAAAATCTGTTGCTGTTGCCTCTGTTCTTTTTTATCCTTCATTATGATTTTATGTCTTTCAGTAAAGATCCCTGTTACTGTGGTTTTAATGTCATTTTAAAACATCATTTTAATCTAGAAATCCTTGTTTGAATTTTCGTGTTCTAAAGCTTGTGTATATTTATCACGGATTTTATGTGAACTAATCACGGATTACATTCTGTTAGGTAGTTTACGCTGTCACAGAGTTCAGCATTTACTGCGGATATTCCAGATCCATCAGGCTGTCTTATCCACTTCATTCCACGTTTATTTAACGGTTAACCTTCCTTGTTAACTTATGTTGTTTATTACACTTGTTTACTAAGGAGCTGAGCAGTTTTTTAATTAATCTTTTTTTTTTTTTTTGCAAGTTCTTTGGATGTTCTGTGACCCAAAATATTAGGGTTTGAACTAGATTTTGTCAGGGAGGAGATTTATCCAGAATCTAAACTCATTGTTAACTAGATTTCTATTTTTACCCGAAGAATCTTTGGGGATTACATTATCCTGATATGTGTGGTGAATTAAATCTCTCATGACTCATTTGATCCTTGTATTCAGAGATGTTGCTTACAAAATGAATTTAATTTATTGGCTTTCTTCTTAAGATTTAAGAGAGCGTTACATATTGCAGGATACAAGTCTGATTTCTGAAAATTCATATGTCTTGAGTAAAAAGTTCATTGTTAGGTTAAACAATATCCAGATGTACTAATCACGGTATGTTGACGTGAACCTAAATTTAGAAGCATAGCTAGGAGTAGAGCACAGCGCTTTATCAACAAACTTCTGACTGTAGTGTATTAGAATACTTTGGTGACTTTTTAAATAAACTTGAGTTATTTTTTTTTTTTAATTACCTGAGAAATGTACATCCAACATTATAGCCAGTCATAAAGTAAAAGCACCCTTACCCAAAAGAGAGGCAGTGTAGACTCCAGCGCCTGTGGAATCCTGTTTAAAATATGTGTTTATATTATTGTTTCCTTCATTCTCTCTCCCTTTCTGAACCAGATTTGTTTATACCACATATATGCAGAGGAAAGGTCTTTTTAATAAAAAAGAAACCACTTTGAAAAGTGTGATTGCCTTGGAATTACTTTTAAAGTAGTTATAGAAGTCTGCTTTAATCTTTTCTATAGCTGCGTTATATTTCACCATAAAGGTGTACTAAATTGAAGCCTGATTATCCAGTTAGTGTGTAAAATTATAATAATAAATTCCATAAAAGAAAAAAATAATAAAAAATTAAAAAAAATAAATTCCATAATTGTGTCTGAGAGTAAGCATTTTAAAGTAAGTTTTCATAACCTCAGAGGAAGTTTGTTAATCTCCTCTTCAGAAATAAAGTTAATTTTTACAATATGACCTATTTTCTCTAGTAGTAAATATATTAAAGCAATGTAATCTTTTCTTAGGATTAATCAAAGCTCACTAAGAGGAAGTGATGAATGGAAGTTAAGAAGATGAATTTTGAGGCATTAGAAACTATGGAGTTTAGATGAGACAGATCTGGTTTTTATATCCCAGCTTCGTTATTCACCAATTGTGGTGACCCTCAGTGTATTAATTTCACTGATTCTTGATTTATTTATTATGTAAAATACATAAAGCAAAGAATTAAGATAGTACATTTAGAAAGCCCCTGGCTTTCTGTCTCTTATTAAACATGTAGGTATCTTGCCAATGGCAGTAGAAACACAGTTTCTTTTGGAAACTTAAAGAATTTTTTTGGGTCATGAAGCATATAGGTCCATGTATGCACCTCGCTATCTGCTTGGAACAGCTGAAGGAGTGGAGCTAGACCCACAGACAGAAGGAGGGATAGAGTGGGGAGAGTGGCCCTGGACTGCTGGAAGCACCCATGTGAGCAGCAGATCGAGGAGGGGCTGATGGGGCCCAGGGTCACTGCCATGCGGACGTTTCTGTGACCTGAGGAAAGGAGGGTGGTGGTGCCTAGTCCTCTGCTTATTCTCTTCTTGGGTTTCTAAAGATCCACAGGGTTCAGATGTTTGCAGTAGTAACAGCAAACCAATTGGGTATTGACTGGAGATGGTCTTCCAACTTAACAGTAGATTGCTTTACTATTTAACTATGAGGGTCACACAACATTGAAAATAGCATTTTGGTTCAGGGTGAATTGAGTAAAGTAATAAGACAAAATGGGAGAAAATGCATTCTGCGGGAAATTGCCGTTTGAATGTAGGTGGGGATGAAATGCTGTTGGACAGCCTCCACGGTGGCACCCCAGAGCCTCTGGAAGCCCTTTCATATCGCTTCCTTCACGGGCAGGAGGAAAGACCTAGATTAGGGACCAAGGAATGGCGAGCTCCTTTAGAGTTAGATGGAATTTAAAATTTAGAGATTTTGAAATTGGAGAGAGAGAAAATTACAGCACTTTGGAACAGAAGGATAAGAAGTGCTACCAATTGGTATTAAGTAGATTTTGGCAGGGTATATATTAACTTTTTTTTTTCCAAACTCCCCCCCCCCCTTTTTTTTTTCTTTTTGACCTAGGCGAATTATGCATATCAGAAAATGAAAGAAGGCTTGTTTCTAAAGAGGCTTGGAGCAAACTGCAGCAGTACTTTCCGAAGGCTCCCGAATTCCCAAGCTCCAGGGAGTGCTGTTCACAATGCAAGGTATGTGCCGCCCGTGGCCCTGGCAGCTGGGGAGCCACAGGTCTCCTCCCTGGACTGATTTGCCAGGAGGACTGGCGTTGCGCTTTGAGTGGAGGTGCAGGGAGGCGGCAGGTCCTGTGCTGGCAGCTGGGGATGGCTGATCGCTTCCTGCTTGATTCTCTTTCAGATTCTAGAAAGAGAAGGGGAAGAAAACGAAGCCTTACATAAGATGATTGCAAACGAGCAGAAAACTTCTCTACCAAATTTGTTCCAGGACAAAAACAGACCGTGTCTTAGTAACTGGCCGGAGGTATCATGATTCCCACAAAGGGGTAGAATCCATCTCACCTTTGTAAGGTCCTTGCCAAGTTCCTGAATGAACAGTGCTTTCAGAATAATGAGGTCGTCTCTGTTTCTTACATTTGTATAGTTTCCTAATCTGGAGGATTCGACTCTTGCTCATGGTTGCTTGGTAGAGGGCTCTATTTCCATTTTATTTATGAGACTTGAAAGGGAAAACCCACAGTATATGGAGACATTTTCTCTATAGGATTTACATTAAGAATGCAGTGAATTTAAGAGATACTTTGGTCTGATTTTTCTGCTCCAGGAAACAGATGTCCTCTTCATTGTGTCACAGTTCTTTGTAGAAGAGTGGCGAAAATTTGTCAGGTAAATTCCAAAGGCTACCCATTTCCTTTTTTTTTATTTTTGATTACAGTATTTTTACTTCATGAATCGTAATCATGGTACCTTACCTTTTACTCTTAACAGCCTATACTGAAAGCTTTTTTCCTGAGAATTTAAATGAATAATCCTAAGAAGTACATGTAGTTATTAATATCCATGAAAAATGTCTCTAATTTTTAAATAATCATAAAAAATCTTCTCTTCAGTCATGCCGTAGTGAAGTATATTGATCGTCCTTTGCTCCTTTGAGTAGGAAACCTACCAGGTGCAGTCCTGTGTCATCGGTCGGAAACAGCGCTCTCCTGTGTCCCCACGGGGGCCTCATGTTTACATTTGCTTCCATGACCAAAGAAGATTCTAAACTGTGAGTTTCTTCTCTTCATGCAATGTTTGTTTCTGATGGTTAATAGAATGTGTTTAGGAAACATCTCGTCTAACACAGTCTATTTTAAGAACCAATCTTTTCTTGAATTGTGGGATTATTTCCTCTGGTATAACCAGAGGTTGGCTTGTCTTTTTTTTCTAAAGGCTGCTTCTTGTGCTCACTTTGGCAGCACATATACTGAAAAGAAAGACTGCTTCTCCGTAAAAGTCAGGAGGCTACCTGAGGCTACTTGCTCTTATTTTCCCCCTCTCCTTCCTGGAGCCCCGCTTTCTCCTTAGAAATTGCTAGTACCCAGGGCAGTTTCTCTAGGTTACGTCGTTCCCCTCTGTAGCTAATTTCTTGGCTCAGCTTTGGTTTTTGAGGTTTAGCCATGTTGATTCGTGTGACTCCAGTACATTTAGTTTCTCTGCTTTTTTTCATACAAAAGAAAGTCATAGCATTCTTTAATTTGAAAAACTACCATTCCTGTTGGTGTATCTTTTCCTTCTCAGTTTTTTTGTATTAAATAGTGGTTTTGATAGTTTTGGTTTACAGATGGATTATGTCCTTGTGTCTTAAAGCATGTTGTGTTTTTTTGCACAGTATAGCTCTCATATGGCCCAGTGAGTGGCAAATGATACAAAAGCTCTTTGTCGTGGATCATGTAATTAAAATCATGAGAACTGAAGGAGGTGATGCAAGCCCTTCAGAAACACAGTATATTTCTGAGCCTAGTAAGTGTTCAAATCGCTCTTGGTTTGTGTAGTTAAAAGTTACAATTTTAACTGGGAGGGAAAGTACGTCAGTATTGTATTCTTTACTTAAAGAGCTCGTGGTGGTCCATTCTATATTCCTTAGCTGGAAAGTATCATATAATGACTGTATTTGTATGTTTTTTGACAGTAAAAATTTACTTATTTGCATATGATAAAATACAGCCATTAAAAAATAAGAGGAGTAGTTTGATAAATACTCTCTGGTAACTTTGAAATGTTCCTTTAGATCTTTCCTTCTTTTGGTAGTGATTCCTCAGCCACTGCTGTTTTACCTTTTTTAAAATAAATAAATAAATAAAACCTTTTTTCTTAGAACTCTGTCCAGAATGTCGAGAAGGCTTATTGTGTCAACAGCAGAGGGACCTGCGTGAATACACTCAAGCCACCATCTACGTCCATAAAGTTGTGGATAATAAGAAGGTACCAGTCCCTCTTGTGGCCATGACTAGTAATGATTAAGCTTGCTTTTTGACTTGTTTGATTTTCACTGAATATTGCCTGGAGTTCCTTTGAAGGGTAGAGCCATTGGACTGGAATGGAAGAGGAATAGTTACATAAATTTATGTGGGTTTGTTGGTCGGTCACTAAGTCACATTCAACTCTTTGTGGCCCCATGGACGGCAGCACGCCGGGCTTCCCTGTCCTTCACTATCTCGCAGAATTTGCTCAAACCCATATCCATTGAGTCGGTGATGCCATCCAGCCACATTGAGTCGGTGATGCCATGCAGCCATCTCATCCTCTGTCGTCCCCTTCTCCTCCTGCCCTTAAGCTTTCCCAGCATCAGGGTCTTTTCTAATGAGTCGGCTCTTAGCATCAGGTGGGCAAAGTATTAGAGTTTTAGCATCAGTCCTTCCAGTGAATATTCAGGATTGATTTCCTTTAGGGTTGACAGGTTTGATCTCTTTGTAGTCCAAGGGACTCTCAAGAGTCTTCTCCAGCACCACAGTTCAAAAACATCAATTCTTCTTTATGGTCCAACTCTCAAATCCATACATGACTACTGGAAAAACCATAGCTTTGACTATATGGATCTTTGTTGGTAAAGTGATGTCTCTGCTTTTTAATACAGTGTCTAGGTTTGCCATAGCTTTTCTTCCAAGGACCCAGTGTCTTTTAATTTCATGGCTGCAGTCGCCATCTGCAGTGATTCTGGAGCCCAAGAAAACAAAATCTGTCACTGTTTCCACATTTTCCCCATCTGTTTGCCATGAAGTGATGGGACCAGATGCCATGATCTTAGTTTTCTGAATGTTGAGTTTTAAGCCAGCTTTTTCACTCTCCTCTTTCATTCTCATCAAGAGGTTCTTTAGTTCCTCTTTGCTTTCTGCTTTTAGAGTGGTATCATCTGCATATCTGAGGTTGTGGTTGTTTCTCCTGGCAATATTGATTCCAGCTTGTGATTGATCCAGCCCAGCATTTCCATGATGTACTCTGCATATAAATTAAATAAGCAGGGTGACAGTATACAGCTTTGACGTACTCCTTTCTCAATTCTGAACCATTCTGTTGTTCCATATCCTGTTCTAACTGTTGCTTCTTGTCCTGTATACAAGTTTGTCAAGAGGTAGGTAAGGTGATCTGGTATTCCCATCTCCTGAAGAATTGTCCACAGTTTGTTGTGATCCACAAGGTCAAAGGTGTAGTCAATAAAACAGTGTGGTGTAGTCAGTAAAACAGAAGTGGATGTTTTTCTGGAAGTCTCATTTTTTATTTGATCCAGCAGATGTTGGCAATTTGATCTTTGGTTCCTCTGCCGTTTCTAAATCCAGCTTGTACATCTGAAAGTTCTCAGTTCATATACTTTGAAGCCTAGCTTGAAGGATTTTGAACATTACCTTGCTAGTGTGTGAAACGAGTGCACTGTACAGTAATTTGGACATTCTTTGTCATTACTTTTCTTTGGGAATGAAATGAAAACTGACCTTTTCCAGTCCTGTGGCCACTGCTGAAGTGAAACGAAGTGAAGTTGCTCAGTCGTGTCCAACTCTTTCTGGTCCTGTGGACTGTAGCCTACCAGGTTCCTCCCTCCATGGGATTTTCCAGGCAAGAATACTGGAGTGGGTTGCCATTTCCTTCTCCAGAGGATCTTCCCAACCCAGGGATCGAACCGAGGTCTCCCTCATTGTAGGCAGACGCTTTACCGTCTAAGCCACCAGGGGAGTTTACTGGCATATTGAGTGCAGCACTTTAACAGCATCATCTTTTAGGATTTGAAATAGCTCAGCTGGAGTTCCATCACCTTCTCTTGCTTTGTTCATAGTAATGCTTCCTAAGGTCCACTTGACTTCACACTCCAGGGTATCTGGCTCTAGGTGAGTGACCACACCATGGTTGTAAAGTTCTTTTGTGTATTCTTGCCATCTCTTCTTAATCTCTTCTGCTTCTGTTAGGTGCTTGACCTTTTGTCCCTTATTGTGGCCATCTTTGCTTGAAATGTTCCCTTGGTATCTCTAGTCTTTCCCATTCTATTGTTCTCTTCTATTTGTTTGCATTGTTCGCTTAAGAAGACTTTTCTTATGTGGGTCTGAAGTGAAGTGAAGTGAAAGTCCCTCAACCGTGTCCAGCTCTTTGCGACCCCATGGGCACAGTCCATGGAATTCTCCAGGCCAGAATACTGGAGTGGGTAGCCATTCCCTTCTCCAGGGGATTTTCCTGACCCAGGGATCGAACCCAGGTCTCCTGCATTGTGGGCGGGTTCTTTACCAGCTGAGCCACAAGGGCAGCCTTATGTGGGTCTAGTCAGTTGTTGATTTTGATACACAATATTGATTGAATGCCAGCTGTGTGCTAGGAACCGTCTTGGGATACAGTTCGTGCAGAAGACCGCTATACCTACCTTCGAGAGTGAGGTAGATCAAGAATAAGCCATAGATGCGTAAGATGGTTTCATACAAGAACAAGCATCTTGAAGGAAATCTGCAGAGTAGAGCATCTGACTGACAGAGGTGGAGGTGTCCTCTTAAATAGGGCGGGGGTGGGCAAGACGCCTTGGAGGAGGAGTAGTTTTACCTGAGCATTAGCTGTCAGAGACCCTGCCTGTGACATGCAGGCCAGGCGGGAGCGTAAGCCTGGCGCCCTCGAACAGTAGAGTCGGTCGTCGCGTCTAGAGCAGCAGTGCCCAGTGGACCCTTCTGCGGTGGCGGAGGTGTTCTTGATCTGCATTGTAGCCACCAGCCACCCTTGACTGTGGAGCATCTGAAATGCGACTGGGCTGACTTGAGGAACCGGGTTTTTATGTAGTTTTGACTTCAGCAGACCTGTGTCACCTCTCACTCCCATGGTGGGTGGCATTGATGTAGAGAGAAGTTTCTCCCAAGGAGGGAAGGTGATGTGTGATGAGGGATCAAATTTTAATTGAATTTTGTACGTCATACCAGGGATTTGGGATCTTTGTTCGAAGCCTAGATGTAAGCCACTGAAGTTTCAAGGGAGGTCATGGTGTGATCTCACTTATGGTTTCAAAAAGTCACCCTGGCCATTGTATTTGGAGTGGATATGGACAGAACAGAAATAAGAAAGACAGCTGTAGAGCGTCTTGCGTTGGTCGACCTCAAGGGTAGGAGAAACATAGATCTGGGTATATTTGGGAGCAGGGTGTCACTGTGGGCTGTTTCAGGAGCATTCTCCCTATATTAAGTGTTGCTCTTAGGTAGGTCCTGACCCGGTTCTCTGGACACCTCATTAACTTGATTCCAAGGTTTTTGGAATTGAAGACAAAATAGATGCATTATATTTGATGATATTTGCCAAACTTGACATGAATTTTAGAAGGGTACCTTACAGATTATTCTCTGATGGTGTACGGTTCTGCCTCAGAAGTTGAATTAAGGAGGCCTCATTACCTTGTTTCCTGGGGAAATGGATGAGTAAAAATGTCTGTTTATCCGCTAGTATTTTCTTGTATCTTTTTTACCTCTTAGTACATGTATATATTGATACCTAGTGTGAAATACCCAATTTAGGAAAAGATGTCTTACTGTTTTTTAAGTTTGGTAGCGGTATTTCATACATTCTCTTTATCCTGTGTTAGGATAAAACTAACGTGTTCACAGAGCACAGAAAACAAGAGCGCTGTCGTGTCTTGATCCTCTGTCTGGTCTGTTAACCCCATCACTGATGAAGTTGTGCCGTCAAAGCTCCACCGTCTCCATAGCTCGCCTCCCTAGGGTCTGACCTACTTCTCTCTTTCCCTGGCGCATTCAGGTGATGAAGGATTCAGCTCCAGAGCTAAATGTGAGTAGTTCTGAAACAGAGGAGGATAAGGAAGAAGCTAAACTGGATGGAGAAAAAGATCCAGACTTTAATCAAGTATGTGTTGAAGCTGCTTTTCACTGTTACACCCTCCGCTGCTCTGAAAGCAGTCGCTCCGAGCTCCTGGACATCTCTCTGTGGCCTGTGTGCGGGGTTGGTCCTCAGGACCCTTTCCCCTTCTTTTCTTCATTGGCTATCATGCTATAGCTGTCCCGATTTCTCATGAAAAGTCATGGACTACAATACTCCAGAATTAATTGCTATTAAAGAAGAAGCACTAAAATATACTGTAATGATTAAATTTTTACCTGGAAAAAAGACTTAAGCTAACCATAATCCTGGTTTGCTGTTTAATCATGGAATATTTATGTATGAAAAAATTACTAACCTTAACTTCTCTCATTACAAACAAAACACATAATAGCGTTTATAATACTGAAATTTATAGAAGAGACTTTCAGGTCTCTAAAGTTGTTAGTCAAGTGACTGGAAGCAACATTAGTCTTTGATTTTTCATTGTGAAGACCTTAAATTCTTCTATTAAAATTACCTATTTTGCAGATTTCTTTATGATATTTCTACCCCTCTTGTTTGGGAGTATGGTTTAATAATCAGTTTGGAATCTGTTCTTTCAGTGAACTTTGTAAATCAGTTTGTAAAAGTTTTATTTATATATGTATATAATATATACAATATACTATATATATAATATATATAGTATATATATATTATATATATATATAAAATATAGTGTTCTTATTTATGTCATTTCAGGCTTTCCTTTTCAGCCCAAGGGTTGCTTAGAAGACTGTTAAAAATATTTTCAAGTGATTGGCTTTTTGAGAAGCTAACTTTCTTGAATGGCTAGTTGTGTCTGTTGCTGCCATAGCCGCAGCAGTTTTAAAGTTGCTTCTATACCTCAGTGGCACATGGCAACAGATCTCCCTTTAACAAATACGATAGAGAATGTTTATTGGAGGACATTGTTTTTTATGCCATAGTTATCTTTATACTTTGAATTTTCTTTTGTCTTTCCTCTCATTCTTTGGTTGTTGTAATACTCTTGACTAATGTTTTAAATATTTCACCTTGCAAAAGAAAGTGTAACCTTCCTTTTTGAAAAGAGTAGGTGGTGCCAGAAGAATGTCAAGTGTTTTCAGAATTTCAGACTCCTCAAACCTTTTCTTTGTAATACGTTGCAGTATCTCATACAAAGCTTCTGTAATTGCTGTTTTAAATCCTGTAATATAAAATGGCGCATTTGTGTTTGTCCTTAATGGACAGAAACAAATCCCCTTTCCTCTTTTCTCTAAGCTAGATCAACCCAGTTCCTTTGACTTTGACCTTATCTACCATTTAGGTTAATAATGCACCCAGTGTTGGATGTTACTTAGGTAATTGAAAGCCTTCTAAAACCAGTGGACTGGTTTTTGTCAGATAAGTTGGATTTAAATTCTATGGCTGTTTTAAAAATATAATTCTAGGGAAGGCTTTTAGACTCATTTAAAAACATATCTTGCTTAATGCTCAGGGCTCTGTTATTTGGTTGTGTTTTATATTTCCAAAGTAAAATTGTAGGTTGTTATAGATATTTTCCCTCATATTTCTGTGAAATTTAGGTCCTATTTCACAATTGAAAAATACTTGAGTTTTTTTTTTTTTAATAGTTGAGCTTGAGAAAAATGTTACCAGCTCCCACATCTTTTCGTTTTTTTGAATTGTTGAGATTGAGAAAGCTGTGTCAACTCCCACATTCAGTGTTTCTTCTGTTGGAACCGCCTGTGTGCCGCTTTAGATTCACGGCGAGAGCTGAGTCAAGCCTTGTGCAGCACCAGCCAGTGGGCTCTCGCCCTCAGCAAATGCTGCTCCGTTTACTTCCTGCCCCTTTCTGCTTTGTGAATCCCTGGCGCTCCATTGATAATGACTGTGTGGCATCTGTGTCCATAACGACCCCTAAACTGCTCTGATTATGCACGGCTGACACTCAGTGACAACTGTGGAAACCAGAGCCGGAGCCTGGGGGCTTACCTCATCCAGATTTAATGAAACCCGGGGAAAAGAGTATTTTTAAAATCTTGTTTCATTCATTCCATGTCTTGGTTAGCAGAAGAATCTTGTCTGGTTGTTAACCTATTGATGAGGCATTTATTAGAGTATTTTAGAGAAATATTTGGTTTTCATCTATTATTTTTTTCTTAAAACTAGTACAGTATTTATTACATATGCCTGTACTTTTTGCCGAACCATCTTTAAATTGTGCACATCATGGCATTTCACCTCTAAGTTCTTAAACCAGTTCTTAGCAAAAAAGGCAATATCCTGTTTACCTGTAATCAGATTTCTTCAGCTATCCCAAATGTGCCTTAAACAATTTTTTCTCCTCGAACCAGCATGCAACCAAGATACACATTGTTTTGTATCACTTTAGACTTTTTTCCATAACAGTTACCTGGCCTCTGCCCCCTTTTCTTTTCCTTTTTGGCATTGACTAGAGACCAGTTCCTTTTCTTGTATTGAGTAGATTGTCTTACATTCTAGATTCAGCTGATTGCCTCCTTATGTTACTCGTTTTAACTTACTTCTCGCCCCTGTGTTTTCTGTGATTTGCGAGCTAGATCTAAATATCTGATTAGTTTCAAGTCAAAACATTTTTGCAATTTCAAAGGCAAACCTTTGTAAGTTTTTTGAAGTGAAGTGAAGTTGCTCAGTCTTGTCTGACTCTTTGCGACCCCATGGACTGTAGCCTACCAGGCTCCTCAGTCCATGGGATTTTCCAGGCAGGAGTACTGGAGTGGGTTGCCATTCCCTTCTCCAGGGGATCTTCCCGACCCAGGGATCAAACCTGGGTCCTCCCGCATTGTAGGCAGACGCTTTACCGTCTGAGCTACCAGGAAAGCCCTTTTTAAAGTTCTC
Organism: Capra hircus; assembly: GCF_001704415.2. Lineage (NCBI taxonomy): Eukaryota > Metazoa > Chordata > Mammalia > Artiodactyla > Bovidae > Capra > Capra hircus. Next base: position 4,882,195 of record NC_030809.1, on the reverse strand, counting down.
AGCAGTTTATAGTTAGCATCTGTGCCATTCACTAAAAGAAGGAAATGTTTAATACACAGATTAGGATTCAGTGTATCATAACTGTTTTTCCGACTTAAGGTCAAACCTTCCCTTCTGCCTTTTTTTTTTTTTTTTCTTTTTCTGGCCTTTTCCCCCCGCCCCACCGCTTTTAAATGTCCTTTTTATAATACATACATTTTTAAATCCTGGAGCTTGTGTGCAGTTTAAGGACTTTAATTGCCTTCTAAGAACCTTCAGTGAGTTCCTACTCACTGTTGAAACTGAATTTCAAACGGTTACATTCTGATAAATTGCTTTTCCTTGTGTTGTGAAGTTTGAGCAGGGTCATGGTGTGGGTAATTTCAGTGCTTTTTTTTGGATCTTTATAGAGCAATGGAGGAACAAAGCGGCAAAAGATCTCCCATCAAAATTATATAGCCTATCAGAAGCAAGTTATTCGGCGGAGTATGCGACACAGAAAAGTTCGTGGTGAAAAAGCTCTTCTCGTTTCTGCTAATCAAACATTGAAAGAATTGAAAATCCAGGTGAGGAAAGTATAACATCTGTTTAATCATGCTCTGAACTTACGGGACCTTCATGAGTTTCTGCTTTTCACCTAAGTATTGAGCTGTTGCGAGAGGGCATTTTTGAGTTTAGAATAATACTTGTTGGGTCCCCAAATTCAAATAACTCTTCCTTTAGAAAGAGCTTCAAAGTTTTCAAAATTAGCCAAGAGTCTGTGAAGAGGGAAAGTATTTGGGGGATTCTGAAACCTTGAGCCAGTTCTGAGTAGCTTTCCAATAATGAGGAGAAATATTGACAGCCATTTAATGGTTCATTTTAGATCATTCCCAGTCTCTTCCCACTCCACCCCTCTTCACCCCCCATTGCTTTTGCACATCTATGCAGTGGATTAGTGATGAAAATGCCTCATGGCATTGTTTCCTGGTAGGAACGCGAAAGTACTATAAATGAGGATGCCAACGGTACATCCCAAAACCGAGGAAAGAGAGGCTGATAAATTCAAGATGTCCATGAGAAAAAAAATCTGGCGCCTTATCTGTGGTAGTCACTGATACAGATCCCAAAAGTTGGTCCAGTTTCCCTCTTTGCTGCTTTCATGTGGCATAGTTTACTGGTTACGCATTTTTCCTTGTGCTGATATTTATCATTGTAATTGAGGCAAAAATACAGGCTTCCTTTGAGGGTGTTCTTTTCCAGATTGTCCCGGGAACATTATTTCCCTTGGTTGAACCCATGGCTCTGAAAATAAATGCGTTGGCGTAATATCTTTATTCTGTTATTGTAGCTTTTACATCTGAGAAAGCTTGTTTCTATCACCGGCTTTCTGCTTGCCAGTGGTAAACCTCGAAACATTCAAAACCTTTAAATTACAGAAACAGCCCCTGTGGATCAAGACATTGTCAGAGCCTGCGCTGCTTTTATTGTGGACTCGCCCTTTTAAAAGAGTAAATCAAAAGTCAGCAGAAAGAGCTTCCATCTTGGAGCATGTCACCTGCAGACAGTTGTTAGAAGGCTCTGGACAGGAAGCCCCCCTGATGCGCACGCCCCAGATGGCTCCTCTGCCGTGTCCTTCCTCTCCTCTCCCTTCCTTTCGTGGAGGACCACTGTGATCCAAACAGTCAAAAGAAAGGGCGGTGAAGCGTAATTCCCCCTCAGTGCTCCGTGGCGTGCTTTCAAAACCTCCCAGTAGATGGGTTTTTGCCACCTCGCCTGAGCACCGTGCCAGCTTGGTGGACATGCATGTGACCCTCAGCTGGTGGTGGTGGGTGAGTTTTCAAGCACGTAGTGCATGTTTTTATGTTTCACGGCACCTCTTCCCTGGGGTAGACCACATTTCCAGGTTAATAGGATGGCCACCATACCCGTTTATAGTCGCTTAATTCATCCACCTATGAGGCCATAATGTAAATGAAGTACAAATTCATCCCTTTTCTCAAAACATGTTCAGTGTTTAATTGTCTTATTCCATTTTCCCTAAGATGGATTTTGAGCAGGTGGTATTGCCTGCCTTAGGAAGGAGGAAATTTTCCTAATTTGCTTATTGCATTTCCTCATTTCAGCCAATAAATACACCTGCACACACGCACGTCGTGGCAAGCAACATGAAGCTATAGGAACAGAGCTCTCATTGTTCCTGTTAGGCCTCCTAGAGTGATCGTGCTGCGCTCGCTCGTCACACAGACCTGGAGAACGTTAATTCTCTTTGCACTTGACGGTTTATGAATTATACTGTAGGCCATAGACTTCCATGTCCTCGGCCTGTTCTCTCACTCTGAAATATCATTTTCTCCTCACTAGGAAGCACGGTTCATCTTTGACAACATCTCTTCTGCAAAACCTGTCTTGGCCTTCAGTTACACAGCGCACTCCTCCCTTCTGTGTGCCCTGCCAGCTCTGTGTGTGCTTTCTGCCACCAGCTTCACTGCTTGGTTTTTTTCCCTCTGGACCTCTCTAGGGTGGGATTACTACTCACCTTTATAGTTCCAGTACCTAGCACGATATTCAACACACGGTGTAATAAATCTTCATTCTGTTCAATTCAATCGCTCAGTTGTGTCTTTGGAAGTTGTGACTCTTTGCAACCCCATGGACTGCAGCACACCAGGCCTCCCTGTCCATCACCAGCTCCCGGAGTCTGCCCAAACTCATGTCCGTTGAGTCGGTGATGCCATCCAACCATCTCATCCTCTGTCAGCCCCTTCTCCTCCTGCCTTCAGTCTTTCCCAGCATCAGGGTCTTTTCATTAGTTGTTGAATAAATTGAAATGTCCTTGTCTCTGGGCTCAAAATACAAAGTATGAGCCTCCACCCCTGAGTGACGGTGCTCGTGTCTAGAGGTATTTGCTGTTCATCCGTTCTCTCCGATGGTGCAGAGACCCTGTGCATCCCATTTAGGCCCTGTGAACTAGCATTCGTGCAGTCAGGCAGCTGTGACATTGTCTTCGTTAAAGTTGATACCAGAACACCTTCTCCATCGCTGTGCTTTCTTCTTCCTGGGTCATGTTTATGAACCCAGAGCTGTTGGCTCTGCCTGATGACCATGTGCCGGGCTGGCTTTGGTAGAACTGTCCTTTCTCACCAGAAATAGGCTCAGTTGTTCCATAGAAGGATCGGTGATGATCCCTGTTTAAGCAGACTTTGCTTGCCACTCAGGGCCTGAGGTCCTTTGGAGAAGTCCGGTTATGAATCTGGCCTAACAGGGAAGAGGCTGCTGTTGTTATCCCTCTTCTTATTTACTTGTGCGTTGTTATTAAAATCACTTTTCTGGTCAGGGTCTTCCCAGCTTATAAAGCTCTTGGGCCCAATTCTATACAGACGTGGTTCAGGGCTGCCTGTTTTGTTTTTCTGGATTTTTTCAAAGAGCAGAATCAAGTGCATAAAAGGGTAGACTGATTTCCCCATAGCATCATGGATATTGGTATAACAAAAGATATGTGTAGTAGAACGCATTCTGTTGACTGTGTCATTCAGGTGTGCAGCATAATAAAATGAATACTCTAGAACACACCCAAATGAAGAATTAGAATGTATCGCTGAAGGTATCTATGTGTGCCTCCCTGAGCCCAACACCTCCTTGTTTCTCTCTGGTATTTACTACCTGGATTTGATTTTAAAACTTTTTTTTTTTTCCATTTTTCTGATTTTGAAAATAATGTTTAATATGCACAATAGTCTTTCTGAATGTATTTAATACTTGGCTAAAACTGGGGTGGAATACATGGTCCCTACCCTTAAGAAATTCATATTTGGCTCCTAGAGGCAAGACCCAATCTAAGAATATGTGGCAGTCCTAACTGCTCAAGTTTGTATTCCAGGCTGCTCACAGAAGGGAATCAAAGAGTCCAGATAGCCTGCTGGTTAATTTAGAGATGGTTTCATGAAAGAATTTAGAATTGATTTGATTATTAAAAAGATGTGGGACCTGGGCACAGTGGGAGCAACCATAACAGCCGTGCCCAAGCCTTGTAACCAGAGTGACTGTCAGCCCAGCCCTGCCTCCCACTTCTTTCATTTCTCCGCACCCCCACCCACCAAGGGGTTGTAAGATGCAGAACAAAAGGACCTGAGGGTACAACTGTCTCCTGATTCTCTAACAGGCCTCCTAAGGATGTTCCCAGATATATTGGGATTACAGTTTCAATAGGAATGAAGCAAGTGGGCTGACTGCAGACCATAGTATCTTTTGTATTCTGAAGTCTTTTAGTTCTTCCTTAGAATTATTTATTCACACAGGGTAAGTCTCAGTATTTTGTTTTGTACAAACCTTTGTTTCATTTATCTTGGCACAGATCATGCATGCGTTCTCGGTTGCTCCTTTTGACCAGAACCTGTCAATTGATGGAAAGATTTTAAGTGATGACTGTGCCACCCTCGGAACCCTAGGCGTCATTCCTGAATCTGTGATTTTGTTAAAGGTGAGTAGCGGCTCCGCGCCTGCGGGATTCAGGGGGTTCTCACGTGTAGACTGGGTGAGGCAGTGGTTAAGGTTCCCAGGTCCTCGGCAGGATGTGGCAACAAGCTACTGCTGTGAGTCAGCTGCATCTCTGGATGAGCCATCGGAGACTTAGAGCAGGTCAGACAGTCACTTGGTCTGTGGGCTTCTCATAATTCTTGTTTAAAATAATCTAGATTTAACCTCCTCCCTGAATTCTGGATTGGTAAATTACTTAACCATACTTCTACCTATTAAAGCATCCCCCCCTCCTCAGAAGTACCATCCAGTTAAGCTCGGAAAGAAACATAAGAATCAAGGCTTGACCACAGTAGTCAAAATACTTATGGTTGGCTTAGTGAGATTCTTATCCAGGATATGAAAATTGACCTTGGGGAGAAAAGGTTTAAAAGAGGCAGGTGTGTTTTGGAAAACCTTCTGCGACTGTCACAGATGAAGATTGCTTGAGCCAGCCTGCTTAGCCCAGGCCTACTCTCCCTCAGGCAGGGCCTGATCTCGTCACTTTCCTCTGCCTCTTTTGTTTCTGGGTGGCTAGACGCATGCCCCCTGCGTGATGTGTTAGAGTATTCTGCAGGTTTCTGAACTGGGGAGCGTGTTGTTCATAGGCAGAGCCTCAATTCTGGCCAGATAAAAGTTAGGCCCTGGAAGTGGTGATGCAGGTCCATATCTGGCCCTTCACACGCGCACACACACGCCCCTCATCCTGCTCCCCGCCCCCTCCCTCCGCTTGGTTTTCTTGGAACTGTAGGTTCTGTGGAATTAACTCTGAAAACCTGTTTGGTTTGCTGAATCAGAAGAGCCCGGTCTAAAATCCTAGAAGCAGCCCGTGTCACTGATGGGTTTGCACTTCAGGTGGGCAACTGGAGTCTGTACTGGTCGTTGTCCTCTTTGCCCTTGCAGCTAATCCTACCACAAGCTCAGACTCAGCATTCGTTTCTTGCCTTTAAAAGAACATGGGTATTTCGTTCTTGATGGTGGGGAAAGATGAAAATGTATTTTTAACCTAATTGGCATTTTTCGAGGACCGTCGTGATTTTACTTCTCGAAAGTCACGCTGTCATCATTGGCACCTGAAACCATATCCACTAAATGAGGATATCTGAACCTTGCTACATCTAAAAAGTGTCTGAGGAACAGGAAAGCAGTGCCACATCCAGTGTGCAGTCTGTGCAGTTACGGGGGTGATGAGTCTTGGCCCACTTGACAGCGTGCCGTTTGTTCATCCTGGACGTCGCCAGCTCTGGCTTGAACGCTGTTTTCCACTGGACAGGGTTTGTGTCCGGGAGCAACATGATGGTCAACTCCATGGCCAGCCTTTTCTGTGAGGAGGTTGGGCACTCTCCTCGTCCTGGCTTCCATTCCCGTGCGGTTGTGAATTGTCTTCATTTGTTTTCTAGGCTGATGAACCAATTGCAGATTATGCTGCAATGGATGATGTCATGCAAGGTAAAAGACCAGTTTGTTTGGGGAATTGTTGAGGAACTTGCTCAATGACGGTGGGGTTTTAGTTACTGAATCTTTAGTCTACAGTGTCCTTACTTTTAAGCTTGAGAAAAGCTTCTACATGCTAAGGTAGAGTCTTACCGTTAGTACTCTTTTTAAAGAATGATATCTATGAAAATTGGGAAAATGGAGGAAAGTGTAGTAGTATTTAGTTTACTGTAGGAAACTGAAACAGATGTAAGCCTGCAGGTAGACGAGGTCAACAAAAAGCAGAGCTAATTCAGATTGCAGAGCATGTGGCAGGCACACAGGAATTAGATGCCCCGGGTGCCTTTGAACATAGGAGTGAGGTCCCAACCTGAACCGGCTCACCACTGCACACAGCCTCACAGCCCTTCCTTTTACATCCATTCAGTGCCCCTTCTTGACCTGTAGAGTTTGTGTTCCTTTGAAGAAATTAAACTAGAAAGGTGAGACTGAGGCGTGTTACCTACCAAATAGGGAGACCTGCCCTTTGTTCAAACGCTGGCAGCCCATCTCTTCCCTCCCACAGTGGAGGGGAGAGATTCTCCTCTAGGGAAACCAGAGCAATTCAAGGAAACAGCCTACAGATAGTTTTAAAGTAGTTCATCTCCCAGGTACCTTTGGGTGAAGCCAAACCAGACAGTTTTCAGACATCTTTTTAGTCCCTTACTCTTCTGTAGGTGGGTGCGGACAGCCAGAGAACTCCAGATGGTAGGGCAGAGAACAGCATGGAACCGAAAGACATCAGTCAACAGGCTGGACAGGAAGTAGATGATGCGGGAAGCACCAGAAAGCTTTAAAAGTAACTGTAAACAATACGAGAGAAAGAGCAAATCGTCTGTATGTAAGGGACATTGAGAGAACAGAAGACAATTCATGAAAATAAAAACAGGTGTGCCAAGGCCCAGGTACAATTTAGTGCAAATCTAGAGATTAAGATCCTAAAAACATCTAGAGGTATGGAAGGAAAGACCAGTCATATTCCTGAGATGAAGAGTCAAGGACAAACCAATGGGCCAGTGCCCACAAGAGAATGAGGAAGTGTGAGCTTCAGTCTAGAATTCTCTGAGTAGACTATTCTGTTACACGCATTTGGTGGCTCTGTGAATATAAGGCCTCAAAAAATTTCTTTCTCACCTACCGTTTACTCTGGGAGGGGGTACTCTGTTAAACAAGAGTAAGAAGAAAGACGTCAACAGTGGAACCTGAAAACGGATCCAACCAACACAGGAGCAGATGCCCTGAAGAGGGCAAGGGGGCAGTTCCAGAGCTTCCAGCATGAAGCGCTGCAGGAGGCGCTGAGCACCCCCGCTCCAGATTGGAGCACGCTCCCTGGGGAAAGTGGAAGTGACAGATGACTGTCCTGAGGAGTTCGCCCTTGAATCAGAGATGGTACAGAGAAAATGAAACACATAAGTAATGCAGCGGCTACAACCCCAGAGAGACAGTCATGCCAGACAAGAACGATCACCCAGGCACCCCAGAGCGTTCAACCATGGCCACTGCTAAGGAGTAAAAAAGGAGTGTAACACTGGAGATTGGCTTAGCGACAAAAAATACCAGTGTGTCAGGAGGATGGGCAGGGGCCATGTGTTATGTTAGAGGTGGTTCTATCTTTGAGGAAACTATTAGGTATTACCAAAAATTGTAAATTAGCAATATAAGCATCTAGAAATGCTGAGGTTAAACACCAGAAGACGTGGCCGCAGGGCCAAAAGCAGGGGACAGGAGGCGGAGGCCCCGTGGATTTCTCCAGAAGGGCCCCCCCGCCCCTCCCCAGTCGTGCAGAATGTTGGCTCCAGTCACAACCCTTGTTCTTCCCAGTGTTTGTCTTTTTCAATGATGCATATGTATTGCTTTTATAAAAATGAAAACAAAGATTGCCGTTTGATATTATCCGTAACTTCAAAGGTAACCTTTATAGGTGAGTAAGGTTATTAAAAGCTGTTTTAAACTTTTCATCCTTCAGCATTGAAGTGAACTTATTGCTGTCTGTAGCAACAGTCTTTTCAATTTGGAATTCTTATTTTTTTTCCTTCCAGTGTGTATGCCAGAAGAAGGGTTTAAAGGTAAGTTACATTTGTCATGCTTTGTTCATGAGTGTCACAGTCATACTGTAATTTTCTATTAATGTGAAGCCTATAATTTGATTTTAAAATTTAATTCAATCTGAGTCTCATGACTGAAATTAATTTTAGTTAAATGCATTTTTTATTCAAGCGTCTTCATTATCTGTATCAGCACTCAAGCCTCAGATCAGGCCTGTGTGTTAGACATGTCCACTGCCAGATGTCCACTGTGCTTTTTCTATCTCATTTTGGGGGGAAGTTGGGCACTTAGCTAGTGGCATTTTCATTTTTATACTTAACCTTTTTCCAGTTCCTCTTATCAGTCTCATCTTAGAGCAAAACAGTTTGTAACTGATAAGAATTAGAGGAGAAGAATCTGCTGAACTACATCAGGTTCAGCGAAAAGGTTTCATTTCTCTGTGTAGGATTAAGGCATCTCTTGGATTATCGCTTTAAATGGGTAAACGGCGATGCCTTCTCCTGCCTCCTGGCCACTAGGGTTCTGCACACAGTTGAATTCAGACCTTTGACTTTCACAAATTTAACTGTTGCCATTTTGATCTTTTGTGGCCTAGTCCAGAGGTCCATGACAGGTTGTGGTTTTTGCCAGAGAATGAGTTTGAATCAAATACCAGGGTTTCCTTGCAAACAAGTGAGCCGCGCTCCTGGCCTCAATAAAGCCTCCCTCTCAGTGCAGCTTTCTGAGTACACGTTCCCACTGCAAAGACACTCCCAAAGTGGTTCAAACAAATAAAGCAGAACTTTTTTTTTTTTTTTTAATGAAAAACGGCCATCAAATGAAAGCTTCAATAAAATTTGATTACCTTGTGTGAAGATAATGCATACGAGCCGTGTGGCTTTCAACAGAAATGTGCTTTAGCTGAAAGCCTGGAGACGGCGATATATTTTCTTACTTTCAATGTCAAAGGGCTTCTGTGCTTACTCACTGAGTTGAATATTCCCTGCTGGTGATGCAAATGGGATACGTGAACCCTTAACCTTGCAGCTTACAACTGTGCCTCCACGTGTGTTTCTTTCCCCAGGTACTGGTCTACTTGGACATTAATCTTTTTGAACACTTGCTGACTGCTCAGAAATGACCAGAAGGGAAGAGGAGTTTGACATGTTAGGGCATTAAAGAAAAGGTGGATTTAAGAATTAAACCATTACATGACTCTTCCAAAAGGCAGAAAACCATTCAAAAAAGTGACTGTTCCAAAATGCCTTATGTCAAATAAAGCAGATTGCACTGAAGGCCATCAGACTTGAAGGAAATGTTTCAAATTTTATATTTAAGGGGGGTGGTGGGAGGGAAGGGGCAAGTAAAAGACTGAACAAGTTTAGTAGCAGTATCAGTAAATCATGTTTACATATGAGATTTATAGTCACGGGAGGGAAAAAAGTTCCATTCTATTTCCTTGCTCGAGTTTCATACCAGATGCATTGGTCCGTGAAGAATTTGTATCACAGTAGATGGGACGACATTCTGCTCTGAACTGAAAGTGATTCTTTAGAGACATAACCTGCTTACCAGTACCTGTCTTTGATTCATATTTTACTTTCAATAAAGCATGAAAGTGAAGAACTTGCTGTAATTGTGGGAAAGTGTCTTCAGATCAGACTCCTGTGTCGGCCCCAGGACACCCCCCCACACGCTGCCTGCGGTCGGTCTCGCTCAGTGTTGGGAAGAGGAGGGGGCGCCTGTGTGTCCCCTGCAGTGAGCCAGGGGCTCGTGTGTCATTTTTGTCTCCCAAGGCTGTTCACTGTCATGCCTTGCAGAAGGGGTGGCAAGTGTATTGCACGAGATAGCATCCTCCAGTGCTGCTGTTACTCAGAGGAAAGTGAAAGTCGCTCGGCCGTGTCCAGCTCTTTGCCACCCCATTGATTGTACAGTCCATGGAATTCTCCAGGCCAGTATACTGGAGTGGGTAGCCTCTCCCTTCTTCAGGGGATCTTCCCAACCCAGGGAAGATCGAACCCAGGTCTCTTGCATTGCAGATGGATTCTTTACCAGCTGAGCCACCAGGGAAACCCAAGAATACTGGAGTGGGTAGCCTGTCTCTTCTCCCGGGGATCTTCCCGACCCAGGAATCGAACCAGGGTGCATTGCAGGCAGATTCTTCACCAACTGAGCTGTGAAGAAAGCCCATTATTCAGAAGTGGGAAATCAAATAACACCTTGCCGTTTGGAGAAATCTGACCACCTCATCAGAAGAGTAAAATGGCCTGAAGTCCATTTGGATGATAACACAGATTTTTATATATAAAGTTTCATCTTCCCAGCCTCCAGATCCCATCTCTTGGATCTCACTCCCCTCTCCTTTTTGCCATGTTGCACAGCATGTGGGATCTTTATTCCCTGACCAGGGATGGAACCCACCACGCCCTCTGCATTGGAAGCGTGGAGTCTTAACTACTGGATAGCCAGGGAATTCCCTCACTTCCTCTCTTTTTCAAAGCATTCTTCTGAAATGCCCAGAAAAGATCTTCTACATAACATTATTTAACAAAGAAAAAATATGTGGATGGAATGTGCCCTGTTATCCAATTCAGGATTATTGTTGATTAGCAACATAGAAGCAAAACAGTATTCTTGAGAAAACTTGAGATTTTCAGATGGAATTGAAGACTGGAGCTTGTTTCTGTTTTCTCTGAGTATGTACGTACTCTATAGAGTTTTGGGCCGAGATGCTGACTCAGACATCTCCCTTGCTAACACTTTATTTAGCCTGGGGTTTTGCTAGGCTTTTTTTTTTTTTTTTTTTAACCCCTCCCTTTTCTGAAAATTTAAGCTGAAATCCTGGATGGGGGAGGCAGGTTTCAGTTTGAGAACCAGTAACCTTGGCAGCATCCCATTGGAACAGCTCTTTTTTATCAGAGTAACTGTGGCCGTTGGGTAAAATTACAACTCCTTGCCTGTGTTTTCCCTCTGTGTTTGCAGTGTCTTTAGTCTGTGCCCCTGAGGAGGCAGGGGGTGTTTTAATGAGTCTGTTGTGTGAGAGCGTGCACGGCACACAGGATCCTCAGAAGCCATCCATCCTTGGAACCAGTGGGTCCCACCCTGAGGTCTCGAAGGGAAAAGAAGGACTCCTGGTTTAGATCGTGAACTACTCTTCTGATGTTTAGATTTCCCCTGCCCCACCCCCACCCCCACCCCCACCCCCACCTCATGAAGCCGAACATAAAATAACAACACGCCAAGCCCCGCTCCTTCCCCAGGGTAAAGACCTATGTGTGGTTCACTTCGTGCTTGAGGCAGCTGCTTCCTTCTGCCTACTAAGAAGCTGGCCAGAGAAGGTTCTTTCTGAGGATTGACATAAACTTGTCAGTAGCCCCCAGAAATCTGATACCCTTGCCCAGTTTGCTGTTAATGGCAGTTTCAAATGTGTTGCTTGAGTCTTTTTCCCTCATGCATTGGTACAAAATAACACCCTGTGATAAAAGTCTTTCAGGCTAATAAGCCAGTACTGGCTCCTTTGTTAACTCTGCAGAATGGGTGGGAATGCGGTGGGCCCCCACAACCCAACCATGTTCCAAGTGCCCAACTCAGAGTGATGTCTGTGGTCCCCGTAGGACCAGCAGCGCTGTGAGGCTTTATTGGAAATGCTTAGGCCCCAGAGCATGCACAGGCCGCCCCTGCTGAGAAGCCTTGGGCTGGGCTCGCTCTCCCAGCCCCGGTCCCCAGAGTCTCGCAGTATTGTGTACATGAATTTGTGGCCACATCACCACCTCACCATTGAGTACGGGGAAAACGGGTACAGCGGGGAACCTGAAATCCCCTCTTGCCTTGTCTGAACTGATAGATCAGTTGTCTTGGCTGAGGAGTACTATAAGGTGCAGAGACTTTTCCATCAGGTTTCTCGCGTCATGCGTGTGTTCATTTCTGTCTTTTATTATTAAGTATGAGAGTCTTCTGTGAAAGGTAAAATGAATGAAGTCACTGCCACCGCCTGCCCCTGTTCTGTCTCTTTCCATCCCTCAATCCCGATCTAGTGGGTGCCACATGCCGTTCTGGTGCAGAGTTGTGGCCTACCTGGAATGTAGGTCACCATTTGGATGTCTTCATCCCTAGGGGGGAATAAGTATCTGTGTATTAGTTCAGTGTATCAGTGAACTTTATTGGTTAGAATTACAGTTAACCTTTCTGCCCAGTCAAAAAGAAGTGAACGTCCCTTTGTTTCTGTGACGTCAGAATCCAGAGGCAGTTTATTATTCCATTTTTAATTCCTTTTTTGGGGGGTGAGGGAACTTGCTGCAGAGCTTCTGAGACCTTAGTTCTCAGACCAGAGATTGAATCCCAGGCCCACGGCAGTGAGAGTGGACCACCAGGGAATTCCTCGGAATCTGTTAATACCCTAAATGTCCAGTTGGCTGGTCTGTGTAGTCATGGGCTTGTTGACCAGGCCCTGGGTAATATTTGAAGTGAATGCTAGGATTTAATAACCCAGTTGAAATACCCAAGAGGTGATTTATGTCTGTCTAAACAAACTGTTGAGGTGAAGTAAGCATTGGAGCCTGCCTTTCCTGTTTCAGAAGCACGAAGGAGTCACATCCTTTCTCTCTGGCATTTGAATGTTGGCTTCCTCGGTGTTACAGGGGACTGTGACCAGAGTTCAGTCTCAAGAACAGCCAGCGCTTTCATTTTGGGAAGATTCTCACCCCTTTGCCAGTGGCATGTGTGCCACCCTGGAGCAGCCCCAAGGGCAGGGTGTGCCACCGACTGTTTATGACTGTGAAGGCTGGCAGTTTGCCACCCCCAAAACCCAGGCAATGTGCAGATAGCAGTTTTGGCTGGGGATTTGATTATTAACATGAGTCCTTTATTCATTGAAAAACAAGTCACAGACCTGTGTAAAAACGTGACACTTTGTCTGGCATTTCACGGAGCAACAGCTTCATGTCGAGTCCTGAGAGTCAGAGAACCCAGTAGGGAGACAGAAAACTCCTCTACCCCAGACATCTGTGGGGTTTTTCCAAGTCTAGCTTTTGAGCTAATTGGGCTGAGGAGTCTGCTCGCTATTCAGATCGCACCTGCATGTGTAGGCGAGCATTGGAAGGGCACGCTTGTGAATTTGGGTCACCGTGCTTCAGATAGTCTCAGCATTTACCTCATAATTAAGAAAAGTTAGTTGGCTTTGCTTTGTCTTCCTTCCCGTATCATCTCTTAGAGCAGTATTTGCCGCCTTGTTTACCCTTCCACACTGAGAACCACACAATAACACATTTTTGTTGGAAAAATTACTTTGCGTCATTCTTTGTAAGTTGACTTTAGCCTTTGTGAGGAAATGCTATGGAACCTTCTGCAAGTCTTCAAAAAGAGGTCTTGTTAACCACAGAGCGGAGCTGGCCGGGAACTTGAGGACATTGCTTGTGCCGGAAGCTGCTGGAATTTAAATAATGGCTGGACAGGTGTGGTTGGCTGCTACATAAATATTTCCTCTTGGCCCATAAGGAAAACGAAGCTAAAGGAGAGACAGTAAGGCACCTTAACTCTGTTTATTTGCAGAGTCAGGTTGAAAGGAATTCAAAACACGTTTAGAATGAGTGTTGACAATTTATGCCTTTGTGATAGGCAGGTTCTGCCCCAGAGCAGCAGCTTCCGGTGTCTTGATTGTCTTTGCCAAGAACATCAGTAATAGGTGCCGCGAGCCTCGGAGGCAGAGCTGTGCAGGCGCGAGGCGGAGCAGAAGGCTGTGGCCAGTGCTTCAGGCTCCTTCCTGACCTGAGAGTCTTTTTTTCATTCTTTATTTAACCTCTTGAGACTTCTGGAATAATACTTGTCAAGAGTAGAGTCCAGGGAACAGGTATTTCTTGTGCTTCTGGGGGAAGTTTCCAAACAGATAAGCCCCAGGACCTGTTTTATCAAATGATTGCTGTGTTACTTGCTTACCATATTACATTCAGCACTCTTAAAAAAATGCATATGTTTCAGACAAGCTGGTCACATTTGTTCATATGGTAAGAGTTAAGTCTTTTTTCTGAGGCTCGTTAGAGTTTGGGAAGAGGTTGAATCAAGTCGCCTTTGTAACTTGCCAGGAGTTGTCTGGCCTTTTCTAGGGGACGCTGTTCTGCCTCCAGCATTGAGAGCTGCACCAGCTCATTACTGGACTGAGCCACGGCTGTGCCCACCCCGGCCGCAGCAGAGATAAGACCACACTCCCTGGAGAAGTGGAGCCTGCTACCAGATGGGCAGCAGAAACGCGGTGGCTCTGCTCGCGCTGCGTTTTCACGCCTTGCCATCCCCCGAAGCTGTCTCAGTTCCCCTGAAGTTAGTTCTGAGAGCTCGTCCAACATAATTACTGTATTGATCTCACATAGAGGGCATCATCTGTTCTCCCCTCACATGCTTTAAGAAAATTAAAAAGAAAAAAACCTGCTTTCAAGGATTTGGCTGAGATTGCACAGGCCAAGGCCTTTGACGGGAGAGTGCTCTTGGTCAGGGAGGGACCCAGCCTCGTAACAGCAGCTGGAACGGCAGTTTGATTTCCAGATCGGCATTACCGCTGCCAGGAGAGGCCCTGGGCCACAGGAAGTGGGGGGACACACCCCGAGGAAGCCAGAAGGCCTGGGCAGCGGCCGTCTGGGCTGAAACGTTGCCGGCTGGCACATGGGCCTCTGCAGGCTTGGAACTTGGTCTCCACTTCCCCCATTCTCTGGCGTATTTGTTTGTAACCGAGGGAACAGTGGACTGCTACCGGCCCTTTTTATGATCCTGGATAACTGTGTTCCCCTTTGTGCCTGAGTGTTGGCTGTAAAAGGAAGTGGGTGTAGAAATTGTGAAGATAGTAGGGCCTCACCTCTTCACCTCCACCTCTAGCCCCACCCACTGCCTCCAGGTCCTGGGAATGTGTTTGAGAAATTGCCCCAGTGGACCACCTCTAAGGGACTTGTCTTTTGTATGTGAGTCAGTCTTTGCTTTGTGTTTGGAGTTTTTGCTGCATCTCCCATCTGTAGCATGCACTGGCTCTGGGTGAAGGAGGCTTCAAGCCGTGCTAGACTGTCTAGAACTAGAGTGAGTTATTTATTTTTGTCTTAACTGGGAACCAGAGTTAGGGCTCTGCTGGATCCTGGGTCTGCACCTAAAACCAACTCCAAATCCCAGGAAATGGATCAACCTAGTTAGCGCTGGACTGCTCCAGCTCCCCAAGGGCGGGGGTCCAGTCATTTTCCTCATCCTGTACCCTACAGCGTGGCACATAGATTCCCAACAAGGAACAACGGACCCCTGGGAAGCTCTTGTCAGGCCACAGCAGGGTCCCCGGGGCGGGGGGAGCTTTCCATTACTTGGGTGTGGCCAGTGCCGTCCCCACCTTTAGGCTTGGCTGTTTTTGTCCTCAAAATGAGGACTTCTAGCTGTGATCCAAGAGCGGGTCCTCCCGGGTGGCGTCCTCTCTGCCATGCGTCCAGCATTAGCAGGGCAGCACCCCCCGACCCCACCCCAGAAACAGAGGCCTCAGAACATTTCTTGACTGACATGCCCCAGAGCTGACTCCCAGTCCTCATCCGGTTTGCTCTCACTGGAGCAGGACTTTCTTCCAGCCACCCCTGCAGCCCACCCTCTTCACCAGCCCCTCCTCAACCTGACTTGCTGCTCCACGGAGAGCACATGTCAGGGAGCCAACCCTCCGGAATTTTCTCCCTCTGTCCGCGTCCTCCTCTTTCTGATCTGGCCAGGGAGGGGCAGGGGGCAGAGGGGAGAGTTACTTCCATTGCTGTTTTTTTGCATTATTCCCAGCTTACTGTAGTACCACCCACGTTTTCACTCCAGCCTTCTTAGACATCAGGGGTTTTTTTTCTTTTCTTGAAGCCAGCTCCCATTTTTCAGCAGCTGGGAGGGAGGGCAGGCTTGGTGGCTGGGTCGCAATGTATTAAGTGTTTGGAAGAGAGAAGGCTTGTGCCCAGAGGCAGCCATGCGTGAGTGGTCAGTCTTGAGTGGTTTGGATTGAAATAGGGCAGAGAAAGCAGAGCTCTGGGGCCTTCATCCAGTCTTCAGTACCCAGGCTCCATGCCCAGCCCCCTACTGCACGTGCCTGCTGCCTGCTCCCCAGGGCCCCCTGCAGTCTCTGCACGTGGCCCCCAGGACACAGGAGAGATCACAGGCCTCTTGCACTGAGGTTTTTCTGTAAAGAGGAAAGTGCTGTAATTGAAGAGCTCCTTGGTTATAAAGAAGAAAGGGAGGCCTGGCACAAAAGAGCCTTCGTTTTAGGAGCTACTCAGCCAGGGTTGGGTACTGTTCAGTCCCTCAGGGACCATGGGCCCTTAGAGAACATGGAGTTTCCTGGTCCAAATCACAGCTGCAGCTCCTCACTCTGTTTCCACACCTCCTCTGCTTCCGTGGGGCCCCTGGCTGCGGCTCATGTGAGGCACTGTGGCTCCATCCTGGAGCCTGGTCTGAAGCGGTTCCCTCAGCAGCCCTTTCCAGCTGGGAGCCCATGGTCTGTGTCTCACCATACGGAGGGGAAGAGGGCTCTTTTGGAGAGCAGCTGGAGAAGCTGAACAGGCACCAGAATCTTGATGGGAATGGAATTCAAGGGTACAATTCCAGCACCATGTACAAAAAAAGGATGGGAAGAGGGGTGCTGCTTCGGAGAACCCTGGAGTTTGTGTGCTCTCCCCAAGAAGCCCAGCTTTGCTCTAGGCAGGTCAGCCCAGTGCATGCTTCCCCGGAAGGGCTTTAGGCTCTCAACCATTATTTCCCAAATATGACTCAGTTTGATTTCACCCAGCATCTCCCGGGACCAATGTCCTGCACAACACGCCCATCTGAGGCAATTGCTGCACTACAGAATCCCTCCTGCACTATCCCCAGAAGCACCTTGACCAGTCTCATTCGACTCCTTCCCCCTTATTAGAGCTTTGAACCAAACTATAAAGCATCCTGGAGCATCCTGAGAAGGATCCAGGCTCAGGCCTGCAGCTTCGACAGGAAGTCAGATGGCCCCCAGGGGTTGGGGTGGGCAGAGTGTGAGGAGGCGCTGCTCTCAGAGCCGCTGCAGTTTTCTTCCTGGACAGCCGCCTTCTGCCAGCACTATTCAAAATGATGTCTCTGGGGACCTCCCTGGTGGTCCAGTAGTTAAGAATCCGCCTGCTGGTGCAAGTGGCACAGGTTGGATCCCTGGTCTGGGAAGATCCCTCAGGCCACGGGGCAACTAAATCTGGGTACCACAACTACAGAGCACAGGTGCTGAAGCCCGCGCGCCCCGTCTAGAGACGCCACCACAGTGAGAAGCCCACGCTCAACCAGGGCAGGCCCACGCGCAGCGACGAAGACCCAGCACAGCCAAAACTAAATATTGAGAGAAATATAACATCTGTGGCCCTACAGCACCAGCAGTGCTGTGACGCTTTATTAGAAATTCACCCGGTGAAGCTGGATCAGGCCACGCCTGTGCTCTTAGAAGTTCCAGGCATCCTGATCTGGGAACTCTTTCCCACCCATGGCTGGGGTGAGCCTGCAGATGAGGCCCCAAAGGACTGGAAAGAACATGGACCCATCCCTACCTCCCCTCTGCCTTTTCAGTTTTCTGGGCGTGTGGGGAGATGGGGATGAGGGTGAGGCATGGCCTGCAGTTCCCCCTTAATTCTGATCTCTCTTGGCTGAGGTGAGAGTCTTGGCAGGGAAACGGGTCCCAGCACTGTTGGTCCTCAGCACTCAGGCCTGCACATGTCAGATTGTCCAGCAGCGGATGGAAGTGTGGCTGAAGGCCCTGTGTCTTGTCTTTAATGAAACGAATCCCCATAGCTGGGAAAATGTAGGTGGAAGTCATTTGTTAAGCACACAGCAGGTGCTCAATAAATACATTGAGTAAGTGAATACAAGACCTGGAGGCTTCCCTTATGGTTCAGTGGTACCGAGTCCATCTGCGAACCCGGGAGACACAGGTTCGATCCTTGACCCAGGAAGATCCCACGTGCCTCGGAGCAACTAAGCCCCTGTGCTACAGCGACTGAGCCTGTGCTCCAAAGCCTGGGAGCCAGCCTCGCAGCTACTGAAGCCCGCCCCCCAGAGCCTGTTTCCACAAGAGAAGCCCGTGCACCGCAACTAGGGAGAAGCCGGGGCAGCAGGACCCAGCAGAGCCAAAAATAAATAAAAATGTTAACAATAACAAAATGAAAGCAAGACTTGAACCCTCCCTAAATCTTCTCTGTGAGATAGGCCTCGCGCACCCGCTGATCTTGGAGGGCCGAGGCCTTGCAGGTTTGTCTCCACCCCTTCCGCAACCTCGGTTTCTCCACTTACTAGAGCAGCATTGAGGTCCAGAGGTCTCAACGATCCCCGCTGTAGGTAACGTTCTGCGTGCCCCGGGCCTGCCAAGCACGCCGCCACCCATTGGCCCCCACGGCTCCAGCCTGTAGACACAGGGCCCGAGTCCTCAGTCCGCCTAGAAGGGTTGTCCCTTGGAAGCGAGTCCAGCGCGTTGTGGGCCCCGGCGCCGCTGCTGCTGCTTCTCCCGCGCTTGTGATCTGGGGCCCGGCTCTTCCCCTCTCTGCGACCCGGGGGTCAGGTTGAGGTCATCTCGGGGCCCCTTCCTGCCTGGGTTTGCACTCCAGCCCTGAGGCCACCTGCCTTCCGTCCGCTTATCCTTTCGAGCGTGCCCTGAGGGCCGCCATCCCCCCCGTTTCCCGGTGAGGCTGAGTGGGAAGCAAGTTTCCGGGGCCAGGGAGGCTGTCGGGGGGCCGGGTGGGGCTAGCCGGCTGGATGGAAGATGGGGGGACCAGTGCGCGGCCGCGGGCAGGACGCAGGCCAGGCGCCTGGGTGCGGAGGATGCGCGCGCGGGCACGGCTTCCTCACCCCGCTAACCCGGGGCGCCTTCTTCCACCCTGCCCCTGCAGACGCGGGCCTAAGGCGTGGGCTCCGCGTCCGCGTCGACCCCACCTGCCCCAGAAGTTGCCCCCTCTTCCCTGGGCGGGGGGCGCGGGGGGGAACAGGGACTATCGTCTGGACAGCGGGGTCCCCGCCCGGCCCTGCCAGTCGAGCCGTGGAACCTAGTCCTCCCCTTCTCGGGTTCTCAGTTTCCCGACCGGTAAAGTGGGGCGCAGAGCGCCTGCCTCCGGGACCTGTTGTTGGAGCGGGTGGGAGGGAGGCCGGGTGGGGACCTCCGCCGCGCCCGCGGCCCCGGCTCGGTCCGCAGTGAGGGGGGAGCGCGCCGGGAAGGAGGCTCCGCGGTCACGTGACGCGCCCCCCCACCCCCGCCCCGAACTGCTGCTGCTGCGGCGGCGGCGGCGGCGGCGGCGGCGATCGCGGAGCCGCGTCCGAGCAGAGCTGCAGCTGCAGCCGCGGGGACCGGAGCGCCGAGCCCAGGACGCCCCCGGCCCAGGCCCGCGGGTGAGTGCGCCGCGCTCGGCGGACGCGGCCCTGGAAAGGGGAAGGGATGGACGTGGCCCGGGTTCCTGGCGCGGGCGGGCTGGGCAGGGGGATGGGGGCCGCCGGCGAGGACCCGGGGGACGGGGGGAGCGTCCAGCGGGGAGGGGGCGCAGGCAGGGGACGGAGAGGCAGGCCTGGGGTGAGCCGGCTCTGCCCCCTTCCTCCCGGGATGCGTCCAGGCCGCGGCTAGTTGGGGGGCTCGGGTCCCACCCCCCTGCGTAGGTGGGGGGTCCGTGTTCCGCTCACCCTGGGGAGGGGGGGCGGAGAAGTAGGTGCGTTCTCTCAGTCTCTAAGGAGGGGCCCGCCCAGCCCCGACAGCCCCAGGAGGAAGCGCTCCGGTCCTCAGAGGAGGGAAGTGGGGGTCCGACGACCCCAAACTGAGGGGGCAGTGATGTCCTTGCTCCCCACCCCCTCCCCACCCCCGGCCTCAAGCCGCCGCGGTGCAGGGCACCCGCGTCACGCAGTCGGGCGCCCCCTCGTCGCCTCCCCTGGCTCCGCAGGATCTGAGGACTCGGTGGGAATCCACAGGGTGGGAATCCACAGGGTGGGAAGCCCCGCAGACGCTTTGGTGCCAACCGTGGGGCGCCAGGGCTTGGGGAAGATCTGTGTTCACACACGCACGCGCCCATCCAGACACCAGCTCAGGGGGTGCGCGCCCGCCCTCTGGGCTAGCGAGACCCCGACCTGTGCGTGACCCCGAGTTTTCGTCTGGGGTCCTTCCGCGAGCCAGGGGGTGGGACCGACAAGGACACGCCACCCTTCGTACGCTGGCGTCTGACCCATCCTGTATCCTCCTCCTTCTCCAAAGTCGAGGAGGGGGCCCTGGGAGGAGCCGGGTCTGAACGGGTCAGGGAAGTGAAGGAAGGGGCAGCATCTCCTCCCCAGGCTCCTAGCCCACCCTGCGGCGGGGCTGTGGGCCCTCCTTGCCCAGGGGGCGGGGAAGAAGAAGCCAGAGAAGGTGGGTGGCCCTGAGTTTCCCAAGCTACTGAGACATAAACCTGCCACAGGGTCCCCTGAACAGGGGGAGGGCAGCAGCTGACGGGGAAGTCGGTGGTCATGCCCAGCAAGCCTGGAGACATTCCCGATTCCTGCATCTGGGACCTCAGTCCGAGACCCCCACCCCTGGCAGTTGGAGGTTCTGGGGGAAGCAGAGGGGGAGTCTTAACGGCCTCAGAAAGGATTTCAGGGTCACAATTAATTCTCAAGTGGCAGAGTGTCTTCCCCACCCACAGCAATATTATTAAGGTGGGGAACTGGGGTCTCCATTGCACAGATGAGGAAACTGAGGCTCAGAGAGGCTAACTGAACCGCCCAAGGTCACAGAGCTGTCTCTGGCTGGCATAGCATCAGCTCTCTGACTCCTGGTCCAGGCAGAGCGCCACAGTGGCGGGGTCGAGGCAGGGTGGCGGGATGGGGTGGTGATCCCCTCTCCCGTGCTGCCTGGGGGAGGGGGGAGGTGCATCTGGATGGAGGAGGCGAAGGTGGGTCAGATCCAGGAGGACCTCACCTTTCTTCAGGGTCCAGAACTTCCCCGCTTCCCAGAGCTCTCTGCCGCCCCAGGCTGCAGCCATGATGGTGAGCGTCCCCTTCCTGGGACCTTCCTAGCTTCCAGCCTTCTCCTGTGCTGGGTGCCTGCCTGGCAGGGGTCTCTAGAGACCTCCCTCTATCCACCCTCTACCCGCTGTGAGACACGATCTTTCTTTTGGCCTCTGGTCTTGGCTGGGCTGTCTCTGCTGTTTGGACCTTGCCACCGCCCCCCAGCAGGGTCAGTACAAGCCTGGGGTATAGGAACCCCAAGATCCCGCTCCACCTCACTCTCCCCCCAGCCCCACCCCTGCCCGCTGTCCTGTTGCAGATCTGGAGGCCCTGTGCAGACCCCCCAGGGCAGGTTTGTGTCCCACACCACCTGTCTGTCTGTGGAGGCCTTTGTCCTGGCTGTCAGACACCCCTGGGCAGCCACCCGGCTTCACACAGCCAGACACAGGTGCCAACATGCTCCGATCCCACGAATACCGGAGAGCCAGACCCAGGCGGGCAGGCCCCACACATGCGGGTCGAGATCCCCGTCTCTCAGTCCAACCCGCACCGTAGACGAGAGCCAGGCCATGCAGACGTGCAGAGGAGGTGTTGTCGGCCAGGAGAGCCTCCTCCGGAGGCCTCGTCGTCAGGCAGATAACGACCCCGTTATCTCCTCCAGGGTACACGCACGGTGCACACGCAGGAACGAGCACACCCTTAGGAGGGAACCTGGCAGATAGGCACGGGAAAACACCCACACCCCGGCCCCCGTGGGGGTGCACATGCGTGTCATCAGCTTTTGGTGCGGGGGACTTGAACTGGGTACCACCCTGGCAGGCAGCCGCCCCAGTCTGGCCTCAGCCCGTCTTCTTCCCTCTTTTCTGGGTCACGTGAAGCCGGGTCGGCTGACCCTGAGAATCGAGAAACCAGCTGGCATGCCCCCTCTGTGGGCCTTCCTCTCCTGCCCCCCTTCCCCTCAAACCCACATCCTCCGGGGCCAGAGGGGCCTCTCCCTGAGCTGCCCCTGGACGTGCCATTCCCCAGGGCCCCTCCCGAGGCAGGACACCCCGCAGCCCAGGCTCCAGGCAGCCCTGGGGTCCTCTTTCCTTTGCCAGTTTTCCAGGAGACCTGGCCAAGTCCTGCTTTCTTCTTTGCCTTCCCCGCAAGGCTGGGGGCCAGCTGGGGTGAAGGGAGGGGAGTCCTCCTGCTTGCCCTCTACTCATCTCTGCCTGCCTGGGTCCTGGCGCCCTGGCTGAGCCTCTGCGAGCCTGGCATCCCAGGGTGGCAGCTGCTGAGAGGTGCTTCTAGGGCTCGGATGTCTGCAGGGCAGGCTGATGTAGGCAGAGGACATCAAGGGACTCAGGGCTTTGCCCTGCTCACTTGGGTGCTCACCCCAGGGCTGGCCAGGAGCTGGCTCTGAGTCCAGGCCTGGTCCTGCCTCTGGCTGGCCGTGTGGCTCTGGGAAGTCACTTCCCCTCTCTGGGCCCATTTCCAGTTCCAAGAGGCAGCTCTACCGGGCAAGGGAGTATGAGGTGTGAGGTGGCAGCCCTGTGCCAGTGAGGAAAGTTTGGCTCTGCTGGGTAGAGTGGGGGGCAGACGAGGACCCCTGGCTAAGGACCTCCGGCAGATGGAAAACTCTGGGACCACTCTACATCAGGCGGGATGCAGCCCTGTGCCAATCAGGAAAGAAAGTTTGACTTTGCTGGGCAGAGTTGGGGGCAGGCGGGGACCCCTGGCTAAGGACCTCCGGTGGGTGGAACACTCTGGGTCCCCTCTGTGTCAGGTGGAGCTGGCAGTCCAAGGAGCTCCTGGGGCAGCCACCCTGGGGTCAGCAGGGGGACCCGAGGGCAGGGGTTGCTGCTGTGGTCTCCATCTGTGCATGTTTTTCTGTGTGCTCTATTTTTAGGGCTGCAGGCTCGTACAGGCAGTGACTCAGAGAGGAAGGGAGAGGAGGCGGAGGGGTGTCGGTGAAACACCCCAAAACAGAGGGGGTCTGTCGGGGCACCAGCCTTCCCCACGGGCAGAGAGGAGTCCAGCCTGTGATGCCCTTGCTGTGTGGTGGCTGGCACAAGGGCTGGGCCCTCCTTGCACACTCGCGAAGCGTGTATTGAGTGTGCTGAGTGTGTAGTGTGTCCCAGGGTCGGTAACAGACGTGAGCTAGGTGTGGCATCCTTCGGTCCCTGACACAGCCCAGGGTGGAGCTTCTGCGGACACAGCTCAGACGAGGAGGTGAAGCTCGAGGAGGTGAGGCTCGAGGAGGTGAAATGACCCACCTGCTCCTCTAGTAAATACCCTGCCAACCTGGGGCCACCCGCCCTGGGGTCCCCTTTGGGAAGAAGACCTGAGTTAAAAATCTGACTTTGCCACCAGCTAACCACCCAACTGAGGGCCCTTTACTCCATCTCTTTGAGCCTGTTTCCTTTTTTCTTTTTTAATATTTATTTATTTTTGGCTGGGCTGGGTCTCCATTGCTGCCCCGGCTTTTCTCGAGTTGCAGCGAGCAGGGGCTGCTCTCTCTAGTTGCGGTGGGTGGGCTTCTCCCTGTGGGGGCTTCTCTTGCCACGGATCACAGGCTCCAGGCGTGTGGGCTTCGGTCATTGGGGTTTGTAGGCTCTAGAGTGCAGGCTCAGCAGTGTGGCTCATGGGCTTAGTGGCTCCACAGCACGTGGGATCTTCCCGGGCCAGGGGTTGAACCCGTGTCTCCTGCATTGGCAGGCAGGCAGGTAGTTCTTTACCACTGAGCCACCAGGGAAGCCCTCTTCTTTTCTATTAATTTGACTTTTGATTTTATATTAGAGTATAGCCGATTAACAATGTTGCGATAGTTTCAGGTAAACAGCTAAGGGACTCAGCCATATACATACCCTGCAGAAGGAAAGGACCGCCCACTCCAGTAGCCTTGCCTGAAGAGTCCCTTGGACCAGGGAGCCTGGTGGGTTATGGTCCCCAGGGCTGCAGAGAGTCGGACACTCTAAGAGAAGCGACTTAGCATGCATGCATACACACACATGTAAACACTCTCCCCAGACTCCCCTCCCATACATTCCATATACCGTGGGCCATACAGGAGGTCCCTGTTGGTTATCCACTTAAACATTATCCATACAGCAGTGTGTACATGAGACTCTGTTTCTTTATAAAGTGGGGATCACCCATTTCATGTATCTGATGGGGTTGTTTCGAGGGTTAAGATTAATGTAGGCCAACACCCAGGGCAGTGCCCAGCTTGTGGTGGACATTCGTTGGGGACTCAGAGGAAATGCGCTGGGAGTTGCCGGGAGTTCACGTCCAGTCTCTGCTGTGTGACTCTGCATAAGTCACTGACTCTCCTGGTGCCTCATTTCCGTCTTCACGGGACAGGAGTGATAAGGCCTGCTCTGCCTGCCTACCTGGGAGTGTTGTTTATGCAGATCAGATACGATGGCTGGGAGCTGCGCTCAGGAGATATGAGTGCACAGAAGGAAAAACAAACCCTAGGAACACACGGAGAAAAAGGTTTCCAAAAAGAAACTTCAAGTACTTTATTGCAAGAAAAAATAAGCCTTTTATTTAACATCTGGGGGGACGGGGGTGGGCAGTGGGAATTGTTGCCATAATCTCACATTTCCAAGGCAGTTGGCCTTAGCCTTGTCATGTGAGATGAATAGGTCTCCCCCTTGGGGAGCCAGTGCCTGACACCTAGTAGGTGGTCGATAACTGGTCATGGTGGCTGTGAGTGGAGTTACTAACCACCACAGCATGAAAAGTGGCAGTCAGGACACCGGTTTGGCTTCACTGCAAGGTGTGTGTAGGGGTGAGTTGGAGTCAGGTTCTCAAGGGCCTTGAATACCAAGCTGAGGAATTTTCTCTGCAAGCCAGTGGGAAAACCACCGGCGGGACTGACTGAGCCTTCTGTGGGCAGGCCTTGAGTAGGAGCTAGTCCAGCCCGGTTCTCTGCCCTGCCCCTGCTGGATGAGTACGGCTCCGTTGCCTGTTTCTCTGGGTCCCCTTTCCCTCCTGTATGCAAAGGAGAGAGCTCCAGCCTCTTCCATCCCAGCAACACGAGAGAGGACCAAGGCACCAACCAGTCAGTCAACTAGGGGCCGTCGTCTGTGCCAGAAATCAGGAGGCCTGTGTCCCCCTCTGAGCTCATCCCACGAGCGGTGTGACCCTGGGCAGTGCCGGCCTCTGTGAGCCTTCCTTTCCATCGCTTCAATGGGTGGGTGCAGTTTCTGCCTTTGTACCGTGGCTCGAATGAGGCGGAGAAGGAAATAGCAACCCAGTATTCTTGCCTGGAGAATCCCGTGGAGAGAGGAGCCTGGTGGGCTGCTGTCCATGGGGTCGCACAGTCAGACACGACTGAAGTGACTCAGCAGCAGCTACTGAGGCAGAGCTGGTGACCGTGCTCTGTGAGCCTCAGGTGTGCCGTGTCACTAGGGGAATTGTGCTCTTTCTTGCCACTACGCATTCCCCAGGCTCCCCTGAGAATCTGGGGGTGCTGGGATCTGTGGGGGACAGTGGATGAGAACAGACTCCTGCGTGGCCAGGGAGGCCATGACCTTCCCGTGGCCACATGCCTGCCGCAGCCAGGCTGTTGGGGCAGTGGGCAGGTGAGGCAGGTGGTCTGCAAGGGAGAGCTGCCCCATCCCTGCTCAGAGGCGAGCCCTTCCCAAGACCCCGCTCCTCTGAGCTGGGACTTTGGGGAGTGGGTGGAGGGTGACCTTGGGGACTTCTCTCTGCTTGTGCCAGAACTGTTGGGGCAGCTGCAGCTCCTCTGTTTGGGAGGGGCTGAAGGTTGAGGCCAAGGCTGATGGCAGGCCCACCTCTCACGCTGCTGCCGCTTCCCCACCTTGGGGTCCAGAGAGAGGCCACCCACTCCAGCAGCCTCATGATAGCCCAGGCAGCGGGCTCCAGATGGGGGAGGGCTGAAGCTCCGGGTCAGTGGCTCCAACCTGGCCCAGTCTACCACCTGCCTCCACCTAAGATGTGGGAGCTTTTCCAGGTGCATAGGGGTGCCCTTATGGCCCCTTTCCCAGGGCTTCAAACACCCCCGAAACAGGACTGCAGAGCCCCGGGGGACAAAGCACTCACCTGTTTCAGTTGCAGCCAGGGCCCCAGACCTCCCTGGCTGGAGAGGTGTGGCCCTCCGTGGTTCTCTGAGGGGCAGAGAAACCTGGCACCCTTGCCTCCCACCCCTGTCCCCAGCTGCACTGTTGGGGTCTGCCCTATGTTAGCCAGGGAGGGAGCTGGCTGGCTGAGGGATTCCGGGAGCATTCCTGGCAGGGGAGAAGCAGAATTGGGGGTGAGTGATGATGGATGGTGGGGGGAGGCTTCACTGGGTGCTTACAGTCTGCTGGGCCCTGTGCTGAGCGCTTTCCATGGGTCTGTCTCATTCATTCCTCAGAGCCACTCTCATTAGGCCCACTGAAGCTCAGAGAGGTTAAACAGCCTGTCCAAGGTCACCCAGCTGGCGTGTGGCTGGAGCTGAGACTTGAATTAACGGCTGTTGGATTCCGTTTTTAGCCACTTTGGTGTACTGCATGCAGAATTTGATGGGGAGGGGGCCTGAGACCTAGTTCTAGGCAGGGGGTGGGGTAGGGCTCAAACCCTGGGGCTGCCCCACCTTCGGGACCTAGCCCTGAACCTCCCGGCTCCCTCCCATGCCCTGCCTTTTCCCTTCTGTCTGTGGGGCTCAGCATCCCAGGCTAGGTTGGGAGAAGAGGACAACTGGGGAGATTTGTTTGCAGAGGTTCCCAAGGATGTCCAATCCCACAGACCCTGGATTCCCCTGCACACCGCGCCCCTGCACCCCGCCCCGCACTAGTCTGCATCAACTCCCAGCTCAGAAACTGAGAAATCCTCAGCATCAGAGCTGGAGAGGAGCCCGTGGAATCCGCTGGTCCAGCCCCCTCATTCTACAGATAATAATTATGATGATTGCAGCCGATGGCGGCAATTCACAAAGGGCTTTCACATCTGGGCTGCCTCCCACGTGCGTACGCCGGAGCCCTCAGAGCTGGCGGGGCGCATGTGGCCTTTGTTAGCTTTCTCACCGTGTGGCCAAGGAAACTGGGGTTCAGGGAGAGGCAGAGATGGACTCCACCCCCAGATCTGGCTTCCCCTGAGACCCACAGCCCACGTGGTATGGCCCCACAACTGCATCCTGCATTGGGGACAGTGTGTAAGGGGTGCATTTGCTGGGGGGTTCTGCTT
This sequence comes from Capra hircus, assembly GCF_001704415.2. NCBI lineage: Eukaryota > Metazoa > Chordata > Mammalia > Artiodactyla > Bovidae > Capra > Capra hircus. The sequence goes on along the minus strand of NC_030809.1, from coordinate 4,855,108 downwards.
CTGTGAGGTCAGCGTGGGCACGAGGCAGGTATCAGGTGTGGCTGCCCGCCCTCCTCCCTGTTCAGGGGGACACACACCCTCTGTCCGGGCAGAGAGTATACGTTGAGGGCAGAACTGTTTTCTAGGGGCCTCTCCAGGCTGCCCCCCTTAATCAGACGGAACAGGCAGCTTGGAGAGCCCTCCTTTCATGGAGAAGGGAGCTGGGGGCTGGAGGGGTGGGGAACTGCCCATGGACCCGCTGGGGCAGTAGCAGAGCTGGACCCGGGTCCTCCTGAGGGTCCCCCGTGTGGCTGTGCTGATGCAAGTCCCAAGAACAGGACAGCCTGCACTTACTGGGTGCCTACTGTGTGCCAGGGTTGGGCGCTTTACACTGAACTCTCAGAACAACCCCCTGGAGTAAGTATTGACACTATCAGTCTTTTTTTATTTATTTAAAGAGTATGGTCTCCCAAGCGTTCATTCAACAGACTGTACTTTTCATATTTTTAAAGAAAATTTTTAATTAATTAATTTATTTTAATTGGAGGCTATTTACTTTACAATATTGTAGTGGTTTTTTGCCATAAATTGCCATGAATGATGCTGTCATTCTCATTGTTGTTGATCAGTTGCTGAGTCGTGTCTGACTCTTTGCAAACCCCCCATTCTTCTCATCACCGTGCCCTTTTATAGATGAAGATGCAGAGGCTTTGAGAGGTTATGAAAATGGCCCAAAGTCACAAACTAGGAAGTGTCCGAGGAAATAATTCAGTCAGGTCCACCTGACTCCCAGCCCACACTGATGTCAGTCCCTGTGTGTAGTCCGACAGGAATAAAATTTATTTTGTCCTTCCTGTTGTTCATTGCCAGCCTAGGACCCCATTCATTCCCTGAACATTGATGGAGCGCCTTCTATGCCAAGGAGACCAGAGAGCCGATCTGGGCTCAGAGGCTGGGGGTTGAGGGTCAGAGGTTAGGCAGTAAAGTAGGAGGGTCTCCAGACCCTTCTAAACCAAGGATGGCCACGCTCCCTCTCCATCTGTCCCCATGCCAGCCACAGACCACATGTTGGTAACCTCTTTCTCTGCCCATCATTTTGCCCATGCTGTATGCTGTAGCCTGATTTTTCCCTCTTAAGAATTGGAGGTGTGACTCAGCAGGGGCTTCTGGATTTCATACACCTCAGAAGACTCTGTGGGCAACAGCAAGGCCAACCACCACCATGCTAACTCTTCATGGGCACAAGGCACCATGGCGACTCCTCTGCCTCTGTGCCCCACCTTGTATGATGGTCACCATCACCTATGAGTCAGGAGCTGGTGCTCGCCCACTGTCCAGATGTGAGAACTGAGGCTTACTCAGGCCTGGGCTGGGCCCCACTCTGTCCGGCTCTCAGGCCTGTGTCCTTATCCCTGGCTCATATTGCCCTGCTCTGGATCCAGGCTCTGTGCCCAGGCTGTGTGGCTGTGCATTTAGAAGCCTGGTTCCTAGAAGGCAAGCTTCAGCCAAATACATGTTGAGTGTGCTTTGGGAAGCGCTTTGTGGGGCTAATGCTTGTGAGGATGGAGAGACTGGGTTTTGTTTCTTTGAGGGACGTGGGACCCCATGCAACCACCCCCACCTGCCCCCTTGAGGCAGAAGAGGCTTTCAGGCGTCCAGGGTGTCAGGGCCAGGCGGCGTGTGCTGTCTGAGGGCTTTCTTCTTGGCTGAAATGTCCCTGAGACTGACTCAGAGCTGAGTCACCTTGGGGATGGGGGGAGTGGGGGGGTGGGGAGAGGTCTTTTTTTTTTTCTATTTGACTTGGGTCTTAATTGGGGCTTCCCTGATAGCTCAGCTGGTAAAGTGTCTGCCTGCAACGCAGAATACCCGGGTTTGATCCCTGGGTCGGGAAGATCCCCTGGAGAAGGAAATAGCAACCCACTCCAGTACTCTTGCCTGGAGAATCCCATGGACAAAGGAGCCTGGTGGGCTACAGTCCTTGGGGTCCCAAAGAAAGGCATGTGGGTGTGGAATCTATCTCCCTGACCAGAGATCAAACCTGGGCCCCCTGTACTGGGAGCTTGCAGTCTTAGCCGCTGGACCACCAGCAAAGTCCCAACCTTAGGGGATCTTCACAGCTACTTCTGTTTCCCTGGCCCTTGGGCAGGCAAGCCTCTTAGCCTCTCAAAAGTTCTGTTTCCTGGTCTGTGAACTGGGGATAATTTACAGGGTGGTCATGCGGACTGAACTAATCAGAGTGCCCGGCACATGGCCTCAGGGACTAGCAGCGGCTCTTACTGAGCTGGGATGCTCTGTGTGATGGGGGCTGAAGTCTCCCCGGAGAGAGGGGGGTGGGGGAGAGAGATGGGGGTGGCCGGAGAGAGCTGGATCTGCTCTTTGGGCCGGCCTCAGTTTCCCCATCAGCCATGGCTGACATAGAACTCTTGCATAACCAGCCTCAGCGGGGGCTCTTGTGATCACAGAGGTCCCGGGGCGCGTAGGTGCGTCTCCATGAGCTGCACACCCAGGGGTCGGCTCTTGGGGGCGAGGGGGCGGCGGGAACACGGTGGGCGGCGGCATAGGTGCCACCATTGTGGCCCGCAGGTGTGTCATTGTGGGCCGGGAAAAGACGCTGGCAGTTCGAGCCGGAGATTAGGGGGGAAAGCGGGTTCGCGGGCCGCCTCCGCTCACGGGGGAGCAGAGGAGGTCGCGGGTAAGCTGCGCGCGGAGCGGGGTGCAGGGCGCATCCTCCAGGCCCCCTCGGGTCCCCGCCCTCTCCGGAAGAGATGCCCGGGGCGCTGTCCCTGGTCCTGGAGCCTGCCCGTTTCCGTGCTGGCCAGCGGAGGGCGCCCGGGACCGCGGCGGATGCGTGCTTTATTTTCCTGGAATGGTATTCCCAGATAATAAGCCTACCCACACACACAGTTTAAAAAAACCAAAGACCAAACTGCCCTCAGAGAAGTAAAAGCCCTCACTTCCATAGATAAAGACTCTGGCGTGATCACACCAGGGGACCTAATGAATTAACCGAATGCTTGCTTCTGCTTGTATATTTTAAAAAATTTTTAGATTTAAGGGCAGAAAATCTTATTGTGGTGCCTGACTTTTAGTTCAGAATGGCTCCAGTTGTTATATCTCTGGGAGGCTCAGTATGTATTCGGTTCAGGTCAGTACAATCTCTCAGTCGTGTCTGACTCTTTGCAACCCCGTGAATCGCAGCACGCCAGGCCTCCCTGTCCATCACCAACTCCCAGAGTTCACTCAAACTCATGTCCATCGAGTCGGTGATGCCATACAACCATCTCATCCTCTGTCGTCCCCTTCTGCTCCTGCCCCCAATCCCTCCCAGCATCAGGGTCTTTTCCAGTGAGTCAACTCTTTGCATGAGGTGGCCAAAGTACTGGAGTTTCAGCTTTAGCATCAATCCTTCCAAAGAACACCCAGGACTGATCTCCTTTAGGATGGACTGGCTGGATCTCCTTGCAGTCCAAGGAACTCTCAAGAGTCTTGTCCAACACCACAGTTCAAAAGCATCAATTCTTCAGTGCTCAGCTTTCTTCACAGTCCAACTCTCACATCCATACACGACCACTGGAAAAACCATAGCCTTGACTAGATGGATCTTTGTTGGCAAAGTAATGTCTCTGCTTTTGAATATGCTATCTAGGTTGGTCATAACTTTTCTTCCAAGGAGTAAGGAGCTGCCCTGAGGGGAGCTCTCGAACATAAGCTGTCTCTCTTCCAGTTCAGCTTACCGCTTCTGAACATGGGCGGGGAGGGCCATGCTCTTAGCAGGGGCAGGACAGACGGGCTGGCTGGATCCCAGCCTGCAGTGTGTGAGAGGGGGTCTTGGCTTCCCCTCTCTTAGGGAGGCAGGAGTCCACACCACTCGATCTCTACCTGTAGTTCTTCCCAATAGTTGGCTGAGCACTGGGTGTGTGTGTGTGTGTGTGTGTGTGTGTGTGTGTGTGCATGTATGCCTGTGTATATTTTGTGTGATCTGAGTGTGTGGGCCTTAGTGATTTCTCTGCATGAATCTGTTGTCATTGGTGTGTATTCATGTGTGTGTACAAACCCAGCCCTAGTCAGCAGGTGAGCACTCACCGATTTGGGACCTCTGGGTGTGAACTTGACTTGACCTTTGCACGTGTGTGTGGCGGGGTTTGGACTGTGGGGGCTGATGTTCTGCATGCCTTAGCCCTTGATGTGATCTCTACAGGCACGAGTCAGGTGTCTCTGTGTCCGGTACAAGGGCAGGCAGCATGTGTGACCTGGTGAGGTTTCTGTGCAGGGGTACACAGCAGTCCACACAGACTCTGTCTTGTTCATCCTGTGCCCCTAGTTCCTGAACAGCATCAGACACACAGTGTGTATTTGAGTAGCCGGAGGTCTCAGGAACTCACTCAATGGGACGGGAGGCTCAGAATCAGGACGGTTTGTTGGTTCAGTGACCTCACCAGACAGCTGCCTGGAGACAGGGTGTGAGCCAAGGCACACCCACTCCTCCCACCATCCGTTCCCAGGGCCTAGGGACCCTCCAGGAGACTCCCTTTCCAGGAGCTCAGGGTTAGCAGCATCTTAGGTTCGGGTGGGTGCAGCTTGGCTAGAAGGGCCATGAGCGAAGGATGCTTTGAACCTATGAAATTCTCTCAAGGCAAATGTATTTTTCCGTGATTATGTCTCTAGTCCAGCAAAGTGAGAGTGATGAGTCAACGGAGACCGAGAGAGGAAAACTGGTTAACATGGGAGGCTGCCTGGCCAGGCAGGAAGCCCAGCACTGCCCTGCCCCCTGCTCAGGATACCGCCCCCGCCACCTGCCCTCGGCAGATAACCTGAATGGGAATGACATGGGGCAGGGAAAGCGTGGAAGGTCACTGGGGATCCACTGGGTTTCCCCAGGGACTTAGATGGTAAGGAATCTATCTGCAGTGCAGGAGACTGCAGTTCGATCCCTGGGATAGGAAGATGCCCTGGAGGAGGGCATGGCAGCCCACTCCAGTATTCTTGCCTGGAGAATCCCAGAGACAGAGGAGCCCAGCGGGCTATGGCCCACAGGGTCGCATAGGATCGGATGTGCAACTAACGCTAAGCCTAGCTGGCGAGAATCGGCCCCACCAGCCCCATCTGGAGCCCAGGCTCTTCTCTTCCCAGGAGGCTGCCCCTCCCCGGGCCCTCAGGTGTCCCTGTGGAGTGTTGGGAAGGCAGCACTGGAGGCAGGGGGGTGGGACTTTCAGGGTTCAGCCCGGGGTGAACTTGGAGAGGGAGCTCTGCGTCCCGCCACCCCTGTCTGCTTTCCTCCTCCTTCACACTGTCTGGCACCTGTTTGAACAACTCGGGTGCAAAATCAGGGTGGCCCAGAAGAGGAGGCTTCTTCTGAGAAGGAGGGCCTGGTCCCTGGAGGGCAGCCTGGCTCTGGTTTCTAGGAGAGAGGCTGGAGGAAAAGGAGGAAGGCGCTCCATCCCCCTCCCTCCCCCAAAGATGACAGTGGCTTCCCCGAGCCAGTCTGCAAGCCCCAGCTCTGTGCTACCTCCAGAGGACTGAGCACCCTGTCACAGGCGAGTGTTAGACACGATACAGGGAGGCAATGCCAGAGCCAGGCGGGGCACCCCTGCCCTTACTGCCTCATGCCAGTGTGCCTGTATTAGACGTTGCTCCACATGCCCACACAGATCCGCCCACCCACCTTCTTTCCATCAGCTGCATACACTGCATGGTGCCAGGGGACCTGAATTTACTTACCTGGTTCTCTCTGGATGGCCATTAGTTTGTTTTGGAACTCTTACTAATACATCTTTCAGTTCAGTTCAGTCGCTTAGTTGTGTCTGACTCTTTGCGACCCCATGGACTGCAGCACGCCAGGCCTCCCTGTCCATCACCAACTCCCAGAGTTAAACTCATGTCCGTGGAGTCGGTGATGCCATCCAACCATCTCATCCTCTGTCCTCTCCTTCTCCTCCTGCCTTCAATCTTTCCCAGCATCAGGGTCTTTGCAGATGAGTCAGTTCTTTGCATCAGGTGGCCAAATTATTGGAGTTTCAGCTTCAGCATCCGTCCTTCCAGTGAATATTCAGGCCTGATTTCCTTTAGGATGGACTGGTTGGATCTCCTTGCAGTCCAAGGGACTCTCGAGAGTCTTCTCCAACACCACAGTTAAAAAGCAACAAGTCTTCGGTACTCAGCTTTCTTTATAGTCCAACAGTCACATCCATACACGACTACTGGAAAAGCCATAGCTTTGACTAGATGGACCTTTGTTGACTAGATGGACCAAAGTAATGTCTCTGCTTTTTAATATGCATCTTTGCTAACTCAAAAAAGAAAACAATGATTTCATGTAGTCCCGCCTAATACAGATGATGCTGGAGAGTTTTATTTAACAAATGCATTTGACTCAAATACTATTCTCAATGCTTTTAAAGTATTAACTTAGTTAATCCTTGGCAAAACCCTTTGAAGTAGGTGCTCTTATGTTCATCATCAGCCTTATTTTGCAGATGAAGAAACTGAGGCACAGAAAGATCAAGTGACTTGCCGAAGGTCACACAGCTGACGAGGCGGAGAGCTGGGATTTGAAATCTGTGGAGGGTCATAAAAATGAGGATATAAGCCCTTGTTTTCCTGTCCCTTGTCCTTGGCCGTCCGTCTTGAGAGTCACCTGTGCTCATGTAGTGGGTCCATTCTAGGAGGTGCTTCTGCAGGTTCAGAAGAGGCATTAGGTTCTGCTGTGGCCAGAGGGACTAGGGCTGGCCTGGGGGTGGCCTGTGCGTTGTCGGCCGAGGGACCATGACACCTACCCCACCCCACCCCAGCTCTTGCCAGTGAGCCAGCTGCAGCTGGTCAGCGCCCAAGAGTCCGGGCCCACACTGGGCTCTTTGTCTTCGGTAGGAACGCTGCAGCCCCCACGGCCCCTCTCAAGGGCCCACTGTCCCAGCACCAGCAGGGCCTCCCGGGGGCCCAGCCTGGCTGGGAAGCTTGGCACATCGCAGGCCTCCTGGTTACCCTGCCAAGCTGACATGCAGGGCCCTTCCCACTGAAGGGCCTGAGGATGCCTTCCCACTGAAAAGAGACTGGCGAGCATGAGGGCTGTGTCCAGGCGGGCGCCGCACCTGGGATGGGGCTGGAGTCCTGGGTCCTGGCCCTGAGGTTGTGCGTGCTCCTGTGACCCAGGCCCAGTGCCCAGTGCTTCCTCCTCCACCCCCTGCAGCTCTGGGGGTGCCCTGCCACTCCCACCACTGAGGAAGGAGAGACTTCCTCCCTCTTCGGGGCAATCTCAGTGCGCCTAGGGTTGCCCCTCTGGAGCCCGACCAGGCTGCCCCGTGAGGAGTGGGCTTCCCACTCTGCCCAGGAACCTGCAGCCCTGCCCAGAGCAGGAGGGGCCTGGCCCCAGCTCCAGAGTGCCCTGCCAAGGGGACCCTCCTCTGAGAACCCAACCAAGAGGGTGGTTCCTGGATAGGGAAAATCACACGGGCCCTTCCCAGTCTCCAAACTCTCAGGGGGCTCTGGAGGGTTCTCCCGCCCACCGGTGTGGAGAGGAGAGGGGGTCCAGGGGGCACAGAGAGGAGGGCTAGGGCAGGGGGAGTTCTACAAGAGAGGGGCATTTGCTCTGAGCCAAGGTCTCCGTTTCTTCGTGTCTGAAAGGAGGAGATGGCTACACTCACAGCCCTGCCGGGGCGAGGCAAGCCGTGGAATCTTCTCCCCAGAGCCACTGTTTCCCAGTGGAAAATGGAGCTCACTGAGCCGGGGCTCAGGGCCCAGGAGGAACGGTTCGTGAAAGGCCTCTTAAGAATCCCACCACCCTACGGTTGTGCCCTTGGGTGTCCTTTCTCTCATCTCCCCCCATTGCAGACTCTTTGAACAGAAAGCCCCATGGAAAGTGTCAAGGTTCTGGGGGCCTCCCTGGGTGCGGGGTGGGGGGTGGGAGGCAGACTGGGTGTTCTGGGAGGGGTGAGTGAGTCCTGGGGCAGGGGCAGGCCCCCTGCCTCCTGATGCATCTTCTCTTGGAGCAGGAGAGACAGCTTCCTGTGGGATGCAGCCGGGATCGTGGGCTCTGGGGGAGCTGCGTGGCGTGTCTGTTGGCTGGATGCACAACCGGCTCAAGGTCTCGGGGCCCAGTTTGTCTCTGAAGGCTGCCGAGGGAGAGAACCCAGGCTGGATGCATTTTCGAGAAGAGGGTGGGTCCTTGCGCTTCCTGCTCTGCTCCTCTTCACCTGGGCTCAGGGGTGATCCCGGGAGCGGGGGATGAGAGTGGGCCACTGGGGCTCTGTTCCCCCCCTCCACTCATTTGAGAGCAGACTGGCCCACAGGGCAGGACTCTCCCAGCTGGTATTTACTGAGCATTTACTGTGGCAGGCCTGGCCCTACAGCTCCACATCCGTGGACTCCTTCCGTCATCACGAGGGCCCCAGGGGATCAGTCCTGTTCTGTTGTTACTGTGGGTCAGTCGCCCTGTTGCGTCCGACTCTTTGCAACTCCATGGACTGCAGCATGCCAGGCCTCCCTGTCCCTTACCGTCTCCCGGAGTTTGCCCAAGTTCATGTTAGTTGCATCGGTGATGCCATCCAGCCATCTCATCCTCTCAGTTCAGTTCAGTTGCTCAATCGTATCTGACTCTTTGCCACCCCATGGACTGCAGCATGCCAGGCCTCCCTGTCCATCACCAACTTCTGGAGCTTGCTCAAACTCATGTCCATTGAGTCAGTGATGCCATCCAACCATCTCATCCTCTGTCACCCCCTTCTCCTCCCGCCTTCAATCTTTCCCAGCATCAAGGTCTTTTCCAATGAGTCAGCTCTTCACATCAGGTGGCCAAAGTATTGGAATTTCAGCGTCAGCATCAGTCCTTTCAATGAATAGTCAGGACTGATCTCCTAAAGGATGGACTGGTTGGATCTCATCCTCTGACGCCCTCTTTTTCTGCCCTCGATCTTTCCCAGCATCAGGGACTTTTCCAATGAGTCTTATTTTAAATAGGTGAGAAATTCGAGGTCGAGTGCAAACCATTTTGACTCTGGATTCCTAAATTCTGGACCCAGCTCGCTCTGGGCTCCCCACCCCCCCCACCTCCTGATGACCGGAGAGGGGACAGTTCCGCTCCTGGTGGGAGGGGGCGGTGCCCTAGAGTGTTGCCTGCAGAAGAGGGTGTGCAACCCGGGTCGCCCGGGGTCTGGGGATGGGGGCGGGGGCGGGGACGGGCCTTGTCCTCCCTGCTCCCCGCCCCTCCGCCAGCGCCGAGGCCCCGCCCGGCCCTCCCGCCTCCCCGCGCCGAGGTCCCCGCTCGGAAAGTCCAGCGAATCCCCCGCGCCGTCCCCCCACCCGGCCCGAGGGCGGCGCGAACAAGCGGCCCTTTCTGTGCGCGGCTGCCCCGGACAGCTGGCCTGCAGCCCGCGGGGGCGCGGACAATCCCGGGGCTTGTGGCCGGGGGTGGGGCACCGGGGGTTGCCAAGGTGACCCGGGCTCGGGCAGCAGCTCGGGCTCGGCGCGGGCGGCACCATGAGCGGCCGGAAGCGCAGCTTCACCTTCGGGGCCTACGGGGGGTAGGTGCGCGGGGGTAGGGGAGCGCGCGCGCCCGCCGGCGTCCGCCTCGGGTCTGGGGGCGCCCGGAGCTGTGAACCTGTGTGGATGTGTGAGGTGAGCGGTCTGATGTCAGGGCCGTAACTTGCGGTGTTGGTAAGTCTGTGTGTGTGTGTATGTGAGTGCGCGCTCGCGCGCTCCGATTGGATACCCCATGCACGTGCGCGGACGCAAGTGGCCGTGGGCATTTCTGTGTTTGTGTCTAACGCGTGGCAGTGGTAGGTGTCTGACTGTGTGTGTGGACTGACAGGCTGGGCCTGTGTGTGTTCACGCCAGGCGTGTGCATATAGGTTGTGGGGGGTGGGAAAAGGCAGGTCCAAGGGAGGCCCTGCAGGGGCCCCCGACTTGGCTCCTGAGGCTACCCAGCCCCTGCAGTGAGGCTTTGGGAGGAGGGAACATATAAGCCGTAGCCACCCCGAACCCCGGGGCACCCCGCTGGCTGCCCCGTCTCAGCTTGCCTGGCTTTCAGGAACCCTCTCCTCTGGGACTGCTGGCTGGAGACCTGTGGGTGGGGGTGGGGCGCTGGAGAGTCGAAGTGGTGCCTGGTCCATCTTGGGTTCACTGTCCTTCCCGACCCCAGGTGCCCACCCCAGAGGAGTGCGCAGGTGGGCCAGGAGGATCTGTGTCTTAGGCGGAGGTTTGGGACCTTGGAAGGGAGACTGGGGAGACAGACCGGCTCCTCTCCTGGCTGGCCAGGAAGTTGCATAACCTTCAGCAGGGCCTCCCTCCTGGTGGTCCGAGGGACACCAGGGACCCACCTTCCGTGTGCAGAGCCCTCGGGGCTGCTCACACGTGTCACGCTGCAGACTGTGGGTTCTTTGAGCTGTAGGGATGGTGTCCCCTCTCTAGGCGCCCATCCCCCCTGGGGACCCCGCAGAGGGGCAGGGTGCGGTGGGAGACCCGAGAGCTGCCTTCTGGGAAGGGGGGCTCTGCGGGCCATCAGGCCAGCCCCCAGCGACTGGCCTGGAGCCTCCTGGTGCAGGAGGCTCTCCGCTGATGCCGGCATCAGGGAGGCAGCGGGGCATGGGGCTGCGCTCTGTTGTGTGACGTTGCGCAAGTCCTGATTTCCCTGGCCTCCCAGGCCCCACCCGCACGAGGTGGTCCCCGGGAGACCCCAGCCCTGCATCCCCAGTTCATGTCTCCTGAGATGGCAGGTCCTATCTGGGGTCCCTTTCCCCTTCTCCTTTGGCCTCTGGCCAGGGAGCAGGGCTTGTTTGTTGTCCCAGCGAGGAGGGAAGGTTGAGCCGTCCTCTACCCCAGGTGCCCTTGGAGGGTGGTGAGGGGCCCCAGGGAGGGGCACTGCCTCTATACTCTCCCTGATGCTGGGTCTGGAGGGACTGAGGGGAGACAAAGGCTGAGGGTGGCCCCTGAACCCCGGGGGCTTGTCTCCCCTGGCTCTGCCTCCCTTCCTCCTCACCCCACACCCCACGTCCCTAATGTGACATTAAGGCCCCTACAACCTATGGCGGGTGGTCTCAGAGCCGGGCCCCTGTGAGGTCCTGGGACCACGTGGGTAGGAGTTGGGGTAGGGGTTGGCCTGATGTGCTGGGCAAGGCCTGGTAAGACGGGGCTGCCCCTTACCTGCCGCCGCTCTTGTTGTGTTTCAGGGTGGACAAGTCCTTCGCCCCTCGCCGGAGTGCGTGGTGAGTACTGAGGGCCCTCAGTACTGGGCTGCTTGGCTGAGATTTACGGACACTCCCAAGCCATTTGCTGTTAATCACTAAATCATGTCCGACTCTTTGCGACCCCGGGGACTGGAGCCCGCCAGGCTTCTCTGTCCATGGGATTTCCCAGGCAATGATACTGGATCCTGTTGCCATTTCCTTCTCCAAGGGGTCTTCCCGACCCAGGGATTGAACCTCCGTCTCCTGCATTGGCAACTGGATTTCCCTCAGCCACTTAACCTGGATTTACCCCTGAGACACCTGGGAAGCCCTCCCATCTGATACCAGACCAGGCCCCAACAACCCTCCCGTCATCTTCTTCCAGCCCTCAATGGGCAGACCCTCTCACCAGCTCTGCCCCATGTATTTTCCCCCACAGTTCTTTCTAGAGCTCAGCCTTGAAGTAAGACAAATCAGGTTAAATCTCAACCTGCCGCTGCCTGTGCAGCTGTCAGCAAGTCACTCATCTCTCTGAACCTCAGTGTTCTCATCTGTGAAATGGGGATTAACATGCCTATTTAATAGAGTGTAAAGTTGTACCAGAAAAAAAAAAAAAAGGTCAAAGCAGGGCCTGGTATAGTGTAGGCCCTCAGTGAAAGGGTTTCTTTCCTTTTCTCTATGCCTCCCGTCTCATGGTGGCTCCTGGCTGGACTGGGGGTGCCTTTAACCTTCCCACTGACCCTCAAACGCTCTCCCCTCTCCCACTCCATACAGAGCCTTCGGGACCCCCTCCTCCAACCCATTTCCTGTGTCTGAGGCTGCCTCTCTCTGGAGGAGGGAGCGTCTGCAGCTTCCCCTACACTGTGAGCAGGAGGTGGGGGTGCAGCCACACCTCGGGATTCACAGCCCCCCGCCCAGTGCCCCCGCAGGTGGGTGCCTCCTGGCCCCCCAGGACGCCGCTTCAGCTCCAGCAGGAGAGCCCCCAGCTGCTCTGGCTCCTGCTTTCTACCCCTGCTGAGGGCTTCCAGGGGTCCCCCGGCCCTGCAGTGCCCCCCAGCTGCTGGATCTCTCCCATCAGGCACCATCACCTTACCTGCTGCCAGAGCCCCCCTAGGGAGCCACACCTGGGTGGGAGGCACGGGGTGCCCAGGCTAAGCTTCAGGGCCTGCCCTTTCATTTTCTTTTGACATTCTCTGTGCCACCTAGAGTCAGTTACTTTCCCTCTCTGGATTTTCTCTCCTGCTGCTGGGCTTCTCCTATGTGCAAAGTCAGTTGGAGCCTTCACCATGTGCAAGGCCATATACCAAGCCCAGAGCAGGGACAAGGTGGGGAGAGAGACAGGTGGAGGTGAGGAAAATGCCTGTTCCTTCAAGGAGTTTAGTAATAGTGTCCCAACAACTGCCATTTGTCAAGCACCTGCTGTACACCAGGTCCTGTTCGGCACTTGACCTGCATCCTCTCACACGATCTTTACTGTATCTCTGAGTCGGGACTATTGGCCTTAACTACAGATGAGAGCAATGTGCAGAGGGGACAAGCGACTTCCCTGAGTTCACGCAGCTAGTCGGTGGCAGCTGGGATTTGAATCTCCATCTTCCAGGCTCTGTGCGGAACCCAGAGTATCACTCGCTCTGCCCCTAGGACCTCCAGGCCAAAGGGCAGATCTGATAGATGCACTTGGAAGATTTGGAGACAGAGGAGTGACTCAGAAAGCTCATTCCAGGGAGGCCTGAATGAAGAGTCAGAGATGAAGGTCTAGGAGTGAGAGTGACTAACCGCTGTGTGGCCCTGGGCAAGTCCCTTCCCCTCTTTGGGCCTCGGTTGACACATTTACAAAGTAGGATTCTGGGAGGACCAGGACTTACCCATCATCCACGATGCCTTGCCCGACCCTGGCCTTGCTGAAGCCGCTGTCCATGGTGCTAGCCCCCAGGCCCTCCCTTCCCCCATCACCAAGCCAGCTGCTTCACCTCCAGCCTGTGCCTGGGCATAGAGTTTGTGCTCTGTAAACGGGCAGTCATTTTGACTATTAATTGTGATTTCCTGGCATTCAAGGCCTGTCTCCACCTCAGCTTCCAGCCTGGGACCCATTTCTCTTATGCCTTGTGTTTCTTATTAATGAGAATATGGCCCCCGTGAGCACCACCTCCAGGCTTTTGGTCACATTGTATCCTCTTCTTGACCTGCCTTCCTCTCGCATTTCCACAAGGCCTCCTTTAAAATATATATTTATTTGGTGCCTGCCTGGTGGCTCAGATGGTAAAGCGTCTGCCTGCAATGCAGGAGACCCGAGTTCGATCCCTGGGTCGGGAAGATCTCCTGGAGAAGGAAATGACAACCCACTCCAGTACTCTTGCCTGGAAAATTCCGGGGATGGAGGAGCCTGGTGGGCTACAGCCCATGGGGTCACAGAGTCAGACACGACTGAGCGACCTCATTTTTAGCTGCAGCATGCGGACTCCTAGCTGTGGCATCCAGTGGGATCCAGTGGTCGAACCTTCACCCCCTGCATTGGGAGTGCAGAGTTTTAGCCGCTGGACCACCAGAGAAGCCCCCAGTTCACCTGTATCACTGTTTGTTGGGTGTTTCCTTCCTGATCCGCACACCCCCTCTCTCTCCTTGAACGCCTTTCTGCTGCTTACGTGCTTATAGAGCAGATGTTAGTGCTCCCCCCCTGGGGCAGTGGGAAAAGCACAGCCTGTGGAGTCTGACAGACATGGGTTTGAATCTGCCTCCGCCACATGCTAGTGGTGAGACCTTGAGCAGGTCGCTTCCCCTCTCTGAGCCCACTTGCTGCTCAACAGTATTCGCTGACTTGGATCTTTCAGTGAGGTGACTGCATATAACACTGTGCCACAAGGCAGGCTCTGAGGTCCTTGAAAACAGACGTTGCTTGAGTTACTTTTGACTTAGGCCCAGTTTTCAACATGAATCCCCTAAAAGCTGGACTGTACTATTCTCATATCTCTGTCCTCCACAGTCCTGCCCAGCTACCTGAACACAGTAAACACTTAATGAATGATTGAACTGAATGTGTCCAGAGAGTGGAACAGGTGAAAACTTGCCAAGTAGGCTAGGAGGGCCTCCTGGAGGAGGCGAGGTTTTCACCACCTATTTTTTTTTTTTTTTAAGGTTAAGAGTTAGGAGCGTGGATCAAGTGAGCAGTGAAGCTGGTAGAGGCCAGGTGTGATCATGGCTGGATTCCCCTACCCTCTGCCCCTCATTAGCAATCTGCAGTGGAGGAACACACGAGTGTGCAAATGTTGGAGGAATGACGCCCAGTGGGAGGATTAGGAGGCAGTGTAGTGGCTCTGACATCCAGCCAGAGTGGTGGATTAATCTGGCTCTGCAGCTGTAGTGGACATTAAATATGGAGGCTTCTCTGATAGCTCAGTTAGTAAAGAATATCCCTGCAATGCAGGAGACTCCAGTTCGATTCCTGGGTTTGGAAGATCCACTGGAGAAGGGACAGGCTTCCCACTGCAGTATTCTTGGGCTTCCCTGGTGGCTCAGCTGGTAAAGAATCCGCCTGCAATGCAGGAGACCTGGGTTCTCTCCTTGGGTTGGAAAGATTCCCCTGGAGAAGGGAAAGGCTACCCACTCCAGTATTCTGGCCTGGAGAATTCCATGGACTGTATAGTCTATGGGTTGCAAAGAGTCGGACACGACTGAACGACTTGCACTTTTTCACTTTGCACTTTCAGATGGTGGGGGAGGGGAGGTGGCTAAGCAGGGCTGAACAGGGAAGGATGGTTCCAGAAATACCCTGGGAAGAGGGGAGTCAGCTTTAACCTTCAAGCTGGACCCTAGAGGAGGAGGCAGGACCCGGCGAAGACTAAGTGCCCGTGTGTGCTGGGCATTTTGCTCTGGTGGTCTCATTAAGTCATGGTGACAGTCCTGAAAGTTGGCCTTAGTGTCCCATTTTGAAGGTCAAAGCCAAGACTGAGGATGTTGAAGACTGGCCCAAAGTCACACAGCTGGCAAAGGCTGGATGGAGTCCAGCTTTTCCTCCTGCCAAGGAAGCACGTTGGCCAGAAACATGGAAGCCACAAAAATGAGAGAAACCCTGGTTATGGGGTGAGGAGGGGAGACGGAGAGTCAGATGATCCCGAGGACTTCCAAAACAGGGGTCAGTGCCCGGCCTCGTGTGTGCCCCCCAGGAAGGCTCATCTGGCTCCTGAGATCCCATGGCAGTCACGGTACCATCTGCTCCCATACATGAAGCATTTTCTGGGTCGCAGGCCCTGGGCTGAGAACTTCGTTTGAATTATTTCATTCTGTCCTCACACCGGCTTTACACTGTAGAAACTGTTACTGTGCGTGTCCCATTTTACAGATGAGGAAACTGAGGCTCCAGGAGGGGACCTGGCTGGCCCTGGGGCACAGTCAGTGAGTGGTGAGCCTGGACTGGCAGCCCAGTTAGTCTGAGCCCATACATTTAGACGCAGCTGTCCTGGCGGCTGTGGAGTGGGGGCTTGACTGGGCGGCCCCCGTCCTCAGGGGGCTCCTTTCTATAATCTCTGAGCCAGAGGCTCCCAGGGGCCTGTGCACTGCTGCAGGAAGCACGAGGCTGGCCTCATTAGTGACTCTGAAATGCCAGGTGGGCCCAGCCTGCTGGGCCTCCTCATCTATTATGTACCTGGTGGGCAGGCCCCTGGTGGGCAGCTCACAGAGCACAGAACGGGGGCTAGTCGCTGCTTCCTGTGCCCACAGCTGCCACCACGGCTCTGGGCAGGGATCCCCCAGCCAAGGTTCCCAGTCTGGCTGGCCCTGCTTGCCGCTATATCCCAGCGATGCTCAGGCTCAGTCCTTTTGTTCGGGAGGTGCATGGAAGGATAGGGCTTCTGTTCTCAGGCAGATCCGAGTTGAGATACCAACTTCAGCTTTTCTTCCTTGCTGTGTGGCCTTGCCCAAACTACTCTGCTTCTCTGAACCTCAGATTGTCCATGACAGTGAGAACCAGGCTGCTTGTCCCAATGGAGGACTTAGAATGAAATAAGTTCATTGTGTGGGCTCAGTGGATGTTTTTCCTCTCTGTGAGCATTTGCATTTTGAGAGAAAAGACTCGTTAAACCAAAGAGAGACTCATTAAAATTTTTAATGCTCGAATTTTCGGCACTGCGGAGGTGGCTCATTTGAGAAGTGATTAAGGAGGAGACCTTTTCGATATCCCCAAATCTCACAAAGGCTTTCCTCTGCTCAGGGTCTCTCCCAAGACAGTCAGTCATTCATTTAGCAAATTAATTCAACAAATATTTAATGTGGGGATACTCTCTAAGGGCCAACCCAGCCCTGTGCTGGACCCTGAGGTGATGGAAGTGACAGACAAGGCCACGGTCCTCGTGGAGTTCAAGGGCAGGGCAGAGAATAAGGAAACAGCTCTGAAGGTGGGGAGGAGTGATACGTGTTGACGGGGCAGATGTGGGGACTTTCGATAGCTCAGAGACGCCCTCCTTCCCCACACCTGGGAATCGGGGAAGGCTTCCTGGAGGAGGTGACCCAGAAGTGGGTCGAGAGGCAGTGTGTCATGTGCGTGGTAGGGGAGGGAGGGCCACTGCCAAGAGGATGTTCCAGTAAGCAGCAGGTCAACAACATGAAGGAAAAAAGTGTTTGGTGGCATGTGCTGGGTACAGGACTGAACTGGAGTTGGTGGCAGAAGGTGGGCAAGGCCGCCACAGGGTCGTGTCCCTGCCAGCCCTGTTGGGACTTCCTCTGGGCGCCCCAGAGGGTCTCAACCCCCAAGCCAGCAGGGGGCCGCCCATCATCCACTGCCCTCCCCATGGCAGAAGCCACCTGTGCTCTGCTGTGAGTCCCGGGCTGTGGACAGCAGAGGATAACTTCTCCAGGTCTCTTAAAATAAAGACAATAAAAGCACCTGCCCTGAGGATCATCGTGGGGGTTGAGTGAGATACAGCGTGCCAAGGTCAAGAACCAGAGTGCTGCCAGCAATCACGGTCACTGACGTGTTGCCCCCACAAGCTAGCTGGCCCTGGCAGTGGGGGCAGAATCACTCAGGGTGTGGACTCTGCTCTTTGGAAGTTCACCGCCTGCCGGGAAGCGAGACCTGCCCACACGTGAGCACACGCTCAGCCCTGGGCTCTGACCTTGACACTGACCCTGAGAATGCTGGCTTTGCAGCCAGCCAGGTCTGCACCGAGTCCTGGCTGGGGTGACCTTGGGCAGTGCCTCCCTGGCTGAGCCATGGTTTCTTCCTGTGTGCAGAGGGGTTGTTCGTGTCCCGGTCTCGGGGTGAGGGAGAGGGGGGAGGAGGTGCTTTAGAGCCCAGCCCAGCCTAAGAGTGCAGCTCTGTCAGACCAGGGGAAGCCGTGGTGACCTGAAGAATCAGTTCTTTCGCTCTCTGAGGCTCTCTTTCCTGTCTGTACAATGGCAAGGTCAGCTACAAAGCCCTCTCATGTGCTGGGATTCTAGTGGAGTCAGATAGTTCCTAATCTGGAGCCAGTCTGCTGTGTGACCTTGGGCTAGAGGCTTAACCTCGCTGAACCTCAATTTCCACACCTGTAAACAGGAACAGTATTCACCTCACCTTTCAAGGTGCCCACTAGCCACTTGTTCATTGAGCAGATACTTATCAAGTCCCAAGCATGTGTCACGCAACATCTCAGAACCAGGGCTACGGCAGCGAACCTGATAGACCCAGTGTCTGGCCTCACACAGGTCGCCTTCCGGGGCGGGAGACGCGCTGCTAGACAAATAATTGGGCAGGGGGCAGTGAGGGGCAGGGCGGGGAGGCACCCGCCTCTGCTCAGGATATCAGGGAGGGCCTCGCAAGGCCTGAATGGGAAGGGGTTGACTGGGAAGGGCGGTCCAGGCAGAGGGCAGAGTATGTGTCCAGGCCCTGAGGCAGGAATAAGATTCCTTCCTCTCCCCAGATCTGGAACATTCCAGATCATTTCCTGGCAGCCGGGGGTAAGGTGGCTGAGCCGGCAGCGGGGGTGGGAGGCCCGTCTCCTCTCAGATCAAGAACTGCTGCTCACAAGGCAGGCGGGGAGGGGGCACCGTGGGCACTGTGGGCAGCCATGCAAGGAGAGGCTGGGATCGGGCCTCGGGGGAGGTGAAGGGTGTGGGCAGAAGGGCACAGGCAGGAGGCCAGCTTGGCCACCACCCAGAAGTGTTGAGGGTCGGGTCCAGAGACCCTGGGCTGGACTGTTTCAGGAGGGGTTTGCAGAGGAACTTGGGCAGGCTTTCTCTCTCACTGCAGCCCACATGGGCCTGAGCACCAGTCGGAGTGCCCCGGCCAGAAGTCTCAGACCTGGCCTCCTGTGGGCCAGAGGTTCTCTGAGACGCCACCCCACCCCCCCGCCACACACACACGCATATTCCCTGTGTACACGCCTAGACTTGACTTCAGTCCCTGCAGCTTCATTGCGAGCACACAGTTATGTACACTTTCATTCACACGGCAGACGAGCGTCCGGCATCGATGGCGCGCCCAGCCCCCAGACAGATCCGGTCCGGGCTCGGTTTCTGGTGGGAGAGGCTGGGAGTATCTGATAATCACACTGTGGCAAGTGCAAACCAGACCGACAGATCTGGACAGCCGGGGACAGGCTTCTGAGAAAGCTGGTCAGGGTGGGGGCAGGCCGACCCAGCCTGGGGAGGGGGCTCCAGAAAGACTGGATGAGAGCGTAGCCTGTAGGTGTGGGGTGGGGAGGAGCCAGGCAGGGTGGAACAGGTGGAGGATATATGGTGTGTGCAAGGGGGCTTCCCAGGTGGCCCTAGTGGTAAAGAACCCACCTGCCAGGGCAGGGGACATAAGAGACGTGGGCTCCATCGCTGGGTCAGGAAGATTCCCCTGGAGGAGGGCAAGGCAACCCACTCCAGTATTCTTGCCTGGAGAATCCCAAGGACAGGGGAGGCTGGTGGGCTACAGTCCATGGGGTTGCAAAGAGTTGGACACGACTGAAATGGCTTAGCACGCACGCAGAGTGTGTGCGGGCCGGGAGGGGGGACAGATGCTCAGGGCCTCATGGGCCACGTGAGGCAATCGAATCTCCACCCTGCACATGGCGGAAAGCCACGAGGTGCCTTTCGGCAGGTGGATGGCGTGATCGGTACAAATGCACGCCTGCAGCCCACGCACGCCCCAGACACGAGCGCTTTCTCTCCCGCCCACGTTTCACATTCCTGCCAGGCCTCCCACCCACATCCTTACCGCACACACCCTGTCACACCACCAGGCAGCGCTGCAGGGAGGCCTGTGCCAGCTCCCAGCAAAGGTGGCAGCCGTGCGGCCCACCTGCTTGCTGACGGGACGGGGCAGGGCACTTTGCACGCTCCACATGTTCACAGATGTGCACATGGCCCCCTCCCCCACCACGCGCATCATCCTGGCACGTGAAAGGCGGCTTCTAGTTTAGGGAGTACTTTCACAGGCACTATCTCACTGAATTCTCCCGGCAGCCAGCCCTTCATAGGGTATTTATCAACACCGTTTTACAGCTGAGGCTCAGAGAGGCAAAGCAACTCGCCCCAGGCCACACAGCTGGAGCGTGACCTAGTCAGGACTTGAACTCAAGTCCGTCTGACTTGTAGGTCTATCCACTGTCTATGTAGACTCAGGAGCATGCACCTGCCTTCTCTCTAGGCATCTCCTCTCTAGGAGCTCGCCAAGAAGGCAGCAAGGGACCTTCGACCCCTGATTCTTCCAGAAACATCTTGATTGACTTGGAAAGTTATTTAGAGCCCCAGTTCGTGCCCGCTGGCCTAGTGATGCTGAGGCCTTGGGGAGTGGTTCCAGGGGTGGGGTGGGGTGCCTGCCAGCCTGCTAGCCTGGGGCAGCTCAGGGCAGGGACCTGACTCCAGCAGCAGAGCCTGCATTTATTTGCATATGCAAATGAGGCAGACAGCCTGGTCCCCACACAGGCTGACCCCGGCTGGCCACACTCCCCTGACCTGACAGCTCAGTCCCAGGGAACATCTTGGGCAGCTTCTCTCCTGCCTTCCCTCCTCCCTGCCTGGTGTGGGGGGAAGAGCGTGAGCTTCAGAGTCAGCCAGAACGAGGGCTACAACCCAGCTCTGTCACTCCTGCCAGGGGTGACCTTGGCCATCGTGGTGTTTAACGTCCCTCGGGGTTGGCCTCTCCCTGGAGTGAGGAATATCTCCTTCTCAGGCTGACTGCGGAAAAAGAGTCAGATTCTCAGTGGGCTGACATGTGAGGCTCAGTGTTTTTAATCTGGTTTTTTTTTTTTTTTTTCTGATGGCAAAAATAATACGTGCTCACTGTAAAAATTCAAACAGTGCAGAGAAATGTATCCTGCAGACGACAGAAAGCCCCCGGTCGTCCTGTCCCCGAGATGACCCGTGTGAGCTTTCACTGCAGCTGGACATTTTTCAAGGGAGATTTCGGTGGTGCTGTTTGCGCTTTTCACTTGACAACAGGCCTCAAACCCCCTTCTCCGTCAGGACGCGAACCTCCCTTGTCATCGCCGCATGGTCTTCTGTGGCCTGCGCGTGCCGTGTGTGTTTAACCAGCTTCCAGATTTCAGCCACGGCAAACCCTGCGGCAGTGAATGGTCTGTGTCCGCGTCATTTTGTGTCTAGTTTTTGGGAAGCGTTTCTGGAGGATAAATGCCTAGAAGTTGAGTGACTGGGCCAGAGTGAGCACATTCTCGCCTTTAATGGGAGAGGCAGGCAATCCATGTGCCCCAGGAGACCCAGGGAAGTCCATTCCCTTGAAAGAATGTATCCACTGCCTCTGCCCTTGACCACAGGCTGGAGAGTCAAGAGGACTCGACCCCACACGTGGCAGGCGCCCGGCAGGTCCTCTAGTGAAGCCCTGTGCCCGCCTTACTCCTCTGGTTCCCGTACTTTGGAATCTTCCCCTTCACCCCTGCCTGCCTTTGCTCGACAGGCGCTCACTACCTTACGTGGCTCTATCCACTGCACTAGCTCTCGCGTTGGACCCTAGTCTCCCATCTCCGGACCCGGAAGCCCTGTCTCAGTCCGCAGCAGCCCACAGAGGAAGGGAAAAAAGGAAGAGAGAGGGGAAGGTCAGAAGGTGCTTGTGGTGAATGTCTACGCACTTTACCTGTATGAACTCGGGTAGCCCTCATGTCAATGCTTGAAGGCAGACACTGCTGTTATCCCCATATTATAGATGAGGAAACTGAGGCTCAGAGAGGTTCAATAACTTGCCCAAGTCCCATAGCTGTTGCTGTTTTATTTATTTGGCTGCACCAGGTCTTTGTTGCAGCATGTGCGATCCAGTTCCCCAATCAGGGATCAAACCGGGACCCCGTGCGTTGGGAGCATGGAGTTCTGGCTCCTGGACCACCAGGGAAGCCCCCCAAAACAAGCTGTTAAGTGCCAGAGCTAGGATACAAACCCAGGCAGTCTGGCTCCAGAGCCCACACCTCTGAGGTGATGCTCTCTGCCAGGAGCTTATTTATAATGTATTGACACCTACTGTATACTCAGCTTCCACCCACCAGTGGCCTGGAGCCCATGAGGCGGAAAACCCATTGGAGGGAGAGGGTTGGGTTTACAGGGCCTCCTCTCTGCAGGGTGCAGCGTCTGAGCAGGGAGGCCACAGGGCAGAGAAGAGCTCTGGGCAGTGTCTCCGGGCTTCGCTTTGAGGTGGGGGAGGCCCGGCACCATTGTCTGGCCCAGAGCGGGTGTCAGGATGGGAGTCCCAAGGGAGTGACTAATCACTGGAACGTAGAGCACATGAGGGGGTGGGGGGTGACGGAGCGAGTGGGCGAAGGGATGCCTGGAGATGTGGGCAACCCCCCTGGGCAGCAGAGGCTGGGCAAGGACACAGAGGGAGGCAGGTGCGGGCGCTGGGAAGGGCCCTGCACCCTTTCCCTGGGAACTGAGGGGGGACCCCACTCAGCTGTCCCGTGCCCATGTGGGCAAGGAGGCGGGCAGCTGGGTGGGGCTTCAGGGGTGACACCTCGGGCAAGTCATCGCCTCTGCCCCGCTTCCGTGTAGAATTGAGGTAGTTTTCCCTGCCTCCGGGTCCTTGTGAGGCTGTCGAGAGGGTCGGGAGCAAAGGAAGTCTGTAAACTGTAAAGCGCCGGGCAGGAGGAGCAGATGTTATTCTGGAGCAGGAGGAGGCCCCGTGGCTCAAGGGAGGAACCAGTCCTGGGAAGGCGGAGGGTCAGGCTTTGGGCCGCTGCGGGCCTCGGGCCACCTGGGCCGGGGAGGCGCTGGCGGGCAGCTGGCGGATGGGAGGCCTGGCTCCCGGGTGCTGTGCCCCCGCGTGGGGCCCATCCCGTGACCTCCTCTCGGGGCTGCCAACCTGTTGTTTGCTCAGGAGGCTGCCGCCTGGCGCAGCTCCGGGATCCGGGTGTCTTGGCGGTCAGCCAGCTCGGAGCCGGGGTGGAGGCCCCGTGTGCCTCCTTCCTGCTCCCACAGGGCCCTGCCTGGAGCCTCAGGTCCTCTCCTCCCGCCCCCGGTTGCTGTGAGACCCCAGCCCATCTGTCAGCCAAGCCTGTACTTCCTTGCCTGTGACACGGTGTGACGATACCAGCCTCGATCCGGGTTTGTTGTCAGGATTACCGGGCATCAAAGCGCTGGGCTCCTCACCCCGCACCATTCCCCTTGCCCTCGACGCGCCTCCTGAGTCCCGGCTGAGGTCAGAGGTGCCTGGGGAAAGGTGATCCAGGAGCAGCCACATCTGTGTCCCTACTCTGTCCCCTCAGGGGCTTCCGGAGGAGTGGGCCAGCCTCTCAGAAACTCGCCCATGGCTGCCCCTGGCCACCTTCCCTGCACCTTTGGCAGGGCCAGGGGCAAGCAGTGCCGGATGGTTGAGCTCTGCAGACAATGGGCCTCTGTGGCCCCCGGGGGCGGGAGCAGTTCCAGGGTGGCCTCTAATCTCTGGTTTTGGGAGATTAGAGTCCCTCAGACCTGATTCTGTGACTGGGGGAACAGGCCGCCTGTGGAGGGGCAGGCCCCCTCCCGAGGGCCCTGTCTCAGAGGTCTGAGGGTCTTCAGGAGGAGCCCTCTGCAGCTCTCCTCACAGTGAAGTCTGCGCCTTTCTCCACGTGTCGCCAGGCTGGTAGAAGCAGCTGGTCTCATGGGTACCAGGGATACCCAGGGAACCCTGACCTCTGGTCACCAGCAATGGGCTGTCCTGGGCTCCTTAGGCCCACCCCAACAAATCCATCTTGGCCGTATGTTCTTGGCTGGCTGAGCCCCTCTTCTGCCCCGCCCAAGTCCAGTTTCCCAGCTTCTGTGCGTGCTGTCCAGCCCCTGCTTGGCTCCCCGTCACAGGCCTCCTGTCTGGGTGGTCATGTGTCACCTGTTCTGATCACCAAATTTCCCCTTGAATTATTTTTTTCCATTTATTATTATTATCTTGTATTGGCGTATAGTTGCTTTGCAATGTCGTGTTTCTGCTGTACAACAGCCTCAATGAGGCATGTATATATATCCCTCTTGAACCTCCCTCCCGCACTTCACAAACCACACCCCCACCCCCAGGTCATCGCAGCACCGGTTGAGCTCCCTGTTTCCTCCCGCAGCTCCCCACTAGCCAGGCATGTTACACGTGGTGGCACGTACATGCCCCCCCCAGGTGGGACACGTGTGTCCACCGGTGTCCGTTCTCTGCATCTGTGTTTCTACTCCTGCCCTGAACCTACAAACAGGTTCACCTGTATCATCAGCTGAATTTTAAAGCATGGATAGTTTATCGGGAGGAAAAGAAGGAAAAAGGAGCTCCCGGCAAAGGGCAAAGCCTGTGCTGAGGCTCGGCCGTGGGAAGCAGCGTGGCTTGTCTTTAAAAGCTGCCTGCAGCCCCGCCAGGTGAGGGCAGAAAGTGGGGGTGTGTGAGGATGAGGCTGGGCGAGTCTGCAGGGGCCAGGCCCACCGTGAGGGGTGCGGGGAGCTCCATTTGGGGCAGTTCTTGCTGGATGGCCAAAGGGCCAAGTCCTCTTCACTGGATGCCCCAGCCCCTCTCTGATACTCGGAAGGGCGGGGCTGTCTGGGACAGTGTCTAATAATAATAATAATAATAATACCACCACTTCTGCTGGGCTTACTCTAATCCGTGGTTTAGGGGGTGGCTACATGCTCTCTCATTTTATAGATCAAAGAAAAAGACAGGACCCGCTGCCCCCGACCCAGCTCTCCAGCTGGTTAACAGGTGGGAAGCAACCAGGGCAGCATCTGGTCCCCTGTCCTCTGCCTTCCCCGTCTCCCCAGTTACTCTGGGTCTGACCTGAGTTTTTGCAGTGTGTGGATTCCCCCCTAAAACGCACCCCCCCCAGCCCAGTGCAGCACCTAGGGCCCTGGACTGGGGGCAGCCTGGTTCTAGCTCCCCAGCTGCTCCTGCCTTGCTGGGTGACTTCCAGACGGTTGTTTAACCTCTCTGAGCCTCAGTTTACCCTTCTGGGAGTGGAGGATCCTAGTGACTGCCTTATCTCCTGCTCCAGTTCCGCTGAGACTCCCAGGCATGAGCAGATAAAGAGGGCTTTTGAAAAGTACAGAGAGCTGCACTCACGACACGGCAATTATTATTGTTACCTCGATGTGGAGATAAGGGAGGGGGAGGCGGTGCAGTGACAGTTGCCAAGAAACCCGGGAGCTGTCGGCAGGCTTCCGGCCTGGCCCATCCCGCCTGGGAGCCCGCCACACCCTTTCGCAGGGGGAGACGGGCACTCCAAGGGGGAGGGGAGCCGGAGCCAGCTGGCTGCAGGCCACACACCTGTAGGGCCTGAAGGTGACCCCAGAATGTACCTGGCCCGGATTCCAGGCTGGCTCTGGCTCTCTGTGTGACCTTGGGCAAGTCACCTCCTTCCTGGCTGCCGCCTATTACTGTGTCCAGGAATGTCCTGTACCTGCAGGCAGGTGTCCAGGCCAGACAGGGCAGGATTGGAGCGGGACCTCGGGAAGATGCTTGGTGGGGGCCGGAACCAGGGGCTGCAATGGGGAGGCCGCTGGGGGCTGGGTGACGCTGGGGTCAGCCTGCCTTGAGAGCAGCAGGGGTGGGTGCCGTAGAAGAGCCCTGAACTAGAGGGAAACCTTGGCACCGCCCTTTCCCTGGTATGACCTTGGGCTTGTCCCTTAACCTCTCCAAGCCTCAGTTTTCTTATCTGGAAGAAGGCTGATAATAATCCAACCTCAAAACTGCCGTGGTGATTGAGACAGTGCCTGTGCCAACTGTAGAGCGCTGTGCAGCTATGACTGCGGTCCTGGCCGGGGGAAGGGAGAAGTGGCGAGAGTTCCCCGTGTCCCCCGTCAGCCCCAGGCACCTCCCAGCTGCTGTGTGTGTGGGAAGAAGGTAAAGCATTTTTAAGCTGAGCCAGGGGGACTTCCCTGGTGATCCAGTGGTTGAGATGCTGCGATCCCACTGCAAGGGGGCTCAGGTTCAGTCCCAGGCTGGGGAACTAAGATCCCACTTGCCAGGTGGCATGGTCAAAAAATTAAAGAATAAATAAAAAATAAACTGAGCCAGGCAGGTTTCCAGAGAAGGGTCTGGAAGGGTTCCTGAGAAGTAGGGAGGGGCAGAGACCGGGGGCTGCATGTGAACAAAATGATGGAGACCGGGAGGAGACAAGGGTGAGACGGGAGGGAAAGGGGAGGCACAGAGAGATTCAGGTTCCTGAGAGGGAAGAGCATGACCAAATAGGAGGAGGAGTGCAGAGATCACAGGCAGAGGAGAAGGAAGGGTGGGCTGCGAAGGGGGGAAGGAGTGTGTGAGAGGTGGGGAAGGACGAGAGGAAGAGGAGGAGGCATCAGGCCGGCAGAGGGGAGGCAAGCGGCTAGGCTTATTCATTTCTCCAAAGGTATTCACTGAGCAACGGCTGTTTACTGTGAGCGAGTGTGCTAGTCACTCAGTCGTGTCTGAGTCTTTGCAACCCCATGGACTGCAGCCCACCGGGCTCCTCTGTCCCTGGAATTCTCCAGGCAAGAGCACGGGAGTGGATAGTACAGTGGAGCATGAGGGCAGCGTCTCGATCCAAGTTCAGGGGTTTGGATCCTCTGTATTTCACTTACCGTCAGCCTGACCTTGGACCTGCTGCTTAACCTCTGTGTCTTGGTTGCCTCCTCTGAAAGATGAGGAGTAAATGAGGGGATACGAGTGAAGCCGTCACAGCCGGGTCTGTGCACGGTTGGTCCTGTATCAGCACTGGCTGCCGTTGCTGTTGTAACTGTTACTTCACCGACCCGACCTGCTGGGCCCGCAGGGCTGGCCGCCCATGCTCCAGAGTCCAGGTCCTTGGCTCCGGAGTGGCAAGCCTGGGTTCAGATGCCTGTTCTGCGGCGTTAACTGTGTGACCTTGGGTGAATTAGTATCCCTTTCTGAACCTCAGTTTCCTTGTGGTGCAAAGAAGCAGGTGGTTTGGAGGGCTTTCCTGGTGGTCCAGTGGTTATGACCACGCTCCCAGTGCAGGGGGCCGGGGTTCCATCTCTGGGTCAGGGGACTAGATCCCACGGGCCGAAACTAAAGGTCCCATGTGCTACAACTGAGACCTGGGGTTATTTTAAATATTTATTTATTTAAATTATTATTTAAATAAATATTATCATTAATTATTTATTTGTTTAAATTATTTATTTTAAATAAATATTAAAAAAATAATAAAGCAGGTGGTTTTTGAGCACCTGCCTCTTCGGGCAGCTGTGAGGATTAAGAAAAATCACGGAAGGCACAGGAAGGCTGTGGCTTTTGTTTTTGTGGTCTTTGAATCCCTGCAGGGCTGGGCTGGGTGGGGGCAGGCATGGCCGAGAGCCTCAGACCTCCTACTCTGTCCTCATCCCGGAGGCCTTCCCGGCCCCGGCATCTTAGGCCCCCAGCAGTGACATTGTAGGTGGAGGAGTTGCCTGTGAGGGGGAGACTCAGGCCCGCCAGGAAGCGGAGAGCTGAGGGGCTCGGCAGAAGCCAGAGCCCGCCTGCCCTGAGAAACCTACCAAGGACTGTACCAGTATGAGCGGTCCTGTGTGAGAGAAGCAGTGGGACATGGGGAAACTGAGGCCGGTGCTGGAAGAGGAGCGTGTTAGGGAGCTGCTGCCGGGCTGACCTGCAGTGGCCACAGCCGGAGCCTTGGGGTGTGGGAAGCATCAGACAGAAGCCGAGCGTCGGAATCGCTCGGTCATGGGCACACAGCAGCCAGAGCTCCCAGCACAGTGGTCCTCACAGTCAAGGGGAGCCGGCATCCCCTGGCTTCAGCTCTCGGACTTCCAGGTTCTGCTCTCCGTCCTGCTGTCACTGGCCCTGATCTGTCTAGGGCATGGGTTTTAAATTCTGTCTGTTACCCGCTTGCTCGGCGATG
Organism: Capra hircus; assembly: GCF_001704415.2. Lineage (NCBI taxonomy): Eukaryota > Metazoa > Chordata > Mammalia > Artiodactyla > Bovidae > Capra > Capra hircus. The sequence goes on along the minus strand of NC_030809.1, from coordinate 4,827,738 downwards.
TGGCTTCATCTCTCTGAGCTTTAGTTTTTCCATCTGTAAAAAAGGTGTGTGTGTTTTTTTTTTACAAGCCCCTTTTTATTTACAAACCCCTGGTGGTTTAGTGGCTAAGGCTTCACGCTCCCAATGCAGAGGGGGGCTCCATCCCTGGTCAGGGAGCTAGATCCCACACGCTGCAACTAAGAGTTGGCATGACACACTAAAGATCCCGCATGCTACGAGGAAGATCGAAGATCCTGTGTGCTGCCACTCAGACCCAACACAGCAAAAAAAAAAAAATTATATATATATATATAAAAGGGAGGGATAAATAATGCCGACCTCCCTACAGAGTAGTGAGGATGTAATGTGCCTGACTCAGTTCCAGGCACTCGATCCGTCTGCAGGGTCCCCGTGGCAGCCTCAGTGGAATGTGTCTGGACCATCTCTGTGGGCCTCTCTCCACCCACCCTCGCTTCCCAGTCTCTCCCCACGTCACTGGGCCTTGTGATCTACAGAAACCCGTGCGGAGGCCATTCTTTCTCACAAACCTTTAATGCCTTCCTACTGCCAGCATTCACTCATTCACCCACTCATCCGTTTAACAAATGCTTAATGAAACCCTGATGTGGGAAGGCAGAGTTTACCACGAGTGAATGAATCAAAGAAAGGATTCATTGAGTGAACACCTTCTAGCTGCCCAGGCTCTAGGATGCCATTTGTTTTTTTCTGGAAACCAAGGCTGAGAGGAGTACGTCATTGGTTTAAGGTCACGCAGCAGGTAAGTGCCTGGGCATACCTCCCCTACAACGATGTCACGGGCCTCAAACGCCGCTGCCAGCACGTCTGTCCCTGTGCATCGAGACCGCCCAGTGCAGGGTCCCCTGGGAAGACGCTAGCCCACCAGGGCCGTGGACAGTCCCTCTGAGCCTTCCTCCCTGAGTAGCTGGGCCCAGGTGAGCCGGGAGGGGGCTCAAGCTTTCTCGGGGTCTCCTTCCTGGGTCAGGCTTCCACAGTCCCTTCCCCTCTTGGGGTGTGGCGGTCTCAGCCTTGACTCAAGCGGGCCGTGGGCTGAATGACTCACCCTCCCAGGAACCAGCCTTGATTGAGGGACTGGGGTGGGGCAGCAGCCACGTCAGGGTGGCCCTCGGCAGTGGGTGGAAGCCGGGCCTGCTTGCCCGGCCTGGGCCACCTGGGTCCCGGGAGCCACTGGGCACTTCCTCCCCTTGACCCCAGAAGCTGCCTCCTCGGCAGTCTTTCTAGGGTAACAGGAACTGACTTCACCCTCGCCAGACCTGCTTCCTCTCCTCAGGAGGGAGTGGGTGTGGGCCGAGAGTCTGGGCTTGGAGTCAGTCAAGCATCACACAGGTGCTGGTTCGGCCACTGACCAGCTGTGCAACCTCCGCATACCTCTGGGGCCTCACCTGTACACTGGGAATACCAGTGTGATGACTTCTTGTGCCCTCGGGCCTGAAAGAGGGTCTTGGCAGGGGGCCTGGCATGTCGTTGGCCCAGTGAGTGTCTGTTGTTGTTATTGTCATTAATAATAGCAATGGCCCAGGTGGCCTTTCAGCCTGAAGGCTACTGTTTCTTTAAAGGCTCAGGGACGGATGTACCTTACTTAGTCCAGAGGTCAGGGCTCAGCCCTATACAGCAACCTCCAACCCCTGCCTCAGTCTGCCCATCTTTAGAGTGGGCTGTGGACAACCTCTTGGCTGGAGTATGGGTTCAGTTCAGTTCAGTTCAGTCGCTCAGTCATGTCCGACTCTGCAACCCCATGAATTGCAGCACCCTAGGCCTCCCTGTCCATCACCATCTCCCGGAGTCTACACAAACTCATGTCCATCGAGTTGGTGACGCCATCCAGCCATCTCATCCTCTGTCGTCCCCTTCTCCTCCTGCCCCCAATCCCTCCCAGCATCAGGGTCTTTTCCAATGAGTCAACTCTTTGCATGAGGTGGCCAAAGTATTGGGGTTTCAGCTTCAGCATCAGTCCTTCCAATGAACACCCAGGACCGATCTCCTTCAGAATGGACTGGTTGGATCTCCTTGCAGTCCAAGGGACTCTCAGGAGTCTTCTCCAACACCACAGTTCAAAAGCATCAATTATTCAGCACTCAGCTTTCTTCACAGTCCAACTCTCACATCCATACATGACCACTGGAAAAACCATAGCCTTGACTAGACGGACCTTTGTTGGCAAAGTAATGTCTCTGCTTTCCAATATGCTATCTAGGTTGGTCATAACTTTCCTTCCAAGGAGTAAGCGTCTTTTTAATTTCATGGCTGCAATCACCATCTGCAGTGATTTTGGAGTATGGGTTAGGGAGGCCTAATGGAGAGTTTACAGGGACACTTTGTCCATATCTCTGATCTCTGGGAAAAGTTGGAAGCCCTGCTCACCTCCTGCCTCCTGGGGAATCCAGGTTCCCCTCCTTTTTGAAATCTGTTCCCCTAACATCCCCCAATTCTGAGAATGAGTCTTCCTCCCAAAGTTCACAGATCTCCCAACTTGGGAGATCCCTGACCTCAGACTCTTTTTCTCTTCCAGGAGGAGTGATGGGCAGAACCAGCGCTTCCCCCAGGCACTAGACCTGCCAAGAGTGGACTTGGTTCCCTCTCAGACTGCCTCATTCCACCCTAAGGTAAGTGCTCGCCTCCCCGTGGCCCCCGGTCCGGAGGACCCCCCCGCCTCCCAGGGCCAGGAGACAGCTAAGTGTGACCGCTGTGCAGAGGCAAAATGTTTGGCAGATGGGGCTTGGGGTTTAGCCCCCCAAGGGGACACCCCTGATGGACCTGACCCAGTCTCAGAGGTTCAGGGTCTGTAGCAAGGTTGGGGGCAAAACAGCTGGGAAGAAACTGGCCAAACAGCTCTTCTTCCTTATCTTCATCATCAACATCACCATCCATTTCCTCAGCTGTAAATCAGGTGTAATGAGAATATCCCACTTCACAGGGCTGCTTCTCAGAGGAGCCCTGTGAAGTGGGGTAAAGTGTGAAAAAGCAATGGTAAAACACTGCATAATATCTGGCACAGAGTGAGAGCCCTGAAAACGAGGCTGTTCTTGTTATCGTCGAAATCAAATGTTTGCCGGGCACATGACCCGTGTCAACTTTCTGCTGGGCGCTGAGGTGCCAGAAATCGGTCTGACACAGACCCTGCTATCAAGGAGCCACGGTCTGGTTAGGAGATAGATAACTAAACAGCTTCTGCAGGGGCTCCAATACCAGTGATAACCACAAGCATTTATTGAGGTTTACTACGGGCTAGGTGGGCTCTTAATCTTTTGCATGCAGGGTCTCATACTGTAGACTTACATTAGTACTCTTCTTAGTCCCATTTTGCAGATGAGAAAATCGAAGCTAAGAGAGGTTAAGTTACTTGCTCAAAGACACACAGGTAGGATGTGATGGGTCCAGGACCAGAACTCATGGTCTGGTAGAATTTCTGATACCGAGGGTAATAGGCTCTCACTTGCGTAGCACACTTTTCAGACCCTAAAGCGTGTCCACAGGTACCATGCTTCTCAGTCCTTTCAGCAAACCATGGGTGGCAGGCATTCTCGAGATAAGGATCCAGGTGCCCAGAGAGGTAAAGTGGTTTTCCCAAGGTCACACAGCCAATAAATAGCAGACACGGGATACGCCAAACTTCTCGCCCAGAACTCTGACCTGGAACAAGAGCCATGTACCCCTCCTAGGTCAGGAGAGGTATATGGCCAAGGAATAGTGTACTTTTCAGGGACCACCACCTCCAACGGGGTCCAAAGTGTGGGTCCTAGGGACTATATCAGGGGGTCCTTGAGATCCTCTCCTGCTGTCCGTGCCTGGGCAACAGCCCAAGACTGGGCCATGTGGATCCTGGGACTTGGAAGGGAGCAACTCCATGGCAGCTGGGTTCAGAAGTGAGGTTCCCAGTCCTTGTCCCCCTAAGCATCTGGCAGGAGGCCTGGGTTCACTTCCCCTCCCTGCACCTCAGTGTTCCCATCTGCAGCAGCAGCAGCAGCAGCAGAGCCCATCTCCCCGAGTCCTGCCTGCTCAGGTTAGCTCTGGGCTGTCTCCCCCAGGCTTCCTGGCCTCTTGCCCAGTTCGGCTGGAAGCCTCCATTTGTGCCAACACAGGCTCAGACGGCTGTGGGCTCCAGACTGCCCCATCCCACAGCCCACACCCACCCCAGGATCAAGACACAGTCGATGGATTGTTCTCCTTTGACAGGAAAGGAAACCGAGGCCCAGAGAGACTGAGTGATCCCTCTGGGTCCCCAGCAAACCAGGGAGGGGTGAGGGGTCCCAGGTCTGTGACACGTTCTCCATCCCCCTCTCCCGGCTCTGCTCACATTAATAATGTTGATGGAGGAGCCAGTCTGAGCAGGTGACCTCCGTGCATCAATGGGCAAAGCCCTGCCCCTCCCTGGGCCTCAGGTTCTTGTCTGTAAAATAGAGGGGACAGTTTCTTCTCTACCCACCAGGCCCGTTTGCCAAAGGGTGATGACTGTGAAAGCAATCTTGGAAAGTTGCAATCAGGAAGTTGAGGGATGATTGGCCTCATTATGTTCCCAGGGCAGGAGAGGACACCCAGAAGGGACGTCTCTCTCACTGGGAAGCCACAGTGTGTCTCACTGGTAGAGACACAGAGCTACCCAAGGCACTCCTACCCTGTTCCCTTGTAGAGGTTTTTCTACTCGAGGATTTAGAAACCTATACCTGTTTACATATACAGCCTACCCACACCTACATACATGGGAACATCCACGTCTGCAGATGCATTCAGACTTGCACGTGTACACATGCATGGATACACAGATACATGTGCACAGACACACCTAGGATGTCCACAAACACACAATCACATCTGCTCTCAGAGTCACACACACACAGTTGCAGGCACACATGTGCACACTCTCCACTCCTGGCACACACACGTCTCCACTGATGCAAGCAGCTCTTGCCTCCTCCCCGTATGGGAATGAATGTTTCTCTGGCTGCATTTTGATGGGTGCCCGGAAGCGCTCAGGCCTGAAAGTGCCTGCATAAATCAATATTTGCTGCTGTTAATTATTAAAAACAAAGCTACGCCGTGTCTGGAACACACATCTCCAGGGTTCCCGCCGGCTTCCTGGGCTCCAGCCTGACCCATGGCCAGGTCTAGGGGAAAGGAAGGTGCAGTGCCTTCCTTCCAGGAGCCCTTGGCCCTGAGATGGAGAGTGGTGGTCGGTAGCTGCCAACAAATCCTTCAGGAAGCTGAAGAGAGGTTGGGTACTGAGCTGGTGGGCAGCCCTGCCCTGTAGGGTCTGAAGCAGCTGGTGTTGACTTGGCCACAACTCAGGAAGCAATTACTGCTTTCCCAGCATCTGTCTGGGGAGGGGGTACTGCAGCCCTGCCCCCACTCACAGTGGCAGACAGTGCAGGGTCAGCTGGAAGGGCCTGCGGAGGCCTTGTATTTCGCAGATGGGGAAGCTGAGGCCCACAGAGGCGGCAAGGGCTGACTCAAGTCTACTCAGCAGGTTGTAGCAAGGTCAGAGCCAGAACCCACATATCCTGAAGTCCTCTCCACGAGTGGGGCCTTGGCGGCCCCTGTTCCTGCCCTCTCCCAGGGTCAGGGGCTGTAAGGGACAGGTGTGGGACTGGGGCCTGGGGAAACCAGGGTACCAGTGGCCTGTCAGGCATTGGTGGGGATGGAGGTGGTTTCCTAGTTCTGCCTTTTCCTAGCTGTGTGGTCTTGAGCATTTGCTATCTCTTGGAATCAGTTTTCTCTTCTGTAAAATGGGGATGACACTCCTACCTCTTGAGTTGTAGGGAGAGGATCAGACTGCAGATGGTTCAACATTAAGCAGACGCTCAAGAAAACCCCTCTGCCTCCAAGCTAAGCCTCCCATCCCCACCACTTCCTTCCCCATTTCAAAGCCCAGCCCAAGAAGCCCATCTCTGAGGCCCTGAGGCACAGTCCCCAGAGGAGGCTCAGTTCAGTTCAGTTCAGTCACTCAGTCGTGGCTGACTCTTTGAGACCCCATGGACTGCAGCACGCCAGGCCTCCCTGTCCATCACCAACTCCCAGAGTTTACTCAAACACGTGTCCATGGAGTCGGTGATGCCATCCAATCATCTCATCCTCTGTTGTCCCTTTCTCCTCCCGCCTTCAATCTTTCCCAGCATCAGGGTCTTTTCTAGTGAGTCAGTTCTTTGCATCAGGTGGCCAAAGTATTGGAGTTTCAGCTTCAGCATCAGTCCTTCCAGTGAATATTCAGGACTGATTTCCCTTAGGATGGACTGGGTTAAGAGGAGTTAGAAGAAGGACGTTGGAGGAGGCCAGGTAGGGACGCACAGGACAGACCCGGAGCTCTGGTGTCCGCTCGGACGCCGGCAAGAGCGCGCAGGCGCAGTGTCCCGGGCCCTGCGGGGCGGGGCCTCCCGTGTCCCCGCCCCGGATGCCCGAAGCCCCGCCCCGTCCCCACGCCGCCCGTACCTGGCGCCCCGCCCCCTCAGGGCCCGGCCGCCCGGCGAGCCCAGCTCAGGCAGCGCGCCGCCGGATCCCCGAGCCGCGAGCGCGGAGCTCGGCGTTGCAGGGACCCAGGCGCGGCTCGCGCGGGCCGGAGCCGGCCGGGCCAGTGGGAGCGACGCCGGGGTCGGGGGGCCGGGGCCGGGCCGGGCTCGGGATGGCGCAGCCGCGGCCCCTGGCGCCCCTCGGCCGTCCGCGGAGAGGATCGTTGCCTGCAGGGGCCGGCTGGCAGGTGAGGACTGGGGCGAAGGCCGAGGGGTGTCCGCCAGAGACGGTTCGGCCCAACTTCTTCGGAGCCCGGCGGGCTCTGTCCCGGGCAGGGCGGGTGTGCGAGGCTCCGTCATGGAGGGTGTGTTCGCTTCTGGGCTGACACCCGGCCACCGCGGCCACAGGGCACACCCCTGCCCTGGGGTCCCAGGCCCTGGGCTCTTTCTGCAGTTGCCTAAGCAACAGAGGGTCCGTGGTGGTGCTGTGGCTCTGGGCTAGAGGGGCACTCCGTGTGTGTGTGGGGGGGTGTGTGCGCGGGCGGGCAAGCGCTAGCCTTGGGACCACTTCGTCCATCCCCGCTCCCCTTAACGAGGGGTCTGAATGTCACCATGTAGCTCTGCTTGGAGCCCTGGGCCACTTGGCTCCCAGCCTTCCCTGTGTCAGGGCGTCTGGTGCATGAGTGAGGCTGTGTCTGCAGTGTCACTTGTTGCTGTGCGTGCTCTGGGTGACAGTGTGCCATGTGTCAGTGTTAGGTGGCTGAGACTCCTGGTGCCTGCTCCTGGCCATGTGAGGTCACCCCAAGTGGGGTGTCCTGGAGGACACTGGTGCCCCAGGATGGCCGGCGCTGGGTCTGTGCTGGGTTGAGGCTGTGTGGCTCATTTGGGCACACAACCGCTGTTGTTGTACAAGGTACAAAAGATGCTGCTTGTTGTACAAGGTGTTGGTTGACAGGCGTGTTTGCCTGCCTGGACTGTGTGTCTGTGGTCTCTGCCGTCACTGTCTGTGGAATTGTCTCTTCCAAGGTCCCAGTGTCGGGGGTGGCCTCGAGGGCCGCAGGTCACCCATCTCCTAGGGACACCTATCGTGCATTATCCAGGGTGGGCAGGCCTCACAGTGGGGTGCACGTGGGGTGTCCGTGTCTTGTGATCTTTCACAGAGCTCTGTCTGTGTGTGGTTGCGGGGGTGGGGTTCAGACCCAAGCCCCTCATCCTTGGAAATTAAGCACTCCCCTAGTTATTGCATGCTTTTTTCTTTTTCTCTGAATGCTGTGGGATCAAGTCTGGCATGTCTGTTATATGGGGTGTGTGACTCTGATGGGGAGGGTGAGCATGTGGGTGGGGTGAGGCTCTGTGGCTCCGCTGCATGAGCATACCTGTCTGTTATTGTGTCGCTCAACACAGTCCTGAGAGCGGTCGTGTGGTGTCTGTGTAGCTTTGTGTGCAATTGCTTGCACAGATTTTCATATGGGTGGGGCTTCCCAGGGGGCTCAGTGGTAAGGAACCCACCTGCCACTGCAGGAGGCACTCGAGTTCGATCCCTGGGTTGGGAAGATCCCCTGGAGAAGGAAATGGCAACCCAACCCGCTTCAGTATTCTTGCCTGAGAAATCCCATGGACAGAGGAGCCTGGAGGGCTATAGTCCGTGGGGTCTGCAAAGAGTTGGACAGGACTGAGCGATTAAAAGCAAGCAGAGTGAAACACAGGGGTGGGCTTGCCTCTGTGTATGTGGCTCCTGGGGGACATGGAGCCGTGTGTGTGAGGGAGCATGCTGTTGTGTAACGTAGGACACTGCTATGTGTTTGTGTATGTTCGTGTGTAGCTCTGAGTCTAAGAAGTGGTGTACACAGACCTGGTGGGTGTGTGTGTGTGGCTTTCTGTGTGTTTGCTTTCTTTGGTACAGTGAGACCGTGTTTAAATATTGGTGTGCAGGCCTGTGTGTGTTTGATCCAGAGAGAGAGAGAAAGAGAGAGGGCGTATGTGCTTCCTGGTGCACAACCCCATGGCACATGTGTGTGAGCTCCAGAGGTGCCCCCACTGGACAGCGGGAGCCGGGAGCCGGAGCCGACTGAATTGAGGCCTTGAAGGTGCTGGGGGAGGGGCGCCCTCCTAGAGACTCCAGGGGCTTCCCAGGCCCAGCCCCCAGCCCTGCCAGCCAGCAAGGATGCCGCCTTCCAGGAAGGCTCGTAGGGAGTTGGCGCTGGAGAGGCCGAAGCTGCCAAGCACAGCTGGCAGATGGCTGGATTAACCCCGTGTGTGCCCAGGCTGGCCTCGGGAGAGCCCAGTGGCCATGTGAGGGGGAGGAGGGGGTGTGTGTGCACGCACACGCAGGTAGGGGAGGGTGTGTGCACGCACACGCAGGTATCAGGCCAGTGGGACATCTCAGCGTCCTCTCTCGGCCCCCCGACAGCCCCCAAGTCCACACTGCTTGGTGGGGAGGGTGGGGTCCTCCTTCCAGAGGTGGGTGGCACCACCGACCCTCCCAAGGATCCCAGCTGTGTTCATCTCTGGAGCTGTGACCTGGGGCTCCTCTGAGAGGCTCGTGGGCTGATTGTGGCACTTCCACTCTTGCGGTGACAGGGAGGAGGTGTGTCTCTCCCTGAAGGTCATGGCCCTCTCATCTGAGGCCCTCCTTTGGGGCAGAGTATCAGTTGGGGTGGGCTGCCTGGGAAGGGTCCTGGACTCTGGGTGGACAACCCTGGGCAGCTGGTCAGACTCTGCCAGTCCGTGGCGCAGAACCCCAGCCTAAACAGTGTCCCTTTTGGTCCCTCTTGCTGCTCGGACAGGTCCACAGGGATTGGTCAGAGCTGGAGGACCAGGAGGGCTGGGGTGGGTGGAGACGCCTTGGGGACTTGCGGTGTCTGCGGGGCCACCCCAGCACTGACCTGCTTTCCCCATCTCTGTTGCAGAACACAGATCTATTTGAGATGATTGAAAAGATGCAGGTGAGGCGGGCTCTGAAGCCTGTTCTGGGGAGCCACCGAGGGAGCTGGGCTGGGCCTGGGGGGGAGGCGGCCCTTGCTGTATCTTCAGCCCGACACCTCTCTGAGAACTGGCCCGGGAGCTCTTGCAGACCGGTCCGGGAGGAGATGGTGATGGTGCGGCGTCCAGAGCTCCCCGTCAGGGTCAGAAGAGAGAACAGGCACTGATAACGCCCGGCTCCCTGGCTGACCCCCAGGGCCTAGGGCCCGCTTGGGTCTCCCCAGCTCCCATTCCTGTGGAGGCGGCCGGGCTCAGCACCTCAACCCACCCCTGCCTACACAGACCATCCCCCATCCCCTAAGAGCATCACAGGCTCTGTAGGACCCCCATGTGGAGCGGGAAGAGGGCACAGGGCAACCAGAGGCTGGGCTGCAGTGGGGAGGGCAGCCCCCACCCCCTCTGCCTGACCCTCCGCTCCTCCCCTCTGGTCTTCCAGGCCCCTTGCCTGCTGTTTGGCTCGGGTAGGTGTTGGGAGGTGTGGGCAGGCACTTGAACAAAGCTCGGGAGCTTGCCTGAGCTTTGGTTCACCCTTCAGACCCTGTCCCCCGCCATCTTTCTGTTTCTCTGCCTCTCTGAGTTTTCTGTCTTTCCGTTCCCACCTCTCCCCCTCCTTCTCTCCCTCCCTCTCCCCCTCCTTCCTCTTTTTCTCCCTCTCAGCGGCGCATCTGTGTAGATGCCTCCCTCCCTCCCCAGCTCCTGCATCAGCCCTGCCCCCACTCCCAGCAGCGGCCAGCGCCCCCAGCTGCTGCCCGCCTCCCTCAGCCCCAGGGCCTTCTAGGAGGGCCCGCCCTTCCGAGAGGCCGGAGGCCTGGGTACCCAGCACCCTTCCCTGGGAGCCCCCCCCCACCCCGCCCCCAAACATCACCATCTACCTGGAGGGGGTGCTGCCCGCAGTGGGGAGCGGCCCTGCGCTGGGCCCTGCCCTGCCGTGATGGGATGCGCTGCCTTCTCTTTGCAGGGAAGCAGGATGGATGAACAGCGATGCTCCTTCCCACCACCCCTCAAAGTAGGTCTGGACGCTGGTCCCACTCCACCCTTCTGGGGGCTGTCGGCTTCCCCGAGCAGTGCACTCCCAAGGGCTTGGGGATGGAAGGGGATGGGGATGGGGGAGGCAGGCCCCCTTTCTAGGGGTGGGAGAAGTGATGGCCCAGTGGAGCAGCCAGCCCAGGAGGACCCAGCATCCTTTCCTGGAGTGGTCTCACTGCCGGCCAGATGCTAAGGCCAAGGGGGAAGCCGGGCACACCTAGTCCCTGCACTCTGGGAGGCCAAGATGCGGAGAACCCCTCGCTTGCTATAGGCCTGGGGCCCTGATTCTGCTCCTCCTCACCTGCTCTACTCTGCTATAAACTCTCCATGCCTCTCCAGGCTTCCCCCTTCCCAGAATTGAAGCCCCATCCCTCACAGCCTGCTGTGAGAGGTTTCCCTTGAAGCCAGCTATGCCCAGGACCCAGAAGGCCAAAGACCCAGGAGGCATGTGCTCCTCCCAAGCCTTGTAGTCCCTGCCTGGGAAGGCTGAGGGGGGGTGGGGGCAAGAGATGGGGAGGGGGTGGCCCGGTGGCCCCCCAGCCTTCAGAGGAGACTGCCAAGAAACTCAGGACTGAAAGACACGTATGGAGTTTCTTTAGACTCAGAATTTTCTTGGCATGGGGGCTGTAGAGCCCCTCCTGATAGGTATCGAGCTCTGTGGTGGGTGACTGGGGACCCCTGCCCTCCAAGAAGACCGGTTGGTCCTGTAGGAGTGGGCCCGGGGCTGCAGGGATGAGGGCTTTCATGGCTACAAGGCCCATGCTTCGTCCAGACCCAGGCTGCTCAAAGTGTGGTCCTCAGACCAGCCGCGTCAGCGTCACCCGGAGGGCAGGTTGGCATGTAACTTCTTGGGCTCCACCCAGACCCACAGCCTGGGAAGCTCTGGGGGTGGGGCACAGCAGTCCGTGTAACCGGCCCCTCAAGCCATTCCCATGCACCGAGGGCCACCGGTCCAGAGGTGTGTCTCCCAGGGAGGCTATGCGCCTCTTTTCCCTAGGCAGAGGGAGGCCCGGAAGAGGCGGCCAGCACTCAGTGAGCTCAGCCTGCCCCAGCCCTGGCCTCGTGGGGTCACCCCCCAGCCCCCCACCGTGGGATGGGGAGGTGAGGATACAGCCCCACCCACTCCTCCAGCCTGGGGGTGGGGGTGTGTGATGCTGGCAGAATCAAGGGCGTCCTGGGGAGGCTGGAGGAAAGGGGCGACCTCGGCCCTGCCCTGTTTTGCAGACGGAGGAGGACTACATTCCGTACCCGAGCGTCCACGAGGTAAGCAGCCAGAGACCCCACGGGGCCAGTCTCTGCCCTGAGCCCGGGAGGCGCTCACGCAGGGAGTCCGGACACCTGGGTCCTCCTCCCTGTCACGAGCCTGGCTGCAGGCCTTGCTGTGGGTGCCGGAGCCTCCGTTTACAGGCCCAAGACTTCCGAGCCCACTCGAACCCTTAGGCGTCTGAGCCTACACGCCAGCCTCTCGGCCAGCGTCACGACCCACCCCCAGCTCTACCTGCCCCCACACCCCCATCCTCCGAGGCTGTGTGTGTCTGGGTCTAGGCCTGCAGGGGGAGGAGAAGGGTTCGAGCTAGTATTGGTTTGGCCAAAAAGTTCCTTTGGTTTTTTCCTATCCCATCGTCTGTAAAAACCCGAACAAACTCTCTGGCCAACCAAATAGGTAGGAGGAGGCCCTGGGTGTGAGCCCTGGGGCCCTCAGAGGCTCCGGGCTGTCCCCTGGTACCCTCAGCCATGGCAGAAGTGGCTCTGGGTCCGAGTTGGGGGGGGGTGTCCCAAGGGCCCCCACCGAGGTGCAGGGTGAGTGACCCTCAGCTGAGTGCTCCTTCAGGTCCTGGGCCGAGAAGGGCCCTTCCCCCTGATCCTGCTGCCCCAGTTTGGGGGCTACTGGATTGAAGGCACCAATCACGAAATCACCAGCATCCCAGAGACGGAGCCGCTGCAGTCGCCCACGACCAAGGTGAAGCTGGAGTGCAACCACACCGCCCGCCTCTACCGGAAGCACTTTCTCGGCAAGGTGGGGTGGCCCGCGGGTCTGGGGGTGCTGGGCTGGTGGGGAGGGGGTCACCGCCCAGCCCTGGGGGTGGAGGCTGGGCTGGCCAGCCGTCCCGGCAGTCCAGGGGGCATGCGCCGTGGATTCGCTTGTTCAGTCAGCAAACACGGATGGCACCAAGGCAGTGTGATGCGCGGTGGTTAGCAGAGTCTGCCTCTAGCTACGTGGGACCCCTGGCAAGTGGCTTTCCCCTCTCTGTGCCTTGGTTTCTTCACCTGTACAAACGGAGAGGGTGGTGATTCCCACCTCACGCCTTCAACGCGATGCTATTTGTGAGGCGCGTAGAAAGGCCTCTGGTGCCAAGCGAGTGATCCGTCTGGGTGAGCGAGTGATGAGCGCCAGCTGGGCGCCTAGTTCGGTTCTGGGTGCCAGCAATACAGCAGACCCAGGCCGTGCGCTCAGGCAGCTTGAGGTGGGGCGACGGTAGTGCCGTGGGGTGACCCGGACGGGGGCAACCCCTACGCCACCACCCGCCCCAGATCCGGGACCCTGCCCCGTACAGTGTGCTGGCATCACCCAGCTCCTGGGCGGAAGCTGCTGGACGAGGCAGCGGGAGCTGGGCAGGAGGTCACACGCTGGGACCCCATTCCAGGTGCCATCAGTTACAAGTGAGGGGGCGGGGCGTTGCGCCGGCTCTGGGGTCTCGTGACCTGGGGGCACTCCTTGACTCCTCTGTTGCTTCGTGGCATGACCTTGGGCAGGTTGTCTCACCTTCCTGGGCCTGTTTTCGCATCTGTAAAAATGAGGATGATAGAAGTACCTGTGAAGCATTGAGACCCACGCGTGGCCCCTAGTAGATGCTCAGTAAGATGTTAGCTCTAATTACCCCTTCATAATTAACTCTGTGACAGCAGGACTGTCCTGATTTTTCCAGAAGAGGAAACAAGAGGCTCAGAGGTAGAGTGGATCGGTTCAGGTCACTGAGCTTGGAGCTGGACCTAGCTCTGGCTGACCTTCCATTGAGACCTGCTGTGGGAAGAGTCTGGCTTCCCAGGTGGCGCTGTGGTGAAGAACCTGCCCGCCTGTGCAGGAGACATAAGAGACGTGGGTTCAGTCCCTGGTTTGGGAAGGTCCCCTGAGGAGGCCTTGGCACCCCACTCCGGTGTTCTTGCCTGGAGAACCCCATGGACAGAGGAGCCTGGCGGGCTACAGTCTATAGCATCGCAAAGAGTCAGACACGACTGAAGCGACTTAGCACGCACCACATGGTCACGTTCCTGGCACTCGCTCCCATGCGTGTATGTGTGTGCGTTTGTGTGTGGTGTGTGTGTTTGTGCACATGCAGGAAGGACGCACAACTCTTTGAGGGGTTGAGGAGCTGCGTGTACTGAGTCTGGGCCCAGGGCGTTGGCCTGATGCTGGTGGGTGGGGGTGCTACAGGGTGACGGGAACCAAACCAGCAGGCTCGGCTTCAGGAGCTATTGCCTGAGGACAGACCCGGAGCCCGGCAGGGGGTTGCACCCGTGAGTGGAAGGGGGCCTGCATCCCAGGAGCCCACTGTCTGGAGGCTCTTAGTTGGTGGGACCTGGGGGACTGTGTGGCCTGAGCATACAGTTGGCGCTCAGAGGAGTTTGCTGACAGAGTGATGAGTGACAGCAGTGAGTGACGGGACGAAGGCGGAGCCGTGAGCACCAGAGGATTGGAAGGGGCACAGGTTGGGGGTTCCTGGGGGAGGTATAATGACCAGGGTCCAGGTAGCAACGCAGAGAGGAGGGGCCGGGGGCCCGTGGAGAGGGGCAGGGCTGTTCGCCTCTCCAGCCAGGGTGACTGGGGAAGCGGTGGGCCCTGGCCTGGCAGAGGTTAGGGTGACTTTGGCCTTGGTACAGCCCTCCTTACCAAGTGCCTGCCTCTCCTTTTCTGCAGATGGTGCCAAGCACTGGGGGTTTCCATTACCCTGTGCCCAAGCAGGGCTGGGAGGCCTCTGCCCCAGGTCCCCGCAGACGCCCCTGAGCTGTGGATGTGTAGGCCCGTCCCCTGGCCCCTACATTTTTTTCTCCTGTCCTTTGAGTGCAGCTGTTTATATTTAAATCCCATGGGCAGAGGAGCCTGGTGGGCTGCAGTCCATGGGGTCACGAAGAATCGGGCACGACTGAGTGAATTCCCTTTCACTTTTCACTTTCATGCATTGGAGAAGGAAATGGCAACCCACTCCAGTGTTCTTGCTAAATAGGACTTCCTTCCTCGATGATGACTCCTGGCGTGGGAGTGGCTAGGGAGCCGAGCTGGCAGGAGAGCCCAGGGTCACGTGGGGTAAAATCTGGCGCTCCCGTCCTTGGCTTTGGGGCCTCCCCACCTGGAGGTGCCAGCCCTGCTCTGCTCTCCAGGGGTGCCAGCCCTGCCGCAGTTTCCCCTGGGCCCTGGGGAGTATTTCTTCCCAACCCCGTGGCTTCCCAGTCACAGCGGCGGGAGGTTAGGAACCAGCCAGGTCAGCCGCCCAGTGTGTTCATGATGTTTCATTTCCTGATTTTCTGATTCTCACGGGTCCTGGCTTCGGGGGCCACAGAGCTACGGGTTGACTGTGTGGGCTTCCCAGATGGTGCAGAACCCGCCTGCCAGTGCAGGAGACGAAAGGTTCGATCCCTGGGTCGGGAAGATCCCATGGGGTAAGAAATGGCAACCCACTCTAGTATTCTTGCCTGGAAAATCCCATGGACAGAGGACTGGAGGCCTACAGTCCAGGGGGTCACAAAAGAGTCGGACATGACTGAATGCATGTGTGTGCACACACACACACGCACACACAGATGCTGTGTGCCCAGCTTGGAGAAGGGTAGGGGCTGGGAGATGCCATATATATACAGACATCCTGATCTTGCTGAGGACTCAGAGAGCTGAGGTTACTGCAGACATTCAGGAACCCCTTCTCTGCTTCAGGCATTATCTCTCTCAGTCCCTGCCGCCTTCCCACAAGGTAGTTGGCCTCACTCCCACTTTAAAGACTAGGAAACGGAGGCACGGGAAGGTGAGGTGGCCTTCTCAGGTTGCCCAGCTGGCCAGCGGCAAAGCTGGGATTTAAATGCATGTCTCTTTGAGAGCTTCCCTGGTGGTTCAGACAGTAAAGCATCTGCCTGCAATGCAGGAGACTCAGGTTGGATCCCTGGGTTGGGAAGATCCCCTCAGAAGGGAATGACAACTCGCTCCAGTATTCTTGCTTGGAGAATCCCATGGACAGAGGAGCCTGGCGGGCTCCAGTCCTCGGGGTTTGCAAAGAGTCGGGCACGACTGAGCGACTGACACACACGTGCTGTCTGAGGCAGAGTGTGCTGTCAGCCTGGACACCCGCTGCTTGGGGAGCGACACTGCCCAGGGGTGAACTGGCCTTCTGGGCGGGTTTCTGGAAGCCTCAGGCTCAGCCTGGCTCGCTCCCTGGGCCCCCCTCCCCGCAGGAGCACTTTAACTACTACTCGCTGGACGCCGCCCTGGGCCACCTTGTCTTCTCACTCAAGTACGATGTCATCGGGGACCAGGAACACCTGCGGCTGCTGCTCAGGTGAGGGCGTGGGAAGGGGCCTGTGACAGCAGGGAGGGCCGTGGACTCGGGGTCCGTGAGCCCGTCTCAGTTTACCCGCTCTTCTAATGGAGGCCCAGAGAGGGCAGGCGATTTTCCTGAGGCTGCACAGCAAGTCAGCGCCTAAGCCAGGCCTGGCCCCTCCTCCCCTCTGGACCTCCCCGAGGTCTGCCCCTCCTGGTCTTACTGGCTGGGGCAGGGCTCCCATCTCCCTTTCCCCCTTCCTCACCTCTCAGCATGGGTTTTCTTCTCCCAGGACCAAGTGCCGGACATACCACGACGTCATCCCCATCTCCTGCCTCACTGAGTTCCCCAACGTGGTCCAGATGGCAAAGGTGAGGCATCTGCCCCGTCGGGCGGATCCCTGCAGGCAGCCCCTGTGGGCCCAGAGCTGGGCTGCGGCCTGGCTCCTGCAGACCCTCGGCTTTAGCCCCAGATCCTGGCCTGGGTGCTGCGGCCTGTCTCTGGGGTCCTGCCCCTTCCGCGTTCCCCTGATGCCCGCACGCCTGTGTGTTTGGGGCACTCTTTAAGGCACCTTTTGGAGACAGGGGCCCCAGTTCTGCCTACCTTATTCTGAGTGACAGCGAGTCCCCAGGCCTGCTCCAGCCTTGACTGCACGCTGGTGTCCCGCTGTCCCTGCCACCCGACTTTGGCCCGGGAGGCCCAGAGGGCCCACCCTCAGGCCTTCCCTTATCTCCTCCTGCAGCTGGTGTGTGAAGACGTGAACGTGGATCGATTCTATCCTGTGCTCTACCCCAAGGTATGGCTGGACCTGGGGAGGGTGGGTCACTCAGGGATCAAGCACGTATTGGGCACCTGCACCGTGCAGGGTACTTTTCCTAAGTTCCCTCATCTAATCCTCACAATGATCCTGCAAAGTCCACAGTTTGTAGAAGAGGAGCTAGAGGCCCAGAAAGGTTTGGTGCCTTACCTAGGGATGCCCAGCAGATAAGGAAGTCCACGTTTGAACCCAGTGCTGCCTTGGAGGCAAGTCTTTCTTACCTCTGGAAACTCTCAAGTGCCATCTGGGGACCCGTCTAAGGGTCATCTGTGCTCCCGAGCCAAGGCTCCACTGGCTTTGCTTTCTGACTCCAGAGGGGACCTGGGGAGAGAGTAACACAGGCGCCTCCTTAGGTACCACCCAGCAGATGGCAGTTGCGCTTGCAGCTCTGTTGCTGGGTGCTGAAGTCACTATGATAGTGTGGGATGAAGGAGAGGGGCTTCAATCTTCAGTAAGCCAGCTGCTGCTGCTGCTGCTAAGTCGCGCCAGTCGTGTCCGACTCTGTGCGACCCCATAGACGGCAGCCTACCAGGGTCCCCCGTCCCTGGGATTCTCCAGGCAAGAGCACTGGAGTGGGTTGCCATTTCCTTCTCCAATGCATGAAAGTGAAAAGTGAAAGTGAAGTCGCTCAGTTGTGTCCAACTCTTAGCGACCCCATGGACTGCAGCCTACCAGGCTCCTCCATCCATGGGATTTTCCAGGCTAGAGGACTGGAGTGGGGTGCCATTGCCTTCTCCGCAGTAAGCCAGAGGGCTTCTCAAAAGAGCTGGACCCTGAAAGACAGGTGTAGCCTGTGGCTCTGACTGAATTCCCCAGCAAGGTGAGGTCCCTGAGAAGTGAGTGGTCCAGGAAAGGTCCCCTGAAGGAGGGGGTCTCAGTGATCAGGTCCCACCTCCAAGGTACAGAAGAGGACAAGTTGAGGAGGGGAACTTGCTCAAGGCTCCACAGCACAGTGGTGGGACTCGGTCTGTTCTAGAATGATGAGATGACTTCACAGAAGGGCCGGACATCAGGCCGGTGATAGAGCAGAGTTGGGGTGGGAGCTCGTGGGCAAAGCTCAGGAGCAATGAGCTTAGGCTTTGGAATCCAACAGACCTGAGTTCAAGCCCCAGCTCTGCCATCTGGCAGTCGTTGACCTTAGCAAGTCAGTTCCTTCGGCTCTCAGAACCTCGGCGTCTTCATCTGTGCAATGAGGGCAGCAGGAGTCCCTCACGGACCCTTTCCAAGGAGAAGATGAGATGATGCGATGGAGTGCCTGGCACAGTGCTTGGCACATAGAGCCATAAACAGCAACTTGAAAAAGCGGTGTGTCAGACTTTAAGAGAGTGAGCTTATGGTTCCCATTGGGGAAGGACAGTTAGGGAGTCTGGGAAGGACATGTACACACTGCTATATCTAACCTGGATAACTGACAAGGACCTGCTGTATGGCATAGGGAACTCGGCTCAGTGTTATGTGGCAGCCTGGATGGGAGGGGAGTTTGGGGGAGCAAGGATACATGGGTACGTACGTATGGCTAAGGTGCTTTGCTGTGTACCTGAAACCATCACAGCACTGTTAATCGGCTATACGCCCATATAAAATACAAAGTAAAAAAAGAAAGAAAAATAAAAGCAGTGTGCTTCACCCATCACCCTTTCCCTGCAGGCCTCCCGCCTCATTGTCACCTTCGACGAGCATGTTATCAGCAATAACTTCAAGTTCGGAGTCATTTATCAGAAGCTCGGGCAGGTGTGTCTCCTCCTCCTCCCATCTGCCCATGTACCTGGGGCCTCAGACCTTAGCCACGGAGAGCCCTTACGTGGGGACTCAAGCTCAGGAACCCCAGGGCTGCCAGAGGTCCCCCTTCCAGCCTTCCTGGGTGTGAGTGGGGGATGGCACCCCAGCAGGATGACCTCTGCCCTCTGTGTGCCTGCTCCCCCCGCCAGACCTCTGAGGAAGAACTCTTCAGCACCAATGAGGAGAGCCCCGCCTTCGTGGAGTTCCTCGAGTTTCTGGGCCAGAAGGTCAAACTGCAGGACTTTAAGGGGTGAGCCCCGGGTTGGGATAGGCAGACAAGAATCCGACCCAGGCCTTTGGGCAGGGATGGAGACCCCATCCTGGCCCCACCGAGGCCTGGCTGGGGCTGGAGACTGAGCTGCGGCCTGGGGGTGTCCTGGGGCAGGTTCCGAGGAGGCCTGGACGTGACCCACGGGCAGACGGGGACCGAGTCTGTATACTGCAACTTCCGCAACAAGGAGATCATGTTCCACGTGTCCACCAAGCTGCCCTACACGGAAGGGGACACCCAGCAGGTAGCCTCCCACCTGTCCCCCCATCTACCTGCCCCTTCAGCGTCCACCACACCAGACTCAGTGGGCCCTGGGAGAGAGAGAGGGAGATGATCCAGTCCCCCGACTTGTGGCCTCCTCTTGTTGGGGCAGGGTGAAAAGTGGCTGTGATGCCATGGAAGCCTCAGTTTCCACATCTGTGAAATGGGGATAATAATGGCACCTACCTCGCAGGTGAGCCCAAGTGAGAGGATGCACACAGGGTGGCTAGAACAGGACCTGGTAGCAATGGAGCAGGAGCTCAGTAAGTGTGAAGATTTTTACCGGGAGTGAAGGGTTTTGTCAGGTCACGTAGGGGCACTTAAACTTGGCAGAGGTGGGAGTCAGGCAAAGTGTTCAAGATCAAGTGACTTTTAGGCTGCAGAGGAGGTGGGAGCAGGAGGCGGAGTGTTCCTGGGGAGAATGGCTCCCACCTTCTGCAGAGGCCTGGTGATGAGCTAGCACAAGGCACGCTCCCCGAGCTGAACTCGGAGATCTGACACCCTGTCCTAAGCTTCCTGGGGGCTGCCTGCCCCTGTGACCCCCACGCCTCCACCCCAGGCGGATGAGGGCGTCATGGGAGAAAAATGGAAACGTTTCTTCCTTACCCTTAATGTCTTTTCATTTTCTTTGAATAAGATTCCCTGTTCAATTTAACAACTCATATATACCAAGCGGAACTTAACTTGTTCAGGAGGGGCCATGTGTGGGGTGTTTCGACAGGAGGAGGACAGAGAGGTAGGGCCTGGGGACCGGGGGCCTGGATCCAAGTCCTCTAGGTCACTGGAAGACCTTACAGGCCCCTGCTCTCTCAGCCTCGGTGTTCTCCTCTGCCACAGAGTTCCAAGAAAACAAAAACAACTTCAAGACCAGTTTCTCACCACATCTTTCTGGGGGGAAGCAACTCCCTGGATGTGCCCCTCTGCCTACCCCCAGCCCCCCTCCACCCCAGTGGGCACCCTCCCCGTGCCCCCTGGCAGGGGCTGAAAGGCTGTGGCCCTGTGTTCAGTTGCAGCGGAAGCGACACATTGGCAACGACATCGTGGCTGTGGTCTTCCAGGACGAGAACACGCCGTTTGTGCCGGACATGATTGCGTCCAACTTCCTGCACGCCTACGTGGTGGTGCAGGCCGAGGGTGGGGGCCCCGATGGCCCCCTCTACAAGGTGGGTGGTCTCGGAGCCTCCTGAGGGCACCCTCCTAGCCCCGTCCTCACTCGCTGCAAGGCCCCTCCGAGCCTTGGTTTTCCCAGGTTTAAATAGGGGTGCTGTCCGGAGGGCTCTGAGCCCCACTGTTGGCCGGATGATGGCCGAGGATTCCCATCCCGTCCTCTCTGCTGCCTGAGTCTCTCCCCTAAAAGAGGCTGCTTACGCTCCTCCGCCCTTTAGTCTCCTCCTGCTCCTGGCCCTCATGAGCCTGGAGACCCTCCACCCCTCCTCACCACTCAAATTCAGGACCAAGGATGGAGCCGCTGAAAACGTGGGGTCCGCCCACCCCATCTGTAGTCACCGAATGTCCCCCGCCAAGGGGCAGCCCTGTGCCAAGCATCGGGCTAGGGAGGCGAATCAGGGGTCTCTGGCTAGTGTGGGGACCCCGCACGACACCCGCCCTCCCTTCCAGGTGTCCGTCACCGCAAGAGATGACGTCCCCTTCTTCGGGCCACCCCTCCCGGACCCCGCTGTGTTTCGGAAGGTGAGGGGCAGCCCCCAGCCCCGCTGTGGGCAGAGCAGGACTAAATGGGGGGGGCCTTGGGGTGCACAGTGCTCTGTACCAGGCCGTGGAGCCCCCTGGCTGCCAGGACAGGCAGGCTCCCCTAACCGATTGGCTGGGGCCCAGCTTTTCTGCCCATCTTGATAAGAACTGTGACTGTTTCACAGAGTCACAGAGCAGACTGTATCATTGCTTTACATTCCGCATAGCGGACTCTGTGGTCTTCCCTCCACTCTGCTGTATTTTTGACAATTTCAGTCTTCTACAATGTTTGGGAGGGGCACATGTCTCTCACCTCTCAGAAGGAGCCTTGGCTCCAGTCTCCCAACAGATCCCCCAGACCGAGGCAGTGGGAGACCCCCAGCCCAGCTCTCCTGAGGGGTGGGCAGCCTTGATGGGCATGGAGGGCTCTCACAGGCGCCTGGGCTGGGGCACTGAGCCCAGGGAGGTGCCCTTCCGGGAGTCAGGAGGACAGAACCCAGCAGAGCCCCAGCCCCTGACTCGCTGGGTCTCAGCCCCTGGTTTCTTGTGTCCCCCTGGCCTCCCCCCTTTCTCTTCTCCACGCTGGGGGCCCCCAGGGGCCTGAGTTCCAGGAATTTTTGCTGACAAAGCTGATCAATGCCGAATATGCTTGCTACAAGGCAGAGAAGTTTGCCAAACTGGAGGTGAGCATGGGCTCTTGGAACTGGGAGCCACCACCCCCTAGAATTTCAGCCGAGCCTCCTGGGAAGGGAAAAGCCATGTTCAGACCTTGGCCTTAGGGAAGGCTGCCTGAGGGGGAGGACGGATTGACAGGTGAGCAGGGCCAGAATCCAGGGAGAGGACGCAGGGGTTCCCACGGGATGCCCAGGAGGCGCTCCGAGGTAGGCTGACACATGGCGCAGTGGAGGTGGGGTGTGGGGAAGCAAGATCTCAGAGGAGCCTTGGTGAGACCCCCGGGCGCTGCTGGAGCTGCGCAGGGGCCCGAGGGAAACCGGTAGAGGCGTCCGGGGCCCAGGCCCGCTTCCCACTCAGAGAAGGCGGCCGGGATTCCGAGTGCGGGAAGAAGGGCTGATCCCTGGGTCTCTCCTGACGGCCGGGCCCACAGGAGCGGACACGGGCCGCCCTCCTGGAGACGCTCTATGAGGAGCTGCACATCCACAGCCAGTCCATGATGGGCCTGGGCGGCGACGAGGACAAGATGGAGAACGGCGGCGGGGGCGGCGGCTTCTTCGAGTCCTTCAAGGTGAAGGGCGGGGGTCCACCTGCGCGCGGGGGGACGCGGTGGGGATGAGGAGCAGCGATGCGGGGCAGGACCAGGTAGGGGTGTGGCTAGAGGCGGACTCGCCCGGGAGGTGGGGTCGCGTGGGGGTGTGGCTCGGGGTGGAGCTAATAGGCGTGAGCTCGGGCCAGGTGGGCGCACACCTGGGGTAGAGTCCGGAGGACGGTGAGCCTCAGGGTGGACCCAGGTTTTAGCGTGGGCCTGCAGACTCGTGGCCGTGCGCGCGCTCTCTGCCCGGGGCAGAGCCACGGTTGGGAGCTGTAAGGTGCGCTCTGGCTGGAGGAGGAGCTGAAGGTTGGAGGCGGGGCCCAAGCTTGGGGGCGGAGTCTGCCTGGAGGGTAGAAGGTTGGAGCGCTCTGGTGCCAATGGTGGTGACTGCCAGGTCAGGGCAGAGAAGAGAGGACCCCCGTGTCCTGACCCAGGGAAGGAAACCAGAGGTCCGGGAAGGAACGTGTAAAAGGAGCTGATCTGCATGGCGTTAGGCCCGTGTGACCCGCTTTGGCTCTCTGGTTCAGTTCAGTTCAGTTCGTGTCCAGCTCTTTGTGACCCCATGGACTGCAGCACACCAGGCCTCCCTGTCCATCACCAACTCCCAGAGTTTACTCAAACTCATGTCCATCGAGTTGGTGATGCCACCTAACCATCTCATCCTCTGTCGTCCCCTTCTCCTCCTGCCTTCAATCTTTCCCAGCATCAGGGTGTTTTCCAGTGAGTCAGTTCTTTGCATCAGATGGTCAAAGTATTGGAGTTTCAGCTTCAACATCCGTCCTTCCAATGAATATTCAGCTTAGTGGTAAAAGCATAGACACCTTGGTTCGGGTTCCAGCCCTTCCACTTATCTGCTTGAACATTGTCTGAGCCTCAGTTTTGTTTTGTTTTGTTTTGTTTTGTTTTAATCTGTTGTTTAGGCTTCTTACCTCATACAGCTGTTGAGAATTATTTGTAAAGCAATTTGATCAGTGTAATGTAAGCTAAGAAACAAAATGCAAAGCTGTGCCCGTTTACCTTGGCGACTACCGGCCGGAGTGAGAGGCAGAGGAGAGAGCAAGTTCCCTTCCCCACCCCACCCCACCCCACCCCACCCCACCGCATGGCCAGTTCCCTTCCCCACCCCACCCCACCCCACCCCACCCCACCGCATGGCCCGGACCCCGCCCCCCCACCCCGGCTACAGGTCCCCAGGCAGTGACCCCTTTGCCTTCACCCACAGGAGGAGGACCGCTTATCTTCCAGGTGCCTGGCCAGGCTGGCGGGGCCTCACCTTTACCCCAGGGCAGGCCACAGAGCTGGAGACGTGGGTTTGCATAAGAGGATTAGCCCAAGCCGCCCAAGTGCTGCCCTGGGCCGAGGCGAACTGACCGCCTTTGAGAAAGAGGCTTGAGGAGAACCCTACCTTTGCGAGGAGCAGACAGCGAGTGGGTGGGGTGGACGTGGGCCTGGGCTGTCTTCTCTGAGGGAGGGCTCCAGGGGACCCGCATCTGGTGGGCACTGGATTAAGTCACAGCCTTTCTCAGACAGCAGAGCCCACAGCCTAGGCCTTGGGTTTGGCATCTGGGTCCCAGACCCACCTCTGGTTTCATCACGTGGAGAATGGGCCTGGCGGCAGTGCCTGCCTCCTGGGGCGGACTGAGTGAGAGCAGAGGTAGAGAACCCCGGCCTGACTTGAACTTTCTGGGCAGGTTGTCTGAAAACGGCAAGGAGGGGAGGGAGGGAGGAAAGAAAAGCAAGCAGGAAGCAGGCTCCAAGAGACCCTTAAGAGCGGGAAACTGGCGTTTCTGGGGCATTCTCTGCACACACTTTGGGTCACAACTCTGCGTCTCCTGTGGTCCTTACAACAACCGCACGACAGGTCATGAGGCTCCAAGGCTCAGCGGTGGAGTGGCTTGCCTGAGGTCACCCAGCAAGCTAGTGGCAGAGCCGGGACATACATAGCCCCCTGCACGGGTGGAGCTGACTCCTGTGTGGACTCGCGGGAAGGGACTTACCGGGGTCAGCTAGGGTGGCATCAGTGGGTGGCTCCCAGGTTTCCCCAAGGGAGGGAGGCCTTACGAAACCCCTGCCCCACCTTCGCAGCGGGTCATCCGGAGCCGCAGCCAGTCCATGGACGCCATGGGGCTGAGCAACAAGAAGCCCCACACCGTGTCCACCAGCCACAGTGGGAGCTTCACGCCCAACAATCCCGACCTGGCCAAGACAGCTGGAATAGTGAGTGCCCTCCCCTGCCCGCCCCGCCCCCAACCCGCCTGTCCCAGGGCCCATCCCAGACTCTAGGCTAGGTCTCACCTCTGCTGTCCAGGGGGTCAGGCGCCTGGGCTGTGACCCTGAGACCCTGCAGCCCCCTCTCCAGCCCCTTGGCGCCCCTCTCCCGCCCTCCTCGGGGCCCCTTATTCAGCCCAGGCTTTCTGCAGCGTGTCAGCCCACGATCCTTAGGGAACACCTCCTGTCTTGTCATACGCTGGGAGTGGGGCTGCTGTGGGACACCTCTGGCCAAGCCTTGAGTTTCTGGGAACACCTACTGTGTGTTGGACCTGGGTCTCTGCGTGAGCATCTGCTGTGTGTCTGGCTCTGAGATGCTGCTGGGCACCACTGTGTGTCCAGACCTGGGCTGCCGTGCGTGCTGTGTATGGGGGCCCAGTTGCTGTGTGGACTTGCACGGTGTGAGCATCTCCTGGGGGCCCGGCCCTGCGTGTCTGCGAGCCCCTGTTGTGTGTCAGACCCTGGGCTCCTGTGTGGACCTGCCTCTGCAAGTGTCTGCCGTGTGCCCAGCCCCTGAGCTGCTGTATGAGAACCTTCTGTGTATCGGGAAACGGCCTGCTGTGATAAGCCCTGGATATCGGTGAATGCCCGTTACGTATCGGGGAAGCGAGCTGTGTGAGCGCCCACTGTGTGCTCACAGAGCCTTTGTGGTTGTGGCTGCCTACTGTGTGTCAGGACCTGGGCTTCTGTGTGAACCTCTCCTGAATGATTACTTCCCGTCTGCCAGGCTCTGTGGGACTCTGCCACTAACACACAGAGGGTGTGCTGGGCACAGGATGAAAAAGGCCTTCAGCGATGGGCCTGTCCGCTTTCCACTGCCCAGCGGCCAACCCTGAGCTCTGCACCTGCTGCTTTGCTGTCCCCTCCCCATCCGTCTTTCCTTCTATCACCCATCCTTCCATCCATCCATCCATCCATCCTCCCATCCATCATTTATTGACTGTCAGCTGCATGCCAAGCAAGCCCTGTGCTCAGTGCTGTGAGGCTGTGTCCTGTGGCAGGAGGGACCCCCCCCCGCCCCCACCCCGGCCCCGGGGTCTGGCCTGGCCAGGGGAGCAAGGCAAGTCCTCTGTTTCCCAGCCGTCACCAAGCCCACCGCCACAGGAGCCGCAGCCCGCCCTCCTCCAAGCCCGATGCCCCGGCCACTCTCTTCCTCCCCGCAACAGGCCCAGCCTCCCGCGGGTGGCTGCAGAGGGGGCCCCGGGGGCAGGGCCAGGCCAGTGGCGCCCGCCACGGCAGTAACCAGACCCATTTCTGTTTTTGTCTTTGCACAACTCTCCCCTCTCTTCACGTGGCCTCCTTTTCCTTCCCTTTCTCTCCCCTCCCCCCCTCCCGCCGCCCCCACTTGCCTGCACTGTGCACCCTCCCCTCTTGCACCTTCCTGTCGCCCTCTCCTCCGCTTCGCACCGTCTCCCCTCTGCTTTCCCTTTGTGCCTCCCTCTCCGTCTCTTCTTGTCCGTCTCTGTCTGTGTTTCGCCCTGCGCCCCTTCTCGTGTGACTGTCTGTCCACCTCTCACCTCTCTTCTCTGTGTCTCTGTCACCTCTTCCCTGCTCCCTTCCCTGGGCTTGTCTCTCTGAACCCCCTGGCCAAGTCTTCTTCTCTGTCCTCGTCTGTCTGTCTGTCTGTCTGTCCCTCCTCTCCCTGTCTCACTTCGCTATCTCCCTGTCCTGCCGTCCCTGTCTCTCTGACTCTCTGTCTCTCTCTGCCCCTGCCCTCTGCCGCTTGCCAGTCATTGCTTATTCCCGGGAAAAGTGCCAGTAGATTCGGACGCCGAGGCAGTGCCATAGGCATAGGAACCGTGGAAGAGGTTGTCGTCCGCGGGGCCGCCGGCTCTGGAGGCTGTCTGCACGCGCTGTTCTCTGCTCGCTCTCAGGACGGAGGCCATATTGGGGACGTTGCCCCCAACCCCCGACCCCCCAACCCCCGGACAGGCCCGAGGGCCAGGCGGGACACTCAGCAACCGGCTTTGGGGCCTGGTGCCTCTGCCAGAGCCAGGGCCCCCACCCCCACCAGGGGCTCTGGCCCTGCCCTGGCCCCTGGGACTCAGGCCCAGACCCCGCCGGGATCTGGCACCTGAAGACCCCACACCCAGCTGCACGTCCCCCAATATCGCCGGGCCTGCATGGAGCGCCTTGCCCTCCTCTGCCCCTCTTCCCGGTCCAGACTATGAACTGGCCTGGGGGCTCCTGCCCCTCCGTCCCTCCCTGGGGACCCCCATCCTGCCTGCCTGCCCCAGAGAAGCCGGCGGGGATGGGGGCCTGCTTCTGGCGCCTGGGATGACCCGCAGTAGTGTGTGTGGAAACTTAAGCGGGCGTCTTTCACCTGCTGAGCTGGAGCCTCCCCCGCAGGGCTGGAGTGGGGCAGTGCCTGGGTGGCTGCGCCTGCTTTCTCCCCGCTGCCCTCCATTGTAGGTCCCGTAATGCCCGGGGGGCTGCTGCTCTGAGGAGCTGGCCTCCCTCCCCACCCCAGCCCAGAGCGGCTGTCCAACCCGCCGCTCAGGCCTCTGCCGCCGTTTCCTAAGATCCTGGGTCCAGAGCTGCTGTGTGACCTCAGGGGGCCCCTTTGCCATCTCTGGGCCTGTTTTCCTTTGTCTGTAAACTAGGTTGGCTCTCCTGGGCAATGGACAGTCCTCTGCTTCGGGGCCTGGGCAGCAGGGCCCCAGGGTGGCCTGGGGGGTGGGGTGGGGGGTCCCTGGAGCTCCGGGAGCAGGTGAGCACTGAACTGGGGCCTCTCCCCACAGTCACTGATTGTCCCTGGCAAGAGCCCCACGAGGAAGAAATCAGGTCCGTTTGGCTCTCGCCGCAGCAGCGCTATCGGCATCGAGAACATCCAGGAGGTGCAGGAGAAGAGGTGGGTGGAGCAGCGGGGTGGGATGGTGTCCTGCGTCTCCTCTGGGTCCTTCTCCCCACCCCGCACCCCTGCGCTGCCCCCCATTCAGCGGTGAAGGGAAGCAGACAACGGAGCTCCCAGCTTCTCCCCTTCTGACCCCACCGGTGACACCCGCACCCTCGAGGATCTGCTGTGCACCGGCTCGTCATCTCAGCGAGCTGCCACCACCCAGTCTCAGCTCTGCTGGTCCCGGGAGCCATGGTCAGGGGAGGGCCTGGCCCGGGTCTCGCAGCTGGTGAGGGGCAGAGCTGGGGTCTGCGGAGCTCTGTAAGTACATCAGTGTGGGCGGGGTGTGGACAGCACCCACCGCCTGAGAAGCAGGGAGCCCTCAGGGAAGCAGAGGGTTGTGAATCCGGTCTTCACCACACTGCGGCTGTGTGATCTCGGGAAAGTCACTGAACCTCTCTGAGCCTCATTGTCCTAATCTGAAAAAAAATAAAAAACAGGGATAAGGACACAACCAGCAGCATGGGGCTGGCTGTGGGGATGCGTGCCATGCGTGCGAAGCCGGGCACAGGCTCGGGGAGAAGGCTGAGGTCTCAGGAGTGAGCTGGCCCTCCCTTCACAGGCAGGAGAACCCAGAATCCCATGAATCCAGGGTTCACTTCTTGGCTTTGCCACGTCCTGGCTGCGTGCCCTGGGCAGGTCTCTTCCCATCTCTGAACTCCGGTCTACTTATCCGTAACGGGGGACACTTATACCCCCATCCATGGGGGATGTCCTCTCTCTTTCTTTTTTTTGGGGGGGGGCCTCTCTGTGTGGCGTGTGGGAATCTTAGTTCTGAGATCAGGGATTGAACCTGAGTCCGTGGCACTGAAAGTACCAAGGCCTAAACCCTGGACCACCAGGGAATTCCCAAGGATGTTCTGTGTAGGTGCTCCCGTGGTGCCTGCTCCCCCCTGGTCAGCCCAGGGGCCAAGGGGACCGCTCTGGGGCTGGCCCCTGAGGATGTGGGGTATGGGTACGAGGTAGGAGCGCCCGGTACCTCCTCTCCCCACCTGGGGCTCCTTCTACCCTTGAGGCCAGGCCTGGTGCTGAATCCCCCCTCTGCCCCCATGTGCCCTGTAGGGAGAGCCCCCCGGCCGGCCAGAAGACCCCAGACAGCGGGCACGTCTCCCAGGAGCCCAAGTCGGAGAACTCATCCACTCAGAGCTCCCCAGAGATGCCCACGACCAAAAACAGGTTGGGGCTCGGGGCATGCTGAGCCGGGGGGCTTGGGTGTGGCGGGCCCATTCTTTCTCCCCCGCTGTCTGGGCCCGGGGCTGCCCAGGAACGTGGACACGGCCACCCCAGGGCAGCAGGGGGGCCTGGGCACTCTCCTGGGTCCTCCTCTGACACACACCTGCTGAGCGCTTTGTGCATGCCACACTCTGCAAGACCGCAGTCAGCTGGACATACAGGCCCCTGCCTTGCAGAGCTGACAGTGCAGAGTAACAGAATCTAGTAAGCTACTTCCAGGTAGCAATGACAGAAGGGAAATAAAGCAGAGGTTGCAATGAAGAATGGCTGGGTGGGGGAAGGAGGTTATCTGGGGGCTCAGGGAAGACGTCTCCTGAGGAGTGAGGTTGGAATTGAGAGCTGAGAGTGGAGTTGGTCCTGTTAGGACGGACTGATGGTGGCAGGGCAGAGGGAGGAGGGTTCCAGATAAGAAGCACAGCAAGTGCAAAGGCCCTGAGGCATGCTTGAAGGCTTGGCAGAAGGGTGGTGGTGGTGGAGCTGAGTGAGGCTGGGCCTGAGTGGTCATTGACAGTGGATGGGAGGAAGCTGAAGAGTTGGGCAGGAGCTGGGTCATGGCTTTGAGGGCTATGTGAGAACTTTGAATTTTAAAAAAATTTTATTTATTTTTGGCTGTGCTGGGTCTTCACTGCCACGCGGGCTTTTCTGTAGTTGTGGAGAGTGGGGCTGCTCTCCAGCTGTGGGGCGCAGGCTTCTCGTCGTCGTGGAGCCTGGGCCGTCGGGCTTCAGTACTTCTGGCACACAGGCTCCGTGTCCCGGGCGCGCGGGCTGGGTGTCCGGGGCCCTCGGGCTGGGTGTCCGGGGCGCGCGGGCTCAGTGTCCGGGGCGCGCGGGCTGGGTGTCCGGGGCCCTCGGGCTGGGTGTCCGGGGCGCGCGGGCTGGGTGTCCGGGGCGCGCGGGCTGGGTGTCCGGGGCGCGCGGGCTGGGTGTCCGGGGCCCTCGGGCTGGGTGTCCGGGGCGCGCGGGCTGGGTGTCCGGGGCGCGCGGGCTGGGTGTCCGGGGCGCGCGGGCTGGGTGTCCGGGGCGCGCGGGCTCGGTGTCCGGGGCGCGCGGGCTGGGTGTCCGGGGCCCTCGGGCTGGGTGTCCGGGGCGCGCGGGCTGGGTGTCCGGGGCGCGCGGGCTGGGTGTCCGGGGCGCGCGGGCTTGGTGTTCGGGACGCGCGGGCTCGGTGTTTAGGGCTCTCAGGCTCAGTGGTTGCGGCTGGTGGTGCTCGGGCTTAGTTTGGCGACAGCATGTGGGATCTTCCCGGATCAGGGATCAAACCTGTATCTTCTCTGCATTGGCAGGCGGATCTTTTCCCACGGAGCCCCCAGGGAAGCCTGAGAACTTTGGTTTTTATCCTAAGTGTAGCAAGGAGGCTTTGGAGGATTTTGTTGAGAGGAGTGATGCTTTCAGGAGCTGACCGTGGTCACCGCGTGAGGATAGGCCCAGGAGTGGGGCCCCCACCCCCGCCCCCGCGAGGAGGCATCAGGGAGGGCCTCTTTGAGGAGGTGTCTCCCCCGGACTGGTGTTTGAAAAGTGAATTTACTTTTTAGGACGTGAGGGAAGGCGTGGGACTCCAGGCAGCAGACACAGATTGGCCCGCAGTGGATTTTCCTCCAGAAAGGGGGGAGGAAGGAACAAGTGGGTAGATGTTTCTCTCTGAGCAGAAGCTAGAAGGCAGGAACTCCTGTGCAGTGTTACGGAAGCTCCTCCGGCTGCATTGGTGACATTGGAATAATCAATGTGATACAGTGGTGATCGTGGGGAGAAAACCCCTTGGACGTGGAATGAAAGTGGGAGAGAGTTAAGGGAGGAGACTGTGAAGGTGGAAGGCCTGGGTCCCACCTGCTCTCCCACCTCAGGCTGGGTGACCTCGGGCTGGGTGCCCACCCTCTCTGTGCCTGGGTGCCTGCTCATTTGTGACACGGGTCTGACAATGATAGCAATGAAATAGCTGGGGTCAACACACTTAGATCAGTGCCTGGCACAGAGTCATTCTGCACTCGCCAATGGTGCCGATGGTGTAACCATTAACCAATGGTGTATAAATAGTTCTGATTGAACATACAGCTGAGAGAGTTGGGCTTCATCGGGGGCAGTGGGGAGGAGCAGGACTGGGGCCCAACAGGATCTCTGTGTTAGGAAGGACGGTGGCATCGGGGAGACTCAGGGGCCCCGGGAGCTATAAGGTGCCATGGAGGAGCTTGGCTGGCTGCAGGCTGGGCCTGCCTGGGCGGGGAGGGCAGGGACCGGGGGTGTCAGCTCAGGAGGTGCCCAGCGCAGATGTTGGCTGACGGGACGTGTTCCGTGGCAGAGCGGAGACAGTGGCCCAGAGAGCGGAAGTGCTGAAGGACTTCTCCCGCTCCTCGTCCAGCGCCAGCAGCTTCGCCAGCGTCGTGGAGGAAGCAGAGGGCGTGGATGCGGATGACACAGGCCTGGTGAGAGGCCCAGGAAGGAGAGGTGCCCCACGGCAGCGTGAAAGGGGTGTTGTCTTATCCCTGGAGATGATGCTCCGGGGTGAAGCGTGAGCCCGGCTGTGGCTGAGTTGTGATCAGGAGACCCAGCCCAGAGGAGTAGTGCAGACTGACCTTCCCTCACTCTGAAGCCTCCCGTGGCTCCCCAGTTCCCCACGCAGCCCCACCTGTGAGGCCACTGAAGGTCCGGCCCCTCCCTCCCCAGCCCCGTCTCTTACCCCTTCGGCCAGTCTGCCCTCCTCCAGCCGGTCCCCTGCACTAGTCAGGCTTGCTGCGCTACCCCTGGGCCTTTGCACACGCCCTCTCCACTGCCCGGAACACGGCCTGCTCCCTCCTTCCCCCTTTGCCCGACTGGCTCTGTTCTTCCTTCTCAGCTCAGCCTCACAGCATCTCCTCCGGAAAGCCTGACTTTGCAGTCCCAGGGTAGGTTAGGAGCCTCTTGTACAGTCTCACTGGAGAAGACAATGGCACCCCACTCCAGTACTTTTGCCTGGCCAATCCCATGGACGGAGGAGCCTGGTAGGCTGCAGTCTGTGGGGTCGCTAAGAGTCGGACATGACTAAGCGACTTCCCTTTCGCTTTTCACTTTCATGCATTGGAGAAGGAAATGGCACCCCACTCCAGTGTTTTTGCCTGGAGAATCCCAGGGACGGGGGTGCCTGGTGGGCTGCCGTCCATGGGGTTGCCCAGAGTCGGACACGACTGAAGCGACTTAGCAGCAGCAGCAGCAGCAGCACACTCTTGCGGACCCTGGGCTCTGTCCTTGGCACGCTCCATCACGCTTCGTTCGACAACCCTTCAGTTCCCTGCCAGGCTCCGTGTCAGATGCTGAGCGTGCAGACCACCGAGCCCCCGTGGAGCCTGGGATCTAGAACTGTGCTAGTCTCTTCCCAGCCTGTCTTTCCTCTTAACTTGGAGCTCTTGGAGGGCCAGGACCCTACTCGAGTTCTCTCGGGGGCTTGGCTTACGAGAGCCTCGGTGTTTGAACGCAGGGATGAGTGGAAGTGTGTGTGTGTGTCTGTGTCCGCTTCTGTTCCTGCTCTGCCCTCCTGGGGTCCCCTGGGGCAGACGTGGCTGGGCCCTCACCCTCTTTGCAGAGGGGCCTGGGTCGGGCTGGAGGTTGTGGATCATAGCAGAGGAGGGGGTGAGGAGGGGAGGGGGGAGCCAGCCAGTGCTGTGGGCAAGGACTTAGCCTCCCTCCTTCTTTCTTCCCCCGTCCCCAGGAGAGTGTCTCCTCCTCAGGGACACCCCACAAGCGGGACTCCTTCATCTACAGCACGTGGCTGGAAGACAGCATCAGTACCACAAGTGGAGGCAGCTCCCCAGGTACCAGCAGGGCCAGCCCCCCACGGGCACGGCCACCCCTGTGATGGCCGGGGGCCAGGGCTGGGCACAGAGGGCCAAGACCCGTTTTCAGGCCCCAGGTGGTAGGTGTGTGATGGGCCTGCCGCTGACGTGGGCTCCGTGGGCTGGTCCTTATCCTACCTATTATGGTAGTTGGTGGCTTGGAGGACTGGTGGCTTCTAGAAGGGCCTTGGAGGTTGATGGGGCTTTAAAGGGGGTAAAGATGGGAGTTAAGGGTGGGAGTCCCCGAGGGAGGGGCTTGCTGGGGTTGGGGGACACTGGTGCCGACCGCCCATCCATGCCCCCGTCTCCCTGGTGCCTCCCCGCGGCCAGTGAGGTGGCTCCCTCCTGCCTCCCTCCCCAGGCCCCTCTCGGTCACCCCAGCCCGACACTGGCAAGTTGGGGGACCCTGCGTGTCCCGAGATCAAGATCCAGCTGGAAGCATCTGAACAGCACACGCCCCAGCTGGTACACGCAGCTGCCAGGGGCCTGGGTGGGGCTGGGACGGATGGCCTGGACGCTGGCCCTGTGGGGGGCACCCCTGCCCCCGGGAGGGGGGTCAGCTGTTGGGGAGAGGCCTCAAGTGGCCAGGGGTCCCCAGGGATGGTGCTGGACCAAGACGCGCCCCCCCACTAAAGCCTGGAGGGGTTGGGCTTGTCCAGCCTGGGCACAACTGCTGACTTCTGCTCGCCTGTGTCTCCCACCGTCCCCTCTCCTGGTGCCTGTATTGCCGCTGTTCTGACCGCAGGGCTGTTAGCCACACTGTCACTCTGAAGGTGACCCCGAGCAGGTCAGTCCCAGCCCTCAGCTCCTATTTGGTCGGGAAGGGGGAAAGAGCAGAGGAAGGCAGGGCTGGGCTGGCTTCTCTTTCTCCATCGCCTCTGCGGGATGAGAGTTACGTATCTAGGATTGAATCCTTGGCCACTTAAGTTTGCTAGGTGACCCTGGGCCTCAGTTGCCTTATCTGTACAGTGGGGCCAATAAATTCTGCCTCACCTCTGCCCGTGAGTTGCTGGGAGAATTTGATGAGAGCCTGAAAGGGATTTGGGAATCGTTGGGAGGAAGGGGCCTCGGGGGTTCCCCGTTGGGTAGAAAGACCCAGAGCCTGCTGTCCCGAGGGCGGGACCCCTCCACATCTGGCTCCCCATTTCATGGCACACCCGTCTCCCTTTACCCTGCAGACGAGGGTGCAGAAGCACGAGGCGAGGGTGCTCCAGCAGATCCGGGCGGACGGGACCTCTGCCCCCCGAGGCCAGCACCAGCCTGGGGGCTGCCCCTCGCCTGCCCAGCCCTCCTCCTGGCCCACATCTGGGCTGTCTCTGCAGGGCGGAGCTGGCCAGCCCTGGGAGCGGGGAAGCTGCTGGCACCGTCCCCACCCCCTGG
The DNA here is from genome assembly GCF_001704415.2 of Capra hircus. Lineage (NCBI taxonomy): Eukaryota > Metazoa > Chordata > Mammalia > Artiodactyla > Bovidae > Capra > Capra hircus. The sequence continues at coordinate 4,794,089 of NC_030809.1, read as the reverse complement.
GCTGGGAGGCTGGCTGGGGCAGGGAGAGGTCAGTTGGAACGGGACTCCAGGCCTGGCTGATCCATCACCCCTGGGTGCCCCTCTGGATTCGAAGGAGTGAGCTGGAAAGGAGAACTGAGGCATTTCAGTGCACACAGAGCCTGCCATGGAGGCGGTGGGTAGGAGGAGCCCTGGGCTGGGGTCCTGAGTCCTAGCTTGTGGTTCGGGATCCGCTCTGCGATTCTAGGCCCATCACACTCCCTCTCTGAGTGTCTCTGCTCTAAATGGACAAGGTCATTTCAGAGGTCGCTGAAGAGTGGGATTCTGCGCACCTGCCCCAGAGTGGAGGATCCCGGGGGCCTCCTGTCACCCTCTCCTGCTTCTTGGGGTTCCTGGGGCCCCAGGTCGGCTGAGGGACGGGGCTGGCTGTGGCCACGGCACCTCCTAGACCTGCCAAGGCCCTGCCCGCCGCCTCTACATGACAGACGAGTGACCCCCTTGTGGGCGTCGGGGGACCTATCTGGCTCTCCCGCCAGCCCCCGGCTCGACCCCCGGCATCTCCGGCCCCTGGCGCTCCAGGCCGAGGGGCCTCAGCTGGCTCACCTTTGCACCACCCCCACCTGGCACGGAGTGGGCAGGCAGGCACAGCTGCCGTGAGTCCACATCGTCGTGTGTGTCTGTCCACACTTTTTAGGCACCACACCAAGGGGCAGCCTTTCGGCCCCAACACCTGTCTCAGAAGCCCCCGTGGCCACGTGTGTGTGTCGGTAACAGTTGTAATAAATAAATTCTATTTATCGCTATTGTACCCCGAGTTGGACCTGGCTTCATGTGACCCTCTCCCCCCGCCTCAGATCAACCCCAGACAGATCTTAGTGGTGCTGTGGTCAAGACCAAGAGCCTGTTCACATCCCAACCCCCCCACAATCTCCCCACCCTGCCATCCCCACAAAATCAGAGCTCCTGGGTCTGCAGACACCTCCAAGGCCAAGTGATGAGCTCTTTGCCCGCCAGCTGTGGCTTTCCTCCCCTAGCTCTGCCCTTTTCCCACCTTGTTCCCTCTCCCCAGCAGGGGGAACATGGCTCTGAAGTCAGTTCAGTTCAGGCGCTCAGTCGTGTCCGCCTCTCTCCAACCCCATGGGCTGCAGCAGGCCAGGCCCCCCTGTCCATCACCAGCTCCCGGAGCCCTCAAACTCACGCCCACCACTGGAGTCCTGCTGCTGGCTGGGGATGCTGAGAAACTTGGAAGCTTCTCTGAGCCTGTCTCCACTCCTGTAACACGGGAGCGGCAGCACTTCTCCCAGGGGTCCGTCCTGAGGAATCCTTGAGCGGGTGCAGCTGGGGCACCCAGGACAGCGCCGGGCGCCCTGTGGGTGAAGTTCACGTGTGTTTCCTGTGTGGCCACCAGGGGGCGCCAAGGGATCGCTTACCTGCACTGAGGGGGGCGGGCAGCCGGCGCTGAACCTGTCCGGCTGCCGGAAGGAGCTCACCGGGTGGTAAAGGGGGGATGAGGGCCTGGGAGAGGGTGGGGTGGGGGAGACGTGGGAGGAGCCCCGGGGTCCGGCCTGGCTGAAGAAGGAATGGGGAAGACACCGTGGTGCCTGAGCACCCCCGGAAGGGTTTAGCATAGTGTCCTTGGGGAGGAAGCCACAGGTGCAAAGGGAGGCCAGAGAGTGCTGCTTGCAGCTGAGAAGGGGAGGCGATGGTGATGGTGGAGGCGGCAGGGAGCAGGCCAGAGGCCGCATGGCCTTGGATGCCGGGCGAGGGACTAATGCTTTATGCCAGGGTCGGTGCGGAAGTCGTGCAGGATGGGACACCAGGAGCAGGGGCTGGCTGGCGGGGGCCAGCCGGGCAGCATCAGTCCAGGAGCGCTTTGCCAAGGTGCCGAGGACACGGAGCGTGCCCGAGACAGTGGGGAGGTCTGGAAGGTGCTGGGAGATGAGTGTCTGGAGGAATGGGCTGAGGGAGGAGCTGGAGGCGCTCAGGGGTCCAGCCGAGTGTTGGTAAATGAGGTGGGGGGGGTTCTCCTCTGAGATAGGAGTGTAGGAAGAAGGGCAGGTTGGGAGATTTGGGGCTTAGAGGTGGGTCCCTGGGGGGCTCACGATGCCTTGGCCTCACGCCCTCACCACCATCAGCCCCCATGCCCTCTCAGGGATGATGCTGGAGGCACCCTAGGGACTTCCTGACGGGGCCCTGCTGTGACCCTCGGATGTCTGGGGTGCCCCCAGGTGTGGTGACTCACTCCCCAGCTCCATCCACCCGGGTTTGGCCCTGGGCCACCCTAGACTCAGCAGGTCCCCAGCTAACCCTTACTCCCCTCCTCTGCCTAACCCCTCTTCTCTAACCTGCCTGCCCCACCCCGGCCCCTGGGACCTGTCTCCTCCCATCCCACCAAGGGCCAGTAGCCACAGTCCAGCCCCAAGATCAAGAGCTTAGCTCTGAGTTTATTTACATCCTATAAGCTCAGTAAGTTTGGGCGCATGGACCTCAGGGTCTTCATCTGTTCATTGGGAATGCTAAGAGCCCCGCCTTTGGTACCCAGGTGGGAGGATTCAATGAAGTGATGCCTCACAAAGTTCTTGGTGCAGCCCTAGCATGTGGTGGGCTCAAAAAAATAGTGTGTGCATTGTGTAGGGGGTTGCACTTAGCCACGAATGAGGACAGCTCCATAACCAACATCACAGGCCGTGGGGCCAGCTCTCTGCATGGGCCATGAGGTGGCTGGCCCGGGGCCCAGTGTCAGGAATGTACGATGATCAATTGCATCCCTCAACCCCAGCCTCCAGAGCTTCCCTGGGCTTGATGATCCTTTAAGAAAAGAACTGGGTGTGTCCCGTTGGGCTCCTTTACTGGGTGCCCATCCCCGGCTCTGGCCCACTGCCGACCTAGCGCAGAAGCTGGGGCCCAGCTGGGTGAGCAGCACCCACTTTGGCCCCCTCGGCCTGCCTGGTTGTGCCCACGGCCCGTCGGTGGACAAGACCGGCTTCTGGGCTGGGTTTCAGCCAGGGCCCCCACCCCACCCCACCCTTCCAGGCTCCAGGGTGGGGCTGGGGAAGGCCAAGGACCAAACCAGCCTCTGTGATCAAAGTGTCCAGTGCTGTTTCTCTTGTGCCCGCGCCAGCTCTGTGCTCGCCCTGGGTTCGGAGGTAGGCAGGGCGAGCCGGGACACGGACCCGAGGCTGGAATTAGGGCCTGGGTGAGGGGCGCCAGGCCCCGGGAAGCCCTGAACTCGGCTTCGAGATGACTCTGGTGCTGCAAATGCCTGGCAGAGGTTGCCCCAGACCCAGGAGGCGAGAGGCCTCTGCAGAGGGACGTGGGTGCCTGGCTGACCCGGCAGCCTCATCTCCCCTGCCTCAGAGTGGGGACCTGTCTCCCCAGGTGTCAGTCTCCCCACCTGTAAAATGGGGGCAGAGCCCTACCTGTTGCTGTGAAGAGGCTCTCATAGCCTCTAAGGGACCTGGCCTGGACCCCGTGCCCAATAGGAGGGGTCCTCCCCCCATCTCCCAGCCGCTAGGGTGTCCTTGGACGCCCATGGCTCACCCTGGGACAGCTTTGCCAAAGAGCCAGCCGCAGGCCCAGGCCAGCCCAGCGCCAGGGGACTGCGACCTGGACGTTCTCTGCTGTTCAGGCCACAGGGGGTACTTAACCAGGGACCCTGGAATGTGGAGGTCCCGCCCTGCCGAGGGGACAGCCAGGGACGGAGCCTCCTGAAATAACCAGATCTGGTTAGCGAGGCTAATTTTAAACGCCACTCTGGCTGCCCAATAGGCCCTTCTGGGAAGCCGTGAATGTCCCTGTGTTTGGCCCCTGGGAGGCAGGGTGAGGGGAGAGAGGGCAGAGGGGCCCAGAGGACCCCCACCCTTGATAGCCGGCGCCAGAGACCCCAGGCTGCATCCCCAAGCTGGCCCATCCAGGGCCCAGAGCCCTGGCCCCAAACTGGGGCTCGGGGGCCCAGCCTCTGCCCTGAGCCACTCTGAGGGGACCCTGGTGGGCTCTCCGGACCTCCATGTCTTTGCACTGGGCTCCCTGGACCGGAAGCTCGCTGTCAGTCTCTGTCTGAGCCATCTCCACGGTCTCCTTCTGCTCCCTGGCCCTGCCCCTTCCTCTCTGGGTCTCTGCCTCTCTGTCTCTGATGCTGGAGTCTCTGCAGCGATGACTGTTCCCCTCTCTCTGGGTCCCTCATGCAAGAGGCCCCGGCTGCCTTCCTGACAGCCTGTCAGCTGGACTGTGCGTGCCTGGTAGGGGGCAGGTGTCCCCTTGGGAGTTGGGGCTGCAGGTGGGGCCCGCTGAGGGAAGGACAGCTGTCCTGGGAGCCAACAGGAGCTGTCACCGGGCAGGCAGCGGCTGTGTCCAGGCATGACCTGGGCCATCCGGCCTGGCCTGGCCGGGCACGAGCAGAAGGAATAAACTCCGCGGGTAAGGTTGCCAGATTTAGCAAGTAGAAACCCACGGAGCCCAGGTAAGGTTGCATTTCAGATAAACAAGGGAGGATTTTTTAGTTTAAGTATACTTCATGAAATGTTTGGGACGCAGACTAAAAATCCTCCTTTGTATATCTGAAATTCGAGTTTGACTGGGCATCCTATATTTTGTCTGGCAGCCCTCTCCTGGGAGGCTTTAAGAGTGAGAGGGAAATTTTTTTAGCAAGGGCAGGTTTTAGAGACCGAGGGCGCCCCCACCTGGCGAGGATGCGGTAGCTATACCCTGGGGAAACCCCAGTCTGATACCGGAGGCACAACTCCTGGCCGCAGGCAGCTTTCAGTCTTCCGGGCGAAGGGGCAGGGGCAGTCCTCGGGAGCTTGGTGGGTGGACCTCTTCAGGGGAGCCACAGACATCAGAAGGCAGGGTCTCTCCTGAGCCCCTGAGCCTTACCCAGGGCGTGGCACATAGTAGGGGCTTCATCAATATTTGTCAAATGAGTGAAGAATTCTCCCAACCCATGCCCACGGAAGTGGGAGGGTGCCTGGCCAGCAGAGGCTCCAACACTGACCTCCCAAGCTGCTTGGATCCCTCTGGAGGGTGTACTGCCCCCACCCCAGGGGACCCCCAAAGTGAGCTGCAGAGGAGGAGGAGGAAGTGGGGAGAAGGCATGGAGAGGTGATGCCAGCTTTTTGCCTACCCCGCTCTCACCGCAGACCCCAACCCAAACTCAGAGTCCAGCCTGGGCAAGGGTACAGGTCAGGCGTGGGAACTGGGGGAGGGTGACCTCTGGCTCCGGGGACTAGTTGGGACTAAGGCAGAGGGCAGGCCAAAGAGGTGGCTGGCTGCTCAGTGCTCCTTAGAGGGGCATTTGAACAAGTCGGGGGATTCCTGGGACCAAGAAACTTGAGGACATTTGTTTCTGGGGAGGTAAGATTTGGGCCTTTTCCTTTAGCCCACTAAGCTCAGGGGTCTTCCTGGAGGGGGCAAATAAGAGGAGGCCTGTGGCTCTCCTGCACCTCCCCGACGGCAGAGTCCCTTCAGCGGCGTTCTGGCTCATTCGTTCATTTTCTCACTTGCTAATTCCTCCCTCACTGTTACCATTCACTAGGACTCCCCGGGGAGAAAGGACTGTGGCATCTCACCCAGCCTGGCGGAACATACTTGTCCCAGTGCTGACCCTGCCGCTGGCTCCCCGTGTGAGCTTGGGCCAGTCACTGACCAGCTGGAACCTCAGTTTCCCCATCTCTACAATGGGGATAAGGCTAGCAGCTCCCTCCTAGGCCTCGGTGAAGGTGTGAGATGAGGCCAGCCTTTGGTGAGAGCTTTAGAAGGGGGAGCTGCCATGATTACAGTTGTTTTATCAGTAGCATTTTGAGGCCCCTGTGGGCTGGGCCGGGAGTGGGTGGCCCCAAAGTCCAGGGCCCAGGACTCGAGCCTCACTGAGCCATCACAACAGGCCCCTCCTCTTGGGGCTTCAGCCCTCTTGGCCCCCATCCCGCAAGGTGCCTCTGGCTTCTAGATCGGCAAGACATCCATCCTTCGGAGCGAAGTGAGAGTTGGGGAAGGAGCTTGGATCAGCCATTGGCCAACCAGGAGGCCTGGCCCTCCGTCCCCAGCATGCGGTGTGACCTGAGCTGGTCCCACCTGCTCGGGCCTCGGTTTCCCCAGTCATACAGCCAGGGGGAGGGGCTGGACACCCCGCCTTGGCCCAGACGGGCCCCTGTGCGTGTCACCCCATCAGTAATGGGTTAGCTCTGAGCCTGTAATCACTTCAGGCCTGGGAAGAACTAACAGTGTCCCTGTAAATTAAGTAAATTGAGCTCTAATTGCGGCTTTCAGTGGAGTCAGCTGCTCCCCAAATCCCCCCGGTCCCCCCACCCCCGCTCCCTGCAGCTCTGAATCAGCGAGGTTGTCCCGGCCTGCCCTGCCAGGCCCAGGAATCCCCCAGGATTGTTCTGGCTCCCGGTGAACCAGATGGTTCAGGGACTGAAGTCCTTCCAGGCCTACCGTGCCTGAGGCGCTGAGCCTGGGCGTTTTGCACGGAGCCAACTCCAGGTCACGTCACCACAGCTCCGGGAAGCCAAGGCGACCGTAGCCGTTGTTGCAGAAGGGGAAACTGAGGCACAGAGCAGCGAATTCACCGGCTGAGTCCAGATAGGAACCTGGATCGGTCTGATTCCAAGGCTTGGTTCCCTGCCTGAGGCCCAGGAGACGCCCCACCCCAGCTCAGCCAAGCAACCCCCCACAACCCGCCCCACTCCCAGGGCCTTCGAGCCCCACCCCCCGGCCTTCCCTGTCCGCATGCTCTTTCCCACTGGCGTTTGCAGATGAGGCCAGAGGCAGCTCCCCTCCTCGGGCGGGGCGCGGGCCTGTGGTTTCCCTGTTTGTTCTGGAGATCCCAGCTGCTTCCCCAAGGAGACAGCTAGTGGTTCCCAGGCCGCAGCCCCTCTCGGGCGGAGCCAGACCGCGACGGGCCTGCCTGGGAAGACTGCCCACCGGCCCTGCTGGGCTCCGCCAGGCCCTGGCGCTGGGTGGTCTGGGCTGGGGCCAGGGGGTCCCTTGATCCTGGCCGTGGGGCAGGAGCCATGCCCCACAAGACTTGAGGCTGGCCTGCCAGGGACTGGAGGCATCCTGAAGGGTGGCTGGACTGCATAGGGCAGGGTAGAGACACAGCCTTCGGGGGAGCCCAGGACAGAAGGCCCTAGGCCCTGGGTCCCCCTGAGGGCTCAAGAGAAACATCCACCCCCTTCAGGATTATCATTTTTGGGTGGTTCCAACTCAACCATTGAGTTGATTCAGACAGGAACCCTTCTTAGTGGTGGGTGGAGGCACCAGGGGTGACAGGTAGAAGACCTAGCACTCAGTCCTGTTTTCCTCTGGACCTCAGTTTCTCCATCTGTACAATGGGCACAGGTGTGGACTCCATGCTCAGCAAGAGCTCCACCAGGCTGTGGTGGTGGGGTGGGCAGCCCAGGCTGGAAGGATCTCAGTTGTTCCCAAATTCATTTCCAGGGGCTTCTTCTTGCCCCCACTGAATCTTGTAGCCCAACCCCCCATACCCCGTGCCTCTGTTTCCAGTGGTGATTGCCTGATGGAGTGGAAAGTTCTCCCGTGGGCTGTGGAGTCTGACAGATCCCAGCTCCAGTCATGGCCACTGGCTCCCCGTGACGATGGGCACGTTACCCCCTCTCCCTGCCACATCACTTTAAGCGCCATAGTGGTCCTTGTCCTGTCTCCAGCTCCTGGGCTCCTTGCCTGAACTCCAGAATTTTTCCGACTTCCTACCAGCATGTCTGAAGTCCAACAAGCATCTCCAAGCTAACGTGATCCAAACAAACTATTTCCTCCCCAAATCTGCCCCACCATATCCACAGATGACATTTCACCTAGGTGCTCAGACGCTAAACTCCAGGCGCGTCCCTGATTCCGCTGTTTCCTCTGCCCCCCAGGGTTCGGTCCATAAGCAAGCCCAGCTGGCTTCAATTCCCAAACGTGTCTGGGATCCAGCTCCTTCCCGCCACCACCATTTTTAGCTGGTCCAAGCCACCACCACCTCCACCCGCAGCAATGGAAAGGCCTCTGGACTGCCCTCCAGCGTCAGCTCCTGGCATTCCTGGTCGCTGCCTGGCAGCCAGAGCGATCTTTCCAAAGCATAAGCTGGATCGGGTCACTCATTGCATCTGACCTTCCCCTGAGACAGAAGATGCAGGCACTTCCTGTTTTTCCCCGTGGGACACAGTTCCGTCCCACCTTAACCCACCTGCTGTCTCCCTCTTCTCTGGGCTCCAGACACTTTGGTTATGTCTGTTGTTCAAGCATATTAAGCTTATTCCTGTCCCTGGATCTTTGCACTTGCCTTACCCCACTTGGAATGATCTTTCCTCCAGCTTCTTGCAAAGCTATCACCTTACCGACTCGGTCACAGCCCAGCCTCCTCTGGTCTTCGCTGACCACCAGCCATAGCAGGGCCCCCAGTCACTCTCTGGACCTTCGTTTAAGAGCTGACTCATTTGGAAAGACCCTGATGCTGGGAAAGATTGAAGGCAGGAGGAGAAGGGAACGACAGAGGATGAGATGGTTGGATGGCACCGCCGACTCAATGGACGTGAGTTTGAGTGAGCTCCAGGAGTTGGTGATGGACAGGGAGGCCTGGCGTGCTGCTGTCCGTGGGGTCGCAGAGTCGGACACGACTGAGCGACTGAACTGAACTGAAACGGAGAGTCAATGCCAGTGCCGTACCTAAGAGAGCAGGAAGAGATGGTCAGGGAGGAGGGGTACTGAAACACCAGGCAAGGCAAGCACTGGGCCCCTGTGAGTCCTCCGCTCTCCCTGGCACTCGCAGTGCCCAGGGGTCAGGGGATGGTGAGGACCCTTTGCCGGGGGTTTGCCCCTTGGCTGGGGTCCTCTGCCCATTTTACTCTGTGACATCAACCTGGTGCCTGACCCTCTTTTGGTTACCTTCCTCTCTGGTGCAGAAGTCAAATCCAGCCCTGAGTTTGTCTGGGGATGGTCCTTCAGGAGTGGAGGGCTCAGGGCCAAAGACCCCTCCAGCAATGACTCTTGCCTCGAGGGTGGGCACAGTACCCTCATGCCTTGAGAACAGGCAGCAGCTACTCAGGCCTTGACTCTGCAGGGACTCTGGGAGAAGAGGGAATGATCACACCTCCAACATGTCCAGGGACTTCCCTGGTGGTCCAGCGGCTAAGACGCCATGCTACCAAATGCAAGGGGCCTGCGTTTGATTCCTGGTTGGGGAGCTAGATTCCACGTGCCATAGCTAAAGATTCCGCATGCCGCAGTTAAGTCCCGGGGCAGCCAAATAAATAAACAGGAAAAAATGAAACCAAAAATCTGTCCACACCCTGCCCCAGAGCCCTCTTTCTCATCCCAGCCCAGTCCCATGTCATCAGGACACGGCCTCTTAGCTGCCACTGTTCTCCAACCAAGTCACCTGAGTGGCAGGGGGTCTGATGACAAGGCCCTTCAGCCAGTGGTCAAGCCCAGGCTGACCTCAGAGAGCCTGGGGCCACCTGCCCTGGCATGAGCAGGCGGAGGCCCGGGTTCTGCCCAAGGCTACTAGACGCTACCCACCAGGACAAAGGCACAGGCCCAGGGGGCCGGGATCTCCTGACTGATGCCGGCAGCTCACTCCCTTGAATCTCTGCAGGATTACAATCCTGATCCTCGTTTTTGCCCCTGCCCAGTGCTTGGTTAAATCTCACACCCTGCAGCCATACTGTTTGCCTTTATAGTGAAGTCACTCAGTCATGTCTAACTCTTTGTGACCCTGTGGACTATAGCCTACCAGGCTCCTCCGTCCATGGGGTTTTCCAGGCAAGAGTCCTGGAGTGGGTAGCCGTTTCCTTCTCCAGGGGATCTTCTCAACCCGGGGATCGAACCCAGGTCTCCTACACTGCAGGCAGACAGACGCTTTACCGTCTGAGCCGGCAGGGACGCCCAATTTTGCCTTTATATCCTCCTCCATATCCTGTTAGTTGTGCGACTTCACATAAGTCATCAGATTTCTCTCTGCATCCGTCTCCTCACCGGTGAACCAGAGACAGCAGCAGCCCCTGCCCCCTGAGAGGGGTTGGGAGGGTGAATGGGTTAAGCACCCTGTGAGGCACTCAGAAGGGTCCCGGGCACTCAGGGAGCCCCGTGGAAAGGTCTGGGCTCTGCTGGCAGCAGTGTATCCACCGCCCCAGCGACTCTAAGCCTTGGTTCTCATGGGCAGGGAGGGAGATGTGGTACTGGCCGGTTGGCCCGGGCAGGCTGGTGGGTCATGTGTGTGCCCCCATCCTGAGGTTGAGGGCAGATGACTGAGGAGTCGGAAAGGAGCCTGGCACCGTGATCAAGGCATCACAAGGAGGCCCTGGGAAGCCACACAGGAGCCCAAATCCTCTTCTGAGAACTTAATCCCCCTACCCCACCCCCGGATCGGCTGGGGCTAGATCTTGGTGGGAGGTCTTGGGGGTGAGCCACCAGGGCTAATTATAAACCCGCTGGTTTGGGGCTCTCACCGCCCCACTGAAGGGCTTCTGCGGCCCATGTGGTCTGGGTTGTTATCCTTGGAGAGATGAGGGCCTCGGAGGGGGTTGGGGGAGGTGGACTCGGGGGTCAAGGGTTCAACTTGCAGCTGTCACTTAAGAAACACGGAACAGGTCACTGTGCCCTGCCAAGCCTCAGCTTTCTCATCTGTAAAATGGGGATGACAGTGTCATGGGATGGTGGTGGGCTATGTGGATGTGTCCAATATACCGCTCCCCACTCCAAGGACAGCAACTTCACCACACGTCTCGGGTGCTTAGTAGGGTGTGTGGTGCATTGTAGGCCTCCTGCTCCCTCCTGCCTTCCCTCTCAGCGCAGTCAGTCTGCTGACCACCCGCCCACTCACCCGCTGGTCCGGTTTTCCTCTTCATAAGCAGGACTGAGACCCACAGGCGCAGATTTGGGGCCTGTTTCTTCCTGCCTGTCTTCATGGCCCCAGCGTCCCCTGCCTGGCCTCCTGTAGCAGACTTCTTGCTGGCCTCTCAGCCTCTAGCTCTTCTCCAAGCTGTCCTTAAAGCCGGCAGCCAAGATGGTCTTTTGAAAGCGATGCGCACGTCCAGTTCCAGAACCTTCCGTGGCTCCCCAGTGTCTCCAAGGTTGCCCCCCAGCTCCTTGAGATGGTGTCGTAGACTCCCCCACTCATGTCTCCCTGAAGGGTCCCCTCTAACTCTGCTCTGTGGCCTCAAGCCCCGCCTCAGTCCTCTCCTCGTCAAGCCCCAGCTCATTCACTGCCTTGTCTCTGTGCCCATCCCGCCCATGCCCCAGCTTGTGAGGTGCCCTCTCTATGCCCTCAACGGAGAAGTCCTGGAGAAGACTCTCAAGAGTCCCTTGGACAGCAAGGAGATCCAACCAGTCAGTCCTAAAGGAAATCAACCCTGGATACTCACTGGAAGGACTGATACTGAAGCTCCAATACTTTGGCCACCAGATGCAAACAGCAGCTTTGGGGCTGTTGAGGGTGTTTCTATCTCAAACACCACCAGATGTTTGAGATAGAAATGAACTCACTGTGTTAAATTCTGGATTTCTCTTTAACAGAAGACAGTGGTAAAGACGCATTGGAAAAGCCCCTGATGCTGGGAAAGACTGAAGGCAAAGAAGAAGCGTGCTGCAGAGGGTGGGATGGCTGGATGGCATCACCGCCTCACTGGACATTTTCCGGGAGTTGGTGATGGACAGGGAGGCCTGGCGTGCTGCAGTCCGTGGGGTCGCAAAGACTCGGAGACGACTAAGCAACTGAACAATAACAACAGCTCTGCCCCCACGTTTCCTTGCGTCCCCATCGCGCTGGGATTCCCTCTGGCCTTCTCTTCCATGAGACACGAGCTTCCTGAGGACAGGAAGCCCGTTCACAGTCGTCCCCCAGGAGTGGCTCAGAATAAGGCAGAGGCCACATGCCCAGTTTCCACCATGGCCAGACAGGGAACATCAGTCCACAGGGGCTTCCTGTAGGAGGACAGACAGGGACGCTGGGGAGTGTGGCAGGCAGGAGAGGTACACCCATGATGGGCAGCCGGCTCTCAGCTCTGACTGACCACTGCCCTGCATAAATGTGGGGCAAAGCGAGCAGACCTTCCAATTTTTCAACAAACCAGAACTCCAGATCTTTTGCGCAAGTTCCCAGTGTTTTAAAACACAATGAGGATAATCAGGGACATCTGGGGAGCATATGAGTGGGAGGTGCCCTGAGCACACGTGAAGCTGAGACAAGACAACCCAGACTTCCCACACCCCTTCCCTACTGTGGAGGAAAGGGCTCAACTGTGGGGGGAGGGGCAGCGATAGACATCTCAGGAGGAGGGGCTGGGGATGCTGCTAACCCTCCTACGACAGAGAGATATCCGGCCCCAAGTGCCAAGAGTGCCCAGGCTGAGAACCAGAAAACTAACACCGTGGCATCTCGTCCCATCACTCCATGGCAAATAGATGGGGAAACAGTGGAAACAGTGTCAGACTATTTTGGGGGGCTCCAAAATCACTGCAGATGATGACTGCAGCCATGAAATTAAAAGACACTTGCTCCTTGGAAGATAAGTTATGAACAACCTAGATAGCAGATTCAAAAGCAGAGACGTTACTTTGCCAACAAAGGTCCGTCTAGTCAAGGCTATGGTTTTTCCAGTAGTCATGCATGGATGTGAGAGTTGGACTGTAAAGAAAGCTGAGCACTGAAGAATTGATGCTTTTGAACTGTGGTGTTGGAGAAGACTCTTGAGAGTCCCTTGGACTGCAAGGAGATCAAATCAGTCCATCCTAAAGGAGATCAGTCCTGAATATTCATTGGAAGGACTGATGCTGAAGCTGAAGCTCCAATACTTAGGCCACCTGATGGGAAGAACTGACTCTTAAAAAGACCCTGATGCTGGGAAAGATTGAAGGCAGGAGGAGAAGGGGACGACAGAGGATGAAATGGTTGGATGGCACCATCACTGACTCGATGGATGTGAGTTTGAGTAAACTCCGGGAGTTTGTGATGGACACAGAGGCCTGGTGTGCTGCAGTCCATGGGGTTGCAGAGTCGGACACAACTGAGAGACTGAACTGAACGGAAGAGTTGTTGATGGGAGGCGTCTGCTCAACCAAAGACTACATTTCCCAGCCTCCTTTGCATCCAGGTAGAATCATGTGACTAGTTCTCACCAATGGACTGTGAGTAGGAGTGATGAGTGTTGCTTCCAGGAAGAAGTGGTTAAAACGTGAGCTGTGAGCCCCCCTTCCCCTCCACCCTTTCCCTCATCAGTGTGCTGGCCAGATGGAATTTAGATAGATATTCTGGTTAAGATAGAACCTCTGGAATTTAGAGGAGGGCAGAGCCACATGGTGGAAAGAGCCTGGGTCCCAGGCACCTGACCAGAGGCACCCCCAGATGTTTGAGATAGAAATGAACTCATTGTGTTAAATTCCGGATTTCTCGTCAACAGAAGACATGGTTATCTGGATGACTAGAAGAGGATTTGTCAGCTTAGATTTGTTCCTCCTCGCTGAGAAAGTGTCTTCCGTCACCCTTAGCCTCTAGTTCCATAGGGGATGGATGGAGCTGGGACTTCTGCCTGGACCCCTGGCCTGGATTAGGACTCAGAGCCACCAACAGTTAGAATAAAGGGGAGATGAGTGAGCTGACGGTGCATGCGGGGCCCAGCCTGGGTAAGGGAGGCCCTGGAGCAGTCTGAGCACCCTTGATTCTTCCTGAAGCACACACGCGTGAGCCACAGCCTGGACTCTGAGCTGACGGTGCATGCGGGGCCCAGCCTGGGTGAGGGAGGCCCTGGAGCAGTCTGAGCACCCTTGATTCTTCTTGAAGCACACACGCGTGAGCCACAGCCTGGACTCGTGCAGGAGCTCCTAGTTCCTCGTGGGATCCTGAGAGCTCAGTGTGTTCAGCTCAGTGCTGGGATAGTACATTCAAATGTTAGGAATGGAACATCAGCGAAGTTAAAGAACTCTCCTGAGTTCATGGAAACGAGAAAGTGATGGGAACCCCTCCATCTCTGACCGGCGGCAGCCCAGGCTTTTGAACCCCATCCCAAAGTTTAATAAATGATGTTGGTGCTTTGCTTGTATCCTTTGAGGATTTACTGTCCTGGCTCAGGCTTTGGGTCTTGCTCTCAGCCCCTCCTGGTTGGAAGGGCCAGGGTGTTCATTTTTTCAGGAACAGCTCTTAGACGGTGAGAAAGGAGAGGTGAAGAATAAACACCCCAGCCCCCTCACTCCACAGTCAGATAACCCCGAGCTGCATCTCCCTTGCTTCCTGGAGGCCCACAGTGGGACTGAGCCCGGGTTGCCCATGATGGTGACCTGCTTAACACTGAGCCCGGGTTGCCCATGATGGTGACCTGCTTAACACACATCCTTTCCTTTCCCGGCTCACTTTCCCACTCTGCCTGGTGCTTCCTGGGTTCTTTTTCCTAACCCAGGGATTGAACCCGCATCCCCTGCATTGCCAGGCGGTTTCTTTACCATTGACCACTTGGGAAGCCCCTTTACAAACTGTATTCAAATCCTTGTCACAGGCTGTGCCTCTGAGGAACCCAACCTAAGACACAAAGTGTGGTTTGCACACCCCAGTGTGGTTTGTACATTGACTTTGGGTGGTACTGGTGAACTTTTAAAGACAGACTGCTCAAATGTGAATTTAAAGAAGTGTTTAGGAAATGACAATAGAGACATGGCAAAAAATTATGAAGATGGTATGAGACCAATAAATGAAAGTGCTGCACCGTACAGCTAAAGGTGAGGTGTCTGTCCTGGCAAGAATGTAGGCACGTAGTTTACTATCCCAGCATCAGCTTGGCTGTGCCCTTTTTGCCAGGACTGCTGGGAAACTTAAAGAAATCTTCTCAGCTGCGTTTTTTTTTTTTTTTTTTTTTGTATTTTCATTCTTGAAGGATGCCTTGCTTCTAACATACAATTTCTTGCCGAGTTCATTTTTAACTAGTGTGTGTTATGAGTCATTAGTACCGGCTGCCTCAGAGCCTGGTTGGCAGGAGGCTGGAAATGCATTATAAATAAAGGATGTCATTAAGTGTGGGAACTTTGGAATCAAACCCCAGCTCCACAGCTTGGGGGACCTTGGGCACTCATGTCACTTGCTGCACCCTTGGTTTCATCATCTATAAATGTGAATGGATGAAGGGGGCCTGCTTCTTAGGATTAAATGAAATGAATCCACATAAGCCTCAAGCTCAGAGAGTGGCAGATAGCAAATAATCATCATTATCATCATGATTGAGGCTTTCCTTCCAGTAAGGCAAGAGGAGCAAACTTGGGGACCTCTACCCCAATATCAGGTGTAACCCTGAGTCTGTACCAGCCTTGACAATCAGGAGTGGACAGATCTCCATCCCTGTCTAGGCTGAGGCTCTGTGAGGGCCACCACTAAACTCTGAGGACCTGGTATGGTGCCTGGCGCGTGCTCAATACTTGCTGAATGAACGGATGAGGAAGCGGGTACGATGGGCCACGGCGGGCAGCTGTTGGAGGGCACCACGCGGCAAGGGTGTCCCGGGGCACTTGAAAGCCTTCCTGCTGTGGGCTTCGGGGCCCAGAGGCACTGTTCTTTAATCCTCATGGCAGTCCTGCAGTGGGCTGCCTCCCATGTTCCAGATAAGAAAACGGAGAGGCAGAGACACAAAGGGCTCTGTCCACAGTCCCCCGGGTAATGCGTGGTGAAGCCCCCAGGTCAGTGGGAGACCCTTCCCCTCCCCGTGCAACCCCACCTGCATGTGCTCCCGGGCCCTGAGTCCAGCTCCCCCAGAAAAATGAGCTCATTTCAGTCTCTTCCTCACTGACCACAAAGACTCAGTCCTGTCCTCAGAAATATTTGGAAAGTTTTATTTAAATGTTTTGTGTTCCCTTTTAACCAACACCAAAAAGAGAAAATTTTTTGGCTGTTTCGAACAGGAGCGTCCCTTCAGAGAGAAGCTGGCATGTGTGTTTAGAGCCGGGAAGCGTCCGCTTTGCCAGGCTCCTCTTCCCAGCCTGGGTCACCCGGGGCTGGATGGCCAGTCCTCGGAACCGACTTCCTGGGAGCCCCGGGGCGACCTTGGAATGAGTGAGTGAGCAACCCTCCCTCCTGCGGAGGACCTGGTCTCCCCTGCATTTAGGGATGGACTTGGGGAACTGGCCATGAGCCTGGTGGGTTCCAGAGGGACGGGGAAGGGGCTGGGGGAGGGTCAGATCCGGAATGTTCCATGGAAGCTCCAGGGCCTCTGGGTCTGCAGAAATAGAGTTGCTAGAAAAATAAGAGGCTTTGAGAAGGTCTGCAGTCTATGCTCTCTGCCTGCCCAAGAGAAACCTACCCTGTCGGCCAAAAGGGGGCAGCGGGTGGCGGGGGAGGCTGGAGGCCAGCAACTGATCTGGCCGCAGTGGAGGATTCCAGAGGGGAGCCAGGCGGGCGGCAGGCAGACTTTGGTTTCCTGGGTCCCCTTGCCGGCAGCGGCAGAGGCTCTGCTTCCCGCCTCTTTGAGGTGTGGGCTGCCAGGCCGTGGGCAGCACCGGCCATCGGTCATGGGCTGGTGGGTGCCCGGGCCCTGGGCCCTCAGAACAGGCCGCCCAGGGGCAGCAGGGCCAGCGGGAGCAGCAGGGGCCCGGGGGAGGGGCTGCCGGACGAGCTGGCTGAGGCACAGTGGTCGCGGTTGGCACCGACGCAGGCTGCATAGGCCATCACGTGGGGGATGTAGTTCTGCTCGTGGACACCGTGCAGCAGGTGCGCCATGGGGCCCTTGGCAAAGACGGCCACGTCCTCGCCGCCGTGGGTCTCGTGGCGCAGGGGCACCGCGGACTGCGCCTGGTAGTTATTGTGAGCTGCGGGCCAGAGAAACGCTTGCTGAGCGCCTGCCAGGGAGCCTGGCACGCTGTAGCAGCTTTCCGTGCCCACTTCTGGGCGGGCTCAAGTGCCCTCTTCCCCCATTTTTTTTTCAAGTGGGGAGCCACTCTGTGCAGCAAACGGGATCCCAGTTCCCCAAGCAGGGATCGAACCTGTGCCACCTGCATCAGGAGCGTGGAGTCTTTAACCACTGGACCACTTGGGAAGTCCCAAATGCTCCCATTTTATAGAAGAGGAAGCTGAGGCTCAGTGAGGAAAAGTCATTTCCTACACCAGGCCACAGGACTCAAGCCTGGGTCTGTTGACACAGACGTCTACTCTCTCAACCCACAGATCTCTGGGCTGTCTGGGTTAGAAGGGAAGAGCCAACCCAGGAAAAGCTTCTGATCCTTGGTTGTGCCATTAGGCCCCCAGGGGGGTGCTGGGGACATCATGAGCAAATATTCAACAATATGGAATCAGATAAGCAAACTGGGAAGGCACACATACACTGGAACACTATACAGCCAGGACCTGGGACCTGAATGTGCTAGGCACCACACTGAGCGCATCAGATCCAGCTAGCCCTTCAGACAACCTTGGGAGGCAGACCATTCTTTGGAAGGAAACTGAAAATGAGGAAGGTGAAGTTATGTGCCCAAGGTCACAGAGGTGCTAGATTTTAGGAGGGGATTCAAATCGACATTGTTCTGACTCAAGTCCTGTCTATTCTGGGACACCTCGCTCCCAGCCTTGACCAGACGACTATACTATTTCTGAGTTCATCCCTGAGGGGGTGCCCTGTCCCCTCCCAGCCCTGGGCCTTGCTTTCTCACCATAGTCCACCATGGAGACATTCTCTCGCTCACCACCCACCACCTTGTAGCCGGGCCCGTTGCCGTACAGGATGGCGGTGAAAGGCTTCTTGTCTGTGTCACTCACCATGGGGGCCAGACCTGCACAAGGAGACATTGGTCCAGGGGTCATGTTGGAGCACCAGGAGGACAGGATTCCTGGGTCCCCCCCCAAGGAAGCCACCTTCCAAGCCCAATTTATTTCCAACCAACCATCCCTCAGTTTTGATTGTGCCCATGTCCTCCCATCTGTTGGTCCATCCACCCCTCATCCATCTATCCATCCCTCCACCCTCTCCTCTCCCCTGTCCATTAATCCATCCTGCCTCTCATTCCTCTACCTATCAATCATCCCGGTGGGCACCCATGCACCCAGGCATCACTCCCCCCCACGCCCCTCTCCCTCTATTCCCCCACCTGCCAGTAACTTCTCTTCCCTCCCCAGTTCCGAGTCCCACATGTGCCAGGCCCTGGGCTTGCCAGCTCTCCTCCCCTACCCCGGCTCCTGGATGGCAGACCCTGGGAGTGCCCAGCGCCCACCCCAATGGAGGCCTACCTACCAAAGATAGAGTTGCCACGGGGGGTGTACCCGCCAAAGGTAAAGACGTGGGAGTGGTCAGCGGTGACAACGGTCAGTGTGTCTTCTATGGAGGTCATAGCGCCCGCCTGCCCGATGGCCTGGTCCATCTCCACCGCCTCGTGCAGTGCCTGCTTGGCTTTGCCCTCGTGGTGCCCGTGGTCAATCCTGCCCCCTTGGGACGCCAAGGCAAAGGCCTCTGGTCAGGAGGCAGGGAAGGAGGTGTAATCCCCAATTCCCATCCCCCTGGGTTAACCGCCGGGTTAACCTCTTTGATGGGAGCTCCCCTGGGCCAGGCACCATGCCAGGCATTTAATACAGCTATTCAACCTTCCCAGCCGCTCAGATGGTGAGTTGCTAGACCACAGGCCCAAATGTAGACAGTGCAAAGTCAGGTTTAAAGCAGATCCACCACCCCACGCTGCTCCCTGAGCTGTTTCCTTAGCTGCTCAGAGTCCCTGAAGATCTCAGAGAGTTAGGGAAAGGGCCCAACATGCCTGAATACCTACTAGGTGCCAGACAGAACAAGCTGACGTCTTGTTCCTCATTCCTGACAACTGTGGGCAGAGAGGGGTACAATCAGCCCAGTTTACAGATGGAGCAGCTGAGGCCGAGAGTGGGGAAGTAACGTGTCCAAGGTGAGATCTGCTGGGCTTTGAATTCAGATGACCCACTCTGAAGCCCTATTTTTCCATCTTTGAATACATCCCCTCTGAGTGAAAAGTGAAAGTGAAAGTGAAAGTCGCTCGTATTCAACTCTTTGCGACCCCATGGACTGTATACTCCATGGAATTCTCCAGGCCAGAATACTGGCGTGGGTAGACTTTCCTTTCTCCAGGGGATCTTCTGAACCCAGGTCTCCCACATTGTAGGCAAATTCTTCACCAGCTGGGCCACAAGGGAAGCCCAAGAATACTGGAGTGAGTAGCCTATCCCTTCTCCAGGGGATCTTCCTGACCCAGGAATCAAACTGGGGTCTCCTGCATTGCAGGCATATTCTCTACCAACTGAGCTCTCAGGGAATCACTCCAAATTACCGAGTGTGAAACACACTCTTAGAGGGAAAAGCCCTTGGTGCCTGGGCAGTGCCCACAGCAAGCTTCCATATAGGCCTGGAGAAGCCTGCACCCCATGGTGAGCCGCCTCCCCCAGGTGAGCAGAGGAGGCCTGGCTCGGTTAAGTCTGGCTTGAAGATCACAGCTGAGACTGACTGCAGGGAGCACCTCCCATCTCTAAGAGGAAGATGATGCCTGGGTGGACACTCCCAACTCTGAGGGTCTGGAGCCTGGGCGCCTGGCCGCCCTGCCTTCCTGCTGGCCTGGGCCTCACCACGCAGGCCTGGCCGGCTGGCAGGGTGGGTCCCTCCTTTGTTGTGGCTCTGGGAGCAGCTGGCCTGGCCGGCCCGGTCCTGGCCCTGCTCACAAAGAGGACCGCTCCCGGGGGAGCTCGTGCTCGCCACCACTGGTTCCTGGCTGCTTCCTCAGCGTCAGAGGCCCGTTCAGGGCCAGGCCGAGACCGCCGTGCTTGAGTGGGAACCCCAGGGTTTGGCAAGAAGGCAGCCAAGCTGGGTTGGCGGCCGCTGGCCTCTGGAGGGGGGAAGGGCCCGAGCGTGTGTGTATGTACGGTGGGAGGATGTGTGCAAGTATGTCCGTGTGTGTGTGTGTCCAGGCAGAACATGAATAGTGGTTAGAACTTTGGAAGATTCCAGAGACTTTATCATTTCCTCTCACTTTCTATTGTGATCGCCTTAGCTATTGGGCAATCATAATAATGATAATAATAGGAGCATTGAGGATTTATTCTCTGCTGGGCCCCCTTCCAAGTACATTACGTCTCTGGACGCAATGGATGCTAATAGTCCTTCTTGGAGAAGTTACAGCAATGCCCAGGTAACAGTCACAAAAGCCAGTGGGTGGCAGCGCTCAGACAGCGAGTCCAGGGCCTTAAGGCTGCACTGAAACCCCAGCAGTGTCGGCAGACAGCACTGCTGCCTCCCGAGGGGCTGGCTCTCCCAGCCCTGGGGCCCCCAGGACACACCCGGGGGCTGCCCTGGGCCTTCTCCTTCTGACCTTGGCCCCACATGGGCCTAGTCACAACAGAGGTCCACTGTCCAGCTGTGAGGGCATCCACAGACCAATGGGCATCTGGTCGACCCTCGGCCGGTGTCCTTGGGCCCAGACAGGCAGCTGCCCAGGGCACCTCTGACAACAGGGGCTTGCAGACTTGTCTTTGGGGAGGAGTGAAGCTGAGGGGGCTGCACACCCCTCCAGAGACAGGCTCTGGGGAGGAATTTCCAAAAGGAAGAAACCTGCCTCCTCTCTCAGGAAGCCTTCCTGGACTGGTAAGCCAGATGTGCCATCTCCATGCTCAAAGAAGAAGAGCTTGTTGGGCTGGAAGCTTCAGCACCGCCCCTTCGCTCCACCTCTCTTGTTCATGATCTATCCTCGCCAAAGGAATCTCCCTGCTCATCCCCAAATGGGACAGTGCTCTCTGAGAGCTGACCACCCGACCCCTGAACCCGCCTGGATGCTCCCAGGGAAGCAGCCCTGCAGCCAGGTCTGGGCCCCCTACCTTCCACCAGCAGGAAGAAGCCTTTGGGGTTCTTGTTCAGGATCCTGATGGCCATCTCTACCATCTCGGAGAGTGAAGGGTCAGTCACGTTGTTCCTGTTGAGTTCATACTGCATGTCCCCGGGCTCAAAGAGACCTGAGGAGGAGCCAGGAGGGTGTGGGTGTCTCAGGGAGCAGAGGCTTCTCACACATGACTTGGGGGTAAAGGGAGGTGGGGGGGTGGAAGCAGCTCTGGGTGGCTTTGGGAGGGCTGCCTCCGTTCGTCTTCTCAGCCTCGCCATGGTGAAGGGGGCACTGTGTCCATTTCACAGAGGAGGAGACTGAGGCTCAGGTGTTCCGTAACTCGCTACGTTCAGCTGCTAATGGGAGACCTGGGATTCCACTCCATCAGCCCATCCGAGCCTTGGAGGGCCCTGGGCATGGCAGAGGACTGTGTCCCGACTTCAACAAGACAGCCTGGGTGTGTGTTTCCATGCCAGGTTTGAAGGGCTCAGTGCTTATATAGTGAAACAGAAGAAGGTTTGGGGTCACTGTCTCCGCTGTTCCCTGAGTGTGGTGTCTTTCCCCTCGTGAAACAAGGAGAGAGGTCCATTCCTCGCTCATATCACAGGATTCCACGTGTACTGGATTGCTGTTTTCCAGGCCTGGATGTGCTTCTAGAACACCCTGCCCTTCCCTGCGTGCACGGAGCCCAACAGGCGCTCCAGCGAGCAGAGTGCTTACTCTGGGCCACACGTCACCCTGTGTGCTTTGGAAGCACCTGGGCACCAGCCTCCGAGATGTCGCCCAATAACCCTTCCTCCTGGAATTCACGCTCACGTGCCCTCCCTCACTGACTCGGGCTGGCCTATGTATCCAACAGAATACTGTCCAGACAACGGCGTGTGACTGTCCAGGTCCAAGTGTAAGACACTGTGGCTTCTGCCTTGCAAACTCCTTCCTTCTGGGGAAAGCCAGTCACCATGTCATGAGGACACTCAAGCAGCTCAGTGGAGAGATTCACGCAGTGAGAAACTGAGGCCTCCTGCCAACGGCCCACACTGACTATTAGCCATGTGAGTGAACCACCCTGGAAGCCCCAGCCCCAGTCAAGCCTCCGGGAACCACAACCTCCTGAGAGACCTAGCTAAACCACTCCCAAACTCCCGACCCAAAGAAGCCGTGAAGGAGTAAATGTTTGCTCTCGTTTTAAACTGTAAAGCTTTGGGATACTCTGTTATGTAGCCACAGAGATAACTTACACATGAGCTCATTTAATCCTCATGACAACGCTGAGGCAGGCCCGATCACTGTACCCACTGTACAGAGGATTCGTTATCCTCATTTTATAGAAAACCGAAGCACAGAGGGGAGAAATCACTTGCTCAGGGTTGCACAGCTCATGAGTGCTAGGAGCTGGATTTGAACCCAGCAACCTGGCTCTTCAGCCATACATGGAATTTTTATGCTCCGCGGGTAGAGGCATAATCCTCTACAGGCAGTGTGGGCTGTGGGGCCCAGGCGAGCAGAGAGCTGGGTGTGTCGGAGCGATCCTCCGGGTGCCCTGCTCTAAGCCCAGAATCTCTGAGGACACGCCCAGGGCCCAGGGGCCGTGTTCACTGAGAAAGGCTTGCAGGGGCCTTTGCCACCACCTGCTTGGCCCAACAGCCAGGAGGGAATGGGGACCCAGACGTTGGCATGGTGGTACTCAGGGTCTCGTCCCACCTCACCTGGAGCCGCCCCAGGTCCCACAGCTGTTACCCAGTCCCTGAGGAGGTGGGGGCAAACCGCCCCCCTCAGTCAAGATCAGCGGAGACAGTCTAGCTGGCTTCTGCCCTGGCAGTTCCGCAGGGCTGGCTCTGGGTCCCCTGGCTCCACAGCCAAGGATTTAAGTCCCAGCGCCAGCTACGGTTCAGATTCACCTGGGCTGTGCGGCCTGCCAGAGCAGGGCCCTTCTCTGAGCTCTGTTTCCCTTTGTGCTCAATGGAGCTGTTCGCCCTGCACAGCCAGCAAATTTCAGATCTAATTCTATGAACCAGAACCCCTCCCTCAGCCCTCCCAGGTCCTGGAGCCTGGGACAAAGGTCCCTAAGGATTGGGGGGGTGGTGGTGGCTCGGGCCTCGTCCCGCAGTGCTGGCTCACACAGCCCTGGCCCCAGGGCGCCCAGCTGGATGTCCACTCCACCCCCTCCACTTACCCAAGAGGTAGTCCACGGTGTGGGGGTCAAGGGCCAGGAGATCAGTGCGGTTCCAGACATAGTGAGAGTGCTAGAAGGAAGGGCCAGCGTCAGGCATGCTGGGACTGGGGGAGTCAGCTGGGCTGAGTCTGGGGCACGCATGTGTGTCCTTCAGTCATTTAACAGTCCCTCTCTGAGGACCTACCATCCCTGCCTTCAAGAAATGGCAAATAAACAGGTAATTTTAATGCAAGGTGATGAGAATTCTGAGACCAGGGGCACTGTGAACCTAGAGACAAGATCAGGGAGGGCTCCCTGGTGGTCCTAATGGGGACTTGGAGGACAAGTAAGACCTGAACAACCTGGAGTCAGGGAACAGTGTTCCAAGCAGGGGAAGGAGTGTGGAGCAAAGAAGAGGAAGGCACAGGTCACCAGGGGCCTTGAGCACTCACTGAGAGGTGTGGGCTGTGCGTGTTCTCAGAGCCGGGAAGGGAGCAGGGCCCTAGCTCTGCCTGGGGACCCCCACTAAGGGGGTAGTGGGGAAGTACAGCTTCTCCAGGGCACAGAGGCCATGGGAAGGGACTGGCCAGCTTGCCTGGAGAGGGTGCCATTCAGGCCTGGACGGGGGGGGGCTGGGGTCCTGAACTACCAGGAATCAGCTGTGTGCCCTTAGGCGAGATCCTCGCCTTCTCTGGGTGATGGCATCGGGATCCGAGGTTTTTCAAACCTCCGGGGCTGCTCTGGGAAGGAAGGTAGGAAGGCTAAGAAAGTGGGGCTCCCCCGCCGTCCCTCACTTCATGCCCGGGGGGCAGGTAGAGAGACAGCGGCTGGGGATGGCAGTGTCTCTCAGGCTTGGGCCGGGGAGGGGCTCTGGTCTAGCCAGAGCTGACTCAGAAGGCACGGGAAGAGCTCAAAGCGGCTGGGTTGTTCCCCCCACCCACCCCAGGGGACCATTCCCCTGTCCCTACCCCCACCTCAGTCTTGGCCCGGCCCCATCCCACAAGGCCTCCCCAGGGGCCAGGCCTGGAAGCCTCCGAAACCCAACCCCAGAGTGACATCAAAGCGGCTGCCAGGCTGCTCCCCACTGTCTTCAGCTCCGACCACAGTCATTTCCAGACCCCAGCTGCCCCAGGCCCTGTGGCCGGCAGATGGATTTCACGGGCCGGAGCTGCTCCCGGGAGCGAGTGCCCAGGTCTTCCCACGCTCTGGCCTCCCTTCCCTAGCCAGCACGTGCCCTGACTCTGGCCCCTCCCTGCCACCGCGGCCTGCGAGATTCCCCCCACCATGGCCTCCTCCTCCCGCCCCCATTTCGGGGTTTCTCAGCCCCTCGCTTGTGGTCTGTCCCCTCTGGGTTCCCGTAGGTCCTGGGCATCTCGCCATCCAAGCACAGTGTTCCACGTTTCCTTGACCATCTGATTCATCCTTTGCACCTCAGGCCTAGCCAGGGGCCCTGCACTCAGTAGGGGTGCAGGTGGGCTGCATGTCCACGCAGGTCATTCCTTGACCCACCCTCTTCCTCACTGCCTGAAGGAAGGAATCAATGGGCACCTACTGTGTGCCATTCAGACACCTGTAAGGTCCTTTGGGCCTGAGCTAAGAATCACAAGCCCATTCTACAGAAATGAACAGATGCAGAGGACACCTCCCCACCCAGTCGTCGGGCCCCCTGGACAGGCTACCTTGTGCTTCGGTTTGAAGCTCTTCCAGATGTCAATGAGGTTCAGGCCGTCCAGCCTCGTGCCTCTGGCCTTCTCATCCAGCTCATACTCCACATCGGTTCTGTTCTTGGGGAACATGTACTTCCGGCCGCCGCCCATGATCACCTAAAGGGGACACAGCCATCAGTACCCTGGGGGTGCCATGCCATCTGGAGGTTCCCAGAGGCCCGCCTGGAGAACTGGGCTCCCCAGGGGACGGGCGGAGTGGACGCTTCTCTGGGGTGGTGAATCCTGGCTCCGTGTGCGCCCCTCTCCCCGAGCCTCTGCGCCTCTGGCTGGGCCGGGAATGAAATCACGAGTCTACTGGGATTGTGGCTTGGGCTTCAGAGTGCAATACTGGCACTAACCTCCCTTACCTGGCTTTCCAGAAGCCCAATACCAACTTAGGCTGGCGTGAGAGCAATAGCATCTTACAGGGCGTGTGTCGGGCACTGAGGACTTGAGACTGCTGCCGTGTTTAGTCGCTAAGTCCTGCCCCACATGTGTGACCCCAGGGACTGTGGCCCGCCAGGCTCCTCCGTCCATGGGATTCTCCAGGCAAGAATACTGCAGTGGGCTGCCCATTTCCTTCTCCAGGGGATCTTCCTGACCCAGGGACCGAACCCGAGTCTGCTGCGTCGGCAGGCGGGTTCTTTACCCCTGAGCGGCCTGGGAAGCCCTGAAGGGCTCAAGATACCTGATCTTGTTCAGCATCACACAAGGCTGCAAGGCTACCCACGCCACCTCCTTTCCAAATAACTGGGTGCAGAAATATGATTTCTTTCCCCTAAGGCCACACAGCCTCCTCTGCAGAGGACAGAGCCAGGAAGTGAACCCAAGGCCCCTCCAGCTCCTGCTGTGTCCATGGAGCGGAGGATGGGGACTCCGACCGAGAGCTGCCTCCTCGCCCCCACCCAGGAGGCGAGAGGCCTCTGCCAGGGAGGTCTTGGGGCAGCCCAGCTGGGAGCCTGGCAAACAGCGGGCCAGCGCCCACGTCTGTGTAGTCACCGCCAGGCTAATTTTACCCACCGCGCTGACCCGCGCGGGCAGACGAACGCGGGGCTGTTTGTTTTCCTTGGGAGTCCATGTTTGAAGTCCTGACTATTTTTAAAACGGGGGCCAAGGGCATAACAGCCGCCGCCCGTGGTGACCACCACACCAGTGTCCTCCTGTTACCGCGGGCGGCAGCCCAGGCCGCTGCCCCTGGCTGACACCTCAGGAGTGCAGAGTCCAGTGATGGCCGACCTTAGACCCGGCGTCCCCGGGGCTGGCATTTCACAGGCACCCTCCTCAGAACCCAGGCTCCACCGGGTGGACAGGGAGCCAGGAGTCCAGGCTGGGGTGCAGGTGGTGGATACAAGGCCATCCTAGGTCCCGGGTAACCAGAAAGGCCTCTGAAGTCAGACTGGAGTTGGAATCCTGGCTCTGCTGTATCTTGACCAAGGTCCGGGCGCTTAAGCTCTCTGGTTCCATGTGTCCCTCTATTAAATGGAATGGACAGCGCATGCACAGGACTGGCCCAGGAGGAAACGCAGTGGCGAGCAGTCCAGTCCCAGCCGCGCCCCCCGCCCCTCGCCGGGGCTGGCTTCCCCTGCAAGGCATTCTCACGGCCAGCAGTAGTGGAGCTCGGGGTGGCTCTGTGAAGGCAAGCTTCTCACGGCCAGCTCTGGCCGGGTGCTCAGTGGGGGCGGGGCAGGCTTCTGAGAGAAAGGAGAAGGGGACCCCGGGTCACTGGCTCCCTGCCCCCCCAAACTGTTCCCATAGAACCTGACCCCTTGGCATTTTCAGAATGGAAAATGAAGGCCCCAATCTTCTTGCCGGGAGCCTCGTCATTTCCAGCCCCGGCAGGGACTTCACACACTCATTAAACTCCCAAATAACAGACTTGCTGTTTGGCTTTGGGGTTTAGGTTTGTGTCTTTCATTTTTCTTTTTCTTTCTTTCTTTTTTTTTTTAGTAAAAGATATTTATTTTCAGGGCGGACACCAGCATTTTTGTTTCGTGTGCAGCCTGGGGGTGCTGGGTGGGGGGCTCTGTGGTGGGGTGGCAATGGAGAAGCAGAGAAGGACAGGGGGCTGAGGGAGGAGACGGGGGGCGGGGTGGGCCTCCCAGCGGCTGCACCCCCTCACTCAGGCTGGAGTGCAACCCCCGCCCTTGCATCCTCTGCCAGCAAAGCCTTCCTTTAAGCTCCTGTCCCCTTCTCAGGCGGTTGCCGCCAAATCTCTCTCAAGAGCAGTCCCGTAATTACACCCTGCACTTGTACAACAAATGTTCTCACATCCATGACCTCATCTCGGCCTCCAGCAGCCCCAGGAGGCGGGGAGGGGAAGGGGGGGCGCGCTCTGCTCTTGCTACACAGGTGGGAACACTGAGGCTCGGGGGAGGGAAGTGACCCGTCGGGTACCCGCAAAGTCAGAAGGGCGCTTTGCCTGAGATGCTCACTCGCTAGGAGCTGGTCACCAGGACTACACACCCTGAGAAGGGCAGCTCAATCCACAGGTCAGAAAAGAGAAACAAGAGGTTGGAAGAGGGGCAGGTGGCACTTAGAAATTGGGGGGATGGCATGGGGGGAGCCAGGGAGTTAGTCTGGGGGGGCAGAAGCAGACGGAGCGGGAGGGGCCTGGGGGCTCTCTCTCTGAGCCCTCCTGAACCCCCATTCTAAGCTCAGGGGCTGAGGTCCCCTCCCCTCCTCACTAGCACGCCCCCCAACAAGGTAGGTAACAAAACCTTGAAAAGGGAACCAACTAGAGGCTCTCATTTAAGAAACAGAGGCTGGGGGCCCATCTGAGTGTCAGGTGGATGATACTGGGGCATGTGCTAAGCCTGCTCCATACGTCAGCTCGTGTTTCAGGGCAGGGACACACGGCCGCTCCTGCATAAATGCTACCACCTTCTGAACACTCACGAGGCTTCAGGCCCGGCGCTAAACTCTTACAGGGATTATTTTATCTAGATCTTGCAATGGGCTTATAATGTAGGTACATTTCACAAAAGGGCTGTAGAAGGGAAGGCTCAGAGAGGTTAAGTAATTGACCCAAGGTCACAAAGCTAGCAAACAGCAGGCCAAGGAGGTGACCCCGACTTTTAAAGTAAGAGCGTGCTCCAACCATGGCTTGCACATCACCTTTTCTCTGGGCACACTGCCTGAGTGCACGGGACTCACTCCTGTCCATGCATGCGGGAACGTACGGGGCGGGTACTCCCCTCAGATGGTACCATGTCACCCCCACGCTCCAGGGCAGTGCCAGTTCCCAATGGACAGAATAATCCCTGGGCGCCTGACTCTTGGGGCGTGGTGGCGGCCACCTCAGGGTTCATCCCTCAGTCCCACCATGGTGAAATCCCACAGTGCCTCCCTGCCCCAACCGCAAATCCCCTAATGGGCTGGGAGCCCTCCCAGGTGAGGGCAGAGCCAGGCCAAGCCGCTTCTCCTGGGCCAGTCTGGGCCTGAGGTCTCAGGCCCACCGGGGCCCCGCCTCACCAGCCCCGCCCCGCCTACCCCGCCCCCGCCCCGCCCCGGCTACCCCCGCCCCGCGCTTGCCTCAATGTCCTTAACGTTGTGCATGAGCTGGTAGGCGATGTCTTTGCAGCCCTGGCTCAGGGCCTCCGGGGGCATCTCGTTGTCCGAGTACCAGTCCCGGTCAGCGGAGTGGGCGTAGGAAGCGCTAGGGGTGGCGTGGTTCACGCGCGTGGTGGTCACGATGCCCACGGATTTCCCTGAGGAGCGGGGGAGGAGGGGTCGGGCTCATCGGGACATAGTGCTGTCCAAGCCAGCTGTCTTCTCTTTCCCTCAATTCGCTGAAGACGGGCCAGTTCCGCTGCCGGCCTGGGCCCCAGGCTCCCCACCGGTACTAAAGGCAGGCTTATGCGTGTGCTCAGCCACTCGACTCTTTTTGACCGCATGGACTGTAGCCTGCCAGGCCCCTCTGTCCATGGGGTTTCCCAGGGAAGAATGCTGGAGCAGGTTGCCACGTCCTCCTCCAGGGGATCTTCCTGACCCAGGATTCGAACCCAAGTCTCCCGCATGTTCTGCGCTGAGCTAACTGGAATGGCAGGGTGGGTGGCTTCCAAATAGCCAGACAGCTCAGACCCTCTGCCTCTGTGACCCTCCTCACTCCCAAGGGCCCTTGAAGCATGAGCAGCTAGGTGGGAGCCTCCCCTCCACCAAGGACCCCCCCAAGTCCCACCCCTGCAGGAAGCCCCCCCGGCTGCCCTGCAAGAACTCAGGGGCCCCTCCGAAGGGCTCTCAGATGGAGTGTGGCTCTGCCACCTGCATCAGCCGGGCTCACACCACGACTCCCGTGTCGGGGGCATCCTGGTGCCTCCCAGTTCCAAGGAGGAAAGGAACGGGGGTAGACAGCTGCTGGACTCTCATGAGACCAGAGCTGGGCTAGACCCCTCACCTTCCTCATGCTGAACCTACAAGGGGCTATGTTTTCAAGCACATTTTAGAGTCAAACAAATGGACTCAGGGGAATGAGCTGGGAGCAAGCCCACACTGAGTAAGCCCCTAGGCCGAGAGACTTCACTGTCACGGAAGAGAGTCCCTGAAGAGTTTGCAGAGTCCCGGAACATCAGAACCGGGAGGGCCCTGGCGAGCCTCTTTTTCTGCTCTCTCCCCACTGTACAGCTGGAAAGACTGAGGCCCAGACAGGTCACAGAGCCGGGCCCTGTTGCGCACGGCTCGCCCCACTCACCTGCGTCCTTGGCCCAGCGCAGGATGGAGGTGACCTCGTTGCCCTGAGTGGTGTTGCACTGGGAGCGCTGGGTCGCTGCGCTCACCCCCACGGTGCCCTCATTGGCCTTCACCCCGCACAAGTAGGCGGTGGCGGTGCCTGCGCTATCGGGGACCTGGGCGTTGGTGTTGTATGTCTGCAGGTGGAAAAGGAGGGTCAGGGGACGGCCCGGCCTCGGTCCACCCTGCTGCCCCTAACCCCACCCACAGCGCGGGGCCTGGACACGAGGGAGACAGAGGCCTCCTGCAGTCTTGGCTGAACCCTGCTGCCCACCGAGGTCCCCCCACCCCTAGAGCCAGCAGATCCCCTAGCGGCCTGCCTCCTGCCTCCCCCCCATACCCTGGCAGCCAAGGTAACAGGAAGGCGCAGGAACGCAGTGTTCTAGCACATGGAGGCTCTCTGGGCAGAGGGTGAGACCTGGGTCAGCTCTCCCTGGGTCTGGGGCTCTGGGAGCCAGCAAGGGGTGGAGGAGGCAGGTGAGTGTGGAGAAGGGAGAAGGTTCTTGAAGGAGGGAGGGAGGCTGGGGAAGGGGAGGGAAAGTGAGGGGGAGGCAGGATCTAGGAGGAGGAAATGGGGACCCCCTTATTCAGACTTCCCTGGGGGCTCAGACAGTAAAGCGTCTGCCTACAATGTGGGAGACCCAGGTTCAATCCCAGGGTCAGGAAGATCTCCTGGAGAAGGAAATGGCAACCCACTCCAGTACTCTTGCCTGGAAAATCCCATGGACGCAGGAGCCTGGTAGGCTACAGTCCATGGGGCCGCAAAGAGTTGGACACGACTGAGCGACGTCACTTTCCTTTCCTTTTATTCAGACCACTGGTGGGGACCCTGAAACTATCTGCCCACAGCGTCTAGAGGACCCCCAGCACTGCCAACGACAACCCCCGTGACAGAGCTACCAGCTTCCATCTGAGCCGCCTTGGGAGAAATGAACGTCACAGAGCCCCGCGCAAAGAGTACACGCTGCGTGATTCCATTCTCATCAAGCGCAAAAGCAGGAACAGCTAATGTATGGCATCAAAAGTCAGGCAGCAAGAACTGGAGGGGACTGGCGGGCAGGAGCCCCGGCTACCGTCATGTTCAGCTTCTCAACCCCAATGCTAGTCACACAGACACGTGGAAAGTTGGTGGAAAAGTCACCCTGCACACGTGTGCCCTTCTCTCTACACTTGTTGTGCGTCAATAGATCTTAAAACCAGGGAGCTGAAATCCTCAAACCCTTAGGAAGCAGCTACCGCTGTCCTTTCTTCACGGCGGGGCCACGGAGTCCCCGGGAGGGCTGACCACCTTGTCAGTGGGCTTGAGGGGTCCAGCAGGAGCCATGCCCCTGCCCTTTACTCCCTGGTGGCTCAGAGGATAAAGCATCTGCCTGCAATGCAGGAGACCTCGGTTTGATTCCTGGATCGGGAAGATCCCCCTGGAGAAGGAAATGGCAACCCACTCCAGTACTCTTGCCTGGAGAATCCCATGGATGGAGGAGCCTGGTGGGCTACAGTCCACGGGGTTGCAAAGAGTCGGACACGACTGAGCAACTTCCCTTCACTTCCTCCTGGAAGGTGGGAGGCTTGGGGCTGGAGCTCACCTTGGAGAGGGCCACGTAGGGAAACTTGTCCATCTCCAGCTTGGTCTCCTCTCCAGGGTGGTGGTGGAGCTGACCCTTGAGGATGCGGGCAGCTGTCACGGTGGAGACGCCCATGCCTGTGGTGGAGGTCAGGGGGTTGGGGGAGCTCAGGTTTTCGGGCTCCCAGCCTCTTCAATCAGGTCTCTCAGGCCCCCAATAGCCCCGTAGCCTGGGGCTGAGGCAGGCTGGGCAGGGGCCACCAGAGCCTGACCTTCCTCCTTCCCTCCTTAGACCTTCAGGGCCCACAGCCTGCCCCCCGCCATCCTCTGCAACATGCCCCCAGAGCCCGAGCCTCTACAACACAGCCCCCTTCACCTCTGCCTGGCCCTGGCCCCCGCCGCCCCCGCCCCCGCCCCCGCCCCCAGACCTCACCATCTCCCAGGAACATGATGACATTCTTAGCCACGTTGGTGTTGAGAGTCTGAAGCCTCAGGGCATTTTTCAGGGTCTGCTGAGCTTGGTCTCGCCAGTACTTGGGATCTTTCTCTTTCTCTGCGGAGACAGAGAGGCAGAGTTACTCAGCAGGAGCAGAGCAGCTCCCCAGCCATTACAGACCCCACCTTCTCCTGGTGATGGCGGGCTGCCTGCAGTCAGTGTAGCAAGCAGTTGCTGCCCCATCCCAGACAGCCATCCTGAGGTCTGCCAGCCTCTGCCAGGCCAAACAAGCCTGAGGACTCTGGGTCTTCTCCCCAAACCCGAGAGTGGAGGAACCAAGGCTCAGAGATGCCAAGCGACTCGCCCAAGGCCACACAGCTCTGGCAGACACTGGCAGAGCTGGGCTTCCCTCCAAAGCCCACACTCTTTCCTTCTACCCAGTGGAGAGACATTGTTCCCAGGCAGCAAATGAACAGTGCACGCACAATCAGGAGGGTACTGTTTAACCTATTCAAGAGAACAAGCTACTTCCAAAGGCAGGAACTCCCAGATGTATCCCAGCTATCAATTATAAACTCTGCTTGGCTTATTCATTAAAGTAGGCTCGGCAGGAGCCTGACTCAGCAACAGCTATTTAGCAGGGCTGGAAAGCAAGGCTTGCCTTTCTGTTTACCGTAACAAACTAAAAGGAGCCAAGTACAGCCTCACTCTTCTTAGCATAAACTGGCCAAGAAGATGCTCTGGGTCCCTCATTCCTGGGAAAACCAGGAATGCCTTCTTTTCTCTCTCCGTCTCTCCCCACCGCCCCCCCCACCATGTCCATGGGTTGAGTCATCAATTTTCCAGTGGAAAGAACACCCCAGTGCCTGACAGCCCTTGCAGAACAGTTGCTGTGCGGAGAAGCCGAGCTCCCTGGTCCTCAGTCTCCTCCCCGTCAGATGCGGGTGTTTGCACCCTCAGGGTCTCATGAGGACAGGATTAGATAAGGCAACACACGGACCTACAGGAGAGGATCAACACCCCACTCCCAACAACTCCATGCCAGGTCCGCACTCCCCTTTTCTTCCAAGCAGAGGCCCCAGATCCCTGTCCATGGGGGTCAGGGCCCTCCCACCTCCTGTTGGTTTCTGCTCTGTGCTTGGGCCCCACCAAATCTGCCCATCCAGGCACAGAAGCCTCGAGAAGGGCGCTCCTCAGGGATTCTCTTTCAGCGGCCTCCATTGCCCGGAAGGAAGGCGGAGGCCATGAGAGGTGGGAGGGTCATGTCCAAGGTCATGTTACACATTCACGGCTGAAGACACAGGCCTCAGCCTGTGGCCCAGCTCAGGCCCAGGCTCGTAGCGCGGGTGAAGAGCACAGCTTTCCTTTTTTTATGGTTGTGCTGGGTCTTTGTTGCTGCACGTGGGCTTCCTCTAGTTGCAGAGTGCTTCTCGTTGGAAGAAACCCACGTGTGGAATCCTCCTGCATGGTCCTGAACCCACGACCCCCGGGACTGAACCCATGACCCCCGCGCTGGCAGGGTTCTCAACCACTGGACCACCAGGGATGCCCCCACAGCACTTCCTTCTTACGCACGGCACCCAGGCTCGTGCCAAGTGCCTCCCCCTCCCCAGCAGCCTGACGGAGAGGCTACCATTACCTCCTCCACATTACGGAGTAGGGAAACTGAACATCGTGAGATTTGAGCCGCAGAGGAGCCGGGAACCCACACTGCGTGGCAGTGCTCTTGCGTGGGGCAGGGACACGGGAGGAAGCCGTTCTCACCTCAAGCCTGGGAGCCGTCCATGCCCCACTCCCCTCCAGCGGCCCCATCCTCACCCCGATCCCTTAGCCCACCACCTTCACGCAGGCAGCCCCCAGCACCAACCCTCTCTTTCGAAGCTCCCCAAGTTCAGACCTCCCAGCTGGAGGCTCCTGCTGGAGCCCAGAGACCATGGTCCTTCCATCCAGCTGAGTGCGTTTATGCAAGTTCCTGTCACTTGAATTTCTGTTCCAGGAAAACGAGAGGACGGAGCTACTCACAGGCAGTTCTAGGACTAAAAGACGTAAAGCCTGGGCAAGTGCCCTTGGCCAGTGGTTTTGTTTTTTTTAAACTTGGATTTTCAAATAGAAGTTGTTGTTTTTTCTCAATTGAAGTATAGCTGATTTACCACATTGTGTTCTTTTCTGCTGCACACCAAAATGACTCATTTCATTCAGTTCAGGTGCTCAGTCGTGTCCGACTCTTTGTGACGCCACGGACCGCAGCACGCCAGGCCTCCGTGTCCATCACAAGCTCCCGGAGCTTACTCAGACTCATGCCCATGGAGTTGGTGATACCATCCAACCATCTCATCCTCTGTCGTCCCCTTCTCTTCCTGCCTTCCATCTTTCCCAGCATCAGGGTCTTTTCAAATGAGTCAGCTCTTCATATCAGGTGGCCAAACTATTGGAGCTTCAGCTTTAGCATCAGTCCTTCCAATGAATATTCAGGACTGATCTCCTTTAGGAGGAACTGGTTGGATCTCTTTGCAGTCCAAGGGACTCTCAAGAGTCTTCTCCGACACCACAGTTCAAAAGCATCAATTCTTCAGTGTTCAGCTTTCTTTATGGTCCAACTCTCGCATCCATACATGACCACTGGAACGAACCTCAGTTATTGACATGTCTTTTTTCTTTCCATATTCTTCTCCGTCACGGTTTATTCTAGGATATTGAATACAGTTCCCTGTGCCACACAGTAGGAACGTGCTGTTTATCCATTTTATATGCAAGAGTCTGCATCTACCAACTCCCACTCCGCGGGCTACTGGTTTTGATCAGGCATCTACTAGCTGTGGGCGGGTTTCAATCTCCCTCCTGCCTTCCTCCCATATATGACCACAGTGCCGAGGCTTTGGTCAAGGAGCTTCTTTGGCCATTTGGGTGCCATCTGGGTGGTGATGAACTTCTGCCTCTCCTGCCCTCCCCCCGGCACCTGGCACACGCCCTGGAGCCTGGCTGCCCTCAGCCTCCCTGTTGCCATTGCTTCTTCTCCAGGTGAGCCCTCTACCTGTTTGCCAGTTCCCTGCTCCGCTTGCTCCCCGGGGCACTGGGAGTCTGGCGAAGGCACAGCCCTTGTCTTTCTCACCAGCGCTATGCCAGGGTCCAAGAAGGGTTTGGTGGATGTCAGACTGACTTCATGGTCTGAGGACTGGTTTAAGCAACGGTGGCTTTGGGCAACTGAGCATCAGGAGTTATTATTTTCGGAGACCATTAAAGGACACTCGGAAATCCTTGCGCTGTAAAGAATGCTACATGAAGAGTACTTATCAGTACGTACTATAGGAGTCCATTTACATGAAGCCCCAAAACAGGCGAAACTCGTCTAAGGTAGCAAGAGGAAGCCTAGTCATTTCCTCTTCCCTGCTTGGGGCGGGGTGGGGGGGTGGCACAGGAAAGCCCTTGGCGTCCCATGACTGGAAATGTCCTTTGTTGATCTGGGTGATGGTTACATGGGTACCAAAATATGTCAAAACTCATCAAGCTGTCTATTTAAGGTTTGTGCTGCTGCTGCTGGTAAGTCGCTTCAGTCGTGCCCGACTCTGTGCGACCCCATAGACGGCAGCCCACCAGGCTCCCCCGTCCCTGGGATTCTCCAGGCAAGAACACTGGAGTGGGCTGCCATTTCCTTCTCCAGTGCACTTTGCTGTAAGTTACACCTAATTACTTTTTTAAAGATTTGTTTTTTGATGTGGACCATTTTTAAAGTCCTTATTGAATTTGTTACAATTTATCACTTGTTTTACAGCCTTGGAGTTTTTGCCCATCTTAGCTGGTCAAGCTTAGCTAAGCTAAGCTAAGCTCGCTCCCTGACCAGGGGTCAAACTCACACCCCTTGCATTGGAAGGTAAAGTTTTAACCACTGGCCTGCCAGGGAAGTCCCCTAATTTTTTTTTTTAAAAGGAAAAGGCCATGATGTAACACTATTACACACCCATCAGAATGGCTAAAATGAAGCAGACATGAAAAATTAAAGAGCTGAATATTTGAAGATTTTTCATTTTGTCACTTTTTCATCTTCTCACGTTTCATCCACCTGCTCGTCTTTCACCCAAGAGGGCTGTGAGTGCTGAGAAAGCAAGAACTCAGTCCTAGAGTGACGTTGGGCCCCCAGCAGTCACACTGAAAGGCATCATGCGATCACAGCAGGAGCAACGGCCCGGGAGCCTGGCAGCTCAGGTTCAGTCCCCAGGCCTGCTGCGGACGTGCCGTGTGACCTGGGAGGGCCAGTCCCTTCTCTGTACCCCAACCTCCTCATCCGTTGAAATATATTCTGCCCATGAGCCCCTGCTCCCTGCCTGACACTGCGGCTGTCCCCTGTAATTCCCACAGCAGCCCTAAGGAGGAGAGATCAGAATCTCCACCGAGCAGATGGAGAAATCAAGGCTCAGGGAAGGCAAGTTGGGGGACTCCCAGTCACATGCTGGAGTGAGCCAAGGAAGACTCCCCTTCTACCACAGACACTGAAATGCTGAAGGAAAAAACAATTGAACATAGCGTACAGCTTGAAAAAGGAAGGCAGAAGGCAGAAAAAGGGAGCAGAAGGGAAATTCCCAGGAGACAGAAATTAAGCTGATATTGAGGGACCCTTGGAGTCCCCGAGCAGACACGAAACAGTTGAGACTGTTTTCAGGTACATGTTTTGCCTGGGAGATACAGAAGAGTTGGAGAGAGAAAGCCAGTCATGAAATGTGAACTCAGTTCCAAATCTGAAGGACTTTCCTGGTGCCACAGTGGATAAGAATCTGTCCGCCAGTGCAGGGGACACAGGTTCGAACCCTGGTCCGGGAAGACTCTACATGCTGTGAGGCAACTCAGCCCGTGCTCCACAGCTCCGAGCCCACACTCTACAACTAGAGAATTCCCGTGCAAAGCAACGAAGACCCAGTATAGTAAAAAATAAATCAAATTACAAAATACTCCAAATCTGAGCCTGAATTTAAAGTGCAAGAGCCCCAAACTGAGAAATTAACATAAACACTCTTACAGGATTGACTGAAGAATCAAACAGAATACCACACTGTGGAAACACTTTCATGTGAGTTTCCAATAGGAAACATAAACTGCAAAAACAAAAAAATGAATAAAACTCCTTGAAGGTGAGTTTTAAAGCAAGAATTACAAAATATAAAGAAATGTTCTATCAGGGGTTTATAGAAGACTTTATAGAGTAAAAGTTCTATTTCAGATTCCTAGAGATAAGAGAGACTAGAAACAGCAATTAAAGAATAATATAAAAGGAAGACTGACTTTTCCAACACAAACACATGTAGTAGCTGGGATTTCCTGCTCTGAACATTTGTTTCCAGCTCTTAAATACTGTGGGTGACTCTACGACCCTGACCATAGACACTGCCCTCATCCTATCCCAGCAATACCAGGCCTCCCACTCCATCCACCCTTGCCCCCAGTCCTACCTGGCACTAAGGAGCTGGCAAGACAGGTACCAATAGCCAGCACTAAGAATGGTGAAATCATGGCGTACTCCAAGACCTGCTTTCTCTCTGGAGCCCAGAGGTGTGATGGATGTGGCTGGGAAAGGTGGGCTGCCAGTGGTCAGCAGTTAATTGATGTTCCAATCCTAGAAATTAAAAAAAAAGAAAGGCATGGAAGTCACAGCTCCAGAGGTCATTTGTTCATTCACTTATTTGTTTGTTGACTCATTCATTTCCCACTTATTCAGGAGGCTAGGCATTAGGATGCCAAATCGGAGTGGTCCCTCCCTCAGGAAGCTTAACCACACAAAGAGCTCTAGAGGCATAAATGAGTTCTGTGCTGCCAGCTAGTCCCTTCTCATTCCTCAAGTGAAGGCTCACTTTCAACCCATCTGAAGCCCAGAAGCCATCAGAGTTTAGCTTTTCTGCATAGTGCTTCTCAAGCTGCAGGATGCATCAGAATTTTCCAGAGGGCTTGTTGAAACAGATTCCAGTACCCCCAACCCTGGCCCGGAGACCCCAATTGCATTTCTAACAAGCTCCCGGATGCTGCTGCGGCTGCTGACTCACGGACCCTTCTGTGAGAAGCTCTGTTCTGGAACATCCGTCTTCAGCCTTGAATTACCCATGTCCCAAGTACATCAGAGATAAAACAGAGAGTCCACCTTTTCTCACAGGGACACCTACATTTGCTCTTATAGGACAACGATATTTGCAATGATCTCTTCTACAGCTTGTCATTTATGGCAAGAGATATAAAAGCTATACAAGCGACATACAGGACAAGATTGGCTTACAAGTGCGATAATTTTGGACAGTGACATTTTAGATGACTGATTATTTTTTCATTGTTGTTTTTCCAAATTTTCCTTCTGTGTTGAGATGTTACCTTTATAATTTTTTTTAAATGTTATTTTTTAAAAAGGACTGAAAGGAGACACTCCGGAATGTTCACTGTGGTTTTCTACGGGTAGTTAAGATTGTAAATGACTATTTCTGAGCAGTGTACTAACTCTGTTGAGAAATGTACTAACCCTGTTGCGTATACATGTTACTGGAAGATGAGAAATTTTAAACGGCAAGAGTTGCACTGGAAAATAATGTTACTATTTTCACCAAAACCAAGATAAAAATGATTATTTCATTTGTTATGGGAAACAGCACAACATCCTACCACAACAGTGGCATGCGACATAAGAAACCACCCTACTCCTGGAAAAGGGATCTTGATTCTTGATTCAAGCCTAAAAAGGCGCATGGGGGCAATTCCCCGGCAGTCCAGTGGTCAGGACTCTGCGCTCCCACTACAGGGGACATGGGTTTGATCTCGATCCCACATGCCCCTCAGTGTGGCCAAACTAAATGAATCAGTAAAAGGTGCCTGGGGCATTCCGGCGCCCACAGACACGGCTCACCAGCTCCCCGTCCCACAGAGCACCCAGCGTGCCTCAGACATGTCATCCAGCCGGATAGCCTGTGCTGGGGCAGAGCAGGGGGAGGCAGCGCAGGAAGGGAAGCTCCGGGACTGAAAGAAAGTGTCCTCCATCTAACAGCACTTAACTCTGCGTGGTGGGATTTCAGATGACTCTTAATGCTTTAAGTCTACTTTAGTTTCCAAACATTACTAGAGTCTATTCTAACATCAGAAAAAAAAAGTAGTTAAATTGATATAAAATATCAAGACAATCATAGCCTGTGCTTCTCTGCTTTTTTCTGTTTTGCTTTTGATTTTTATAGGAGTATAGTTGCTTTACAATGCTGTGTCACTTGTACCTTCTATTTTGAAAGTAATTCCTTCCTGGTCGTTGTCACCCACCACACGGAGCGCTTCTAAGAGCGGGGACCTTGCCTTATTTGTTTGTACTCCAGTGCTTGGTACAGTATCCATTTATATCAGTCGAAACTCAGTGGTCTAAGAGCTGGAGGTAGGGAGGAATCACCCCCAAATCCTCCCTTTTTGTGTGCGGAAAAGTCCAAGTGTTGGCAAGGGATTGGGATTACCAGAGTATCTGTTCACCGCTGGTAGGCATAGATTGGTACAACCACTGTGGTAAACCGATGGCATCTACCAAGGGGACACCATACATACGCCCTCTGACCCATTGAGCCTCAACAAAAATGCACATGTGTTCATCAAAAGACGTTTGTAAGAACATTCACATCAGCCCTGTTCATAATGGCCTCAAAACTCTGCCCATCTTTGGTGAGACGGATAGATGCATTGTATGGGTTCACGAGAAGGAAATCTACACAACGATGAGAACGAATAATTGAGAAGAATATACATCAACAGGGATGCCTCCTGTGAAGGTGAGGTTGAGTGACGGAAGCCGATCCGGGAGTATATATCGTGACTCTTAATGATGGTTGTTGGTGTTTAGTCGATAAGCCATGTCCCACTCTGAAGTTTAAAGCATACTGGCATGAAGACATTTGGAGAACGGTTGGGACTGGTACTGGGGAGCAGGGATGAAGGGAATAAGAACAAATAAAGCAAAACCTGAGCTCATGATAGAAGCCCACACATTGAGGGATAGGACTCACTCAACCGTCTGCACCACAGTCCACAGCACACACATCAGTGAGGAAAAAAGAAAGTGAAGGAGGCCCCAGGAGCTCTCCAAGGCTCAGCCGGCCCTGCCTGGCTCTTCTTGTCTCTTTCCTCTGCTGGCCTGATGCTCTGTGAGAGTGAAGACCCACCTCTGCCCCGTTGCTGACTCCCAACCCCGTGCACACAGAACTGGCTCTGTAAACGCTAAGATGCAAAGTCCCATGATTCAGGATGGAATGCTCTGAATTTTGGCCCCAGGGCTGTGGCTTTGAGAAAGGTCTGTTCTGAAGACAAACAGGTGCCTTTTCCCCATTGCCTCAGCCTGGGAAGGAGAGGAGGCAAGAATCTAGGAAACCAGGGTCTCCTAGGAAACCCCAGGGCCAGTCACCCTCGTTGGCTCCTCCTCTCAGCCCCCACCCGGACTCAGAGGCTCCAAGTCCACTTCCGGGTGGGTGGCCCTGGGCGATGGGCTCCGTGGGGCTCCGTCTGCGGCTGCAGGGACCCTGGCTGCCCACCACCCTCTGCCAGCGCTCTACCAGTTCAGAATGGAGCCTCGGGATGTGTGCCAGCCCCCCCACCACCCCCGCCCCCCACCTCCCAGCCAGACTATCTCTGCCAGGCTCCCAGCTACGTGCTCTGATTATGCACAGCAAGCGTGCAGAAGCCCTGGCTGGGCTCAGCCCTGCAGGAGGAGCAGCTACTTGGTAGGTTAGGGGAGGAAGCGGAGGCTGGGCTTTGGTCCTGAGGACTGACTCAGCATCCTGGGACAGAGGGCCCTGGAGCCCCTTGAAGCTGGGCAGAAAGCCAGCCCTGGATCGGGCCTCAGAAGGTCCAGGACAAACGACAGAGTAACAGGACTGATACAAATCACTAGCGCTTCTTGGGCACTCGGATCCAGCCCTGTGCTAACAACAGTGTATATCTGTGTTCCCACTTAACAAGTGCTGTTAGATCCCGTCTTACCGTTCAGGAATCTGAGCAAAGGCTCTCAGCTAGTCCGTGGTCAAGCGCAATTCAGTCTCCAGCGGACTCAACCTCTTGGGGCCTCGGTTTCCCCACCACGGAGAGGGAGAGCGACCAGTGCCCACCCTTCCCCCCGACAAGAGCAAACAGAAGCCACACGAATCTAGGGCAGGACCTCTGGCAGGGCGGGAGTCAGCCTGGGGCGAGCCCTACCTGAGGGGCCGGGCCAGACGGGTGAAGAAGCACACCAAGGCCAAGGTCAGCACCAGGAGGAGGAGGCTGAGGACCGCTGTGAGGACCAGGTCCAGGGTGGGGGACAGCAGGGCCATCTTGAGCCAAGAGGGCCCCACGGAGCAGCCACCACAACCCGGAACACTCAGTCACACGAGCCCTGGACACCTGCTCCAAAGCCCTGGGTCAGTGGCCCTGACCTGGCTTTGCTCCTTGGGGTTAATCTTTGGGGATTAGCCCGGGAGGGGTGAAACGGGAGGAGGGACAATCCCCGAGGCTCTCCTCCCCCAGGCTAGTCCACCCCTACTTGAGGCCTGGCCCTTCCTCCTTCACGCCCAAACATTACTGAGCACCTGCTGGGTACCCGGCTCTATTCAAGGTACTAAGGACTCAGTGGGGAACAGGACAGACACCTTCTGTTTT
Organism: Capra hircus; assembly: GCF_001704415.2. NCBI lineage: Eukaryota > Metazoa > Chordata > Mammalia > Artiodactyla > Bovidae > Capra > Capra hircus. Next base: position 4,753,128 of record NC_030809.1, on the reverse strand, counting down.
CCTGGAGATTCTTGACCAGCTAGGATAGGAAAAGCACCTACTATGTGTCCGTCATTGTGCTGGGCACCTTGTGGGATAAAAGCACAGAAGGAAAGGAACCCCTACCTGGGGTCATGATCTTTTTTTCTTTTTTTTAAACACTAATGTATTGGATGATTCTGCTTTGCCAAAAGAGAATTCCTAAAAACTTAAAAAGAAATGTATAGCCAAGACATGGTAGCAACCCAAATGTCCATCAACAGATGAATGGATAAAGAAAATGTGGTACACACACACACACACACACACACACACACACACATACACACACAGACACACACACAGAGGAATATCACTCAGCCATAAAGAAATGAAACCATGCCACTCACAGCAACGCAGATGGACCCAGGGACCATCATACCAAGCAAAGCAAGTCAGATACAGACAAACACCATCCAACACTGCCTACAAGTGGAATTCAAAACAACAGTACCAACGAACCCGCCCACAAGACAGAAACAGACTCATAGACCCAGAAGGCAAACCCACTGGTGCCAAAGGGGAAAAGGCCACGGGGGAGGGACAAATTGCACAATTGTTTTTTCCCAGCACTAGCTGCCGCTCCAACCCATTTCCACGCCCAGGAACCTGTGTCTGCTCTGAATCAGCCAGAGAGGTGAACCCACATCCAGAATGAGAGCAACTGTTCTTACTGAGCACTTCCAGATGAAGGAAAAACAGATGCTCAGAGGTGTAATGATGGAGTTGGAATTTGAACCCGGATCTACTGGCCATCACAGCTGTAACCCCAACCCCAGCACTGCTTCAGGTCTGAGATTGTACCAGCCCTGCAGGGCGGCAAGAAGGCTTCAGTCAAGCCTCAGCCAGGGGTGCAAACCCAGCCATCACCAGAGAGGCAGCAACACAGGCTCGAGGGCGCTAAACCGCCACCTGCCTAGAGGGGCCTTTCCTGCTTCCCAAGTGCCCCCAACTCCCTTTTCATTTTTCTTTGGTGGTGGTGGTTTGGTTGCTAAGTTGTGTCCGACTCTTGCGATCCCGTGGACAGAGGAGGCTGGCAGGCTACAGTTCATGGGATTCTTCAAGCAAGAATAGGGGTGGGTTGCCAATTCCTTCTCCAGGGGATCTTCTCAACCCAGGAATCAAACCCGGGTCTCCTGCATTGTAGGCAGATTCTTTACCAACTCAGCTACAAGGGAAGCCCTTCATTTTCCTTTGGCTTCCGACAACCTCTCAAGTCAGGATGGTGATTATAGTTCCCAGCTTATAGATTCAGAAGCTGAGGTCCAGAGAGGTGAAGGCGCTGCACACCCACGGGGCCTGGGTGCCTGAGAGACCAGGCCTTTTCCGATTATACGTCCAGCCTCCTGGGACACCTCAGATGCCACGGAGCAAAGCACCCAAGGTTGGTGGGGGGAGATGCTTTTACCCTCTTGGTGCCAAGGGAGGGACCCTTCTCCTGGAGACAGAAAGCCCACTGGGCTCACTATGAAAACAGGAAACCCATCGCATTACTCCCTTAAATCTTTTTCTTTCTCACTTTGCATCAGATCCTCACCACACCCTAATGATATAGGCAGGGTAGATGCGGGAAAATGAGGCTTATCAGGAAAGCCGTTCTGAGCTGTCACGCAGCCAGCAAGTCCGGTTCAAGTCCCAGCTCCATCACCCCCCAGCTGCCCAATGCTGGTCAGCTCCCGCATCAGAGAGCTGCTGCCTTCTCCTCCCAACGTCTCTCTCCCATTTAGGAGACCCCAGAGGCAGGCCAAGCACTGAAATGTGACGTACCTCATCTCGCCTGTGTGCACTCAGTCGTGTCCGACTCCCTGTGACCCCATGAACTATGGCCCGCCAGGCTCCCCTGTCCATGGGATTCTCCAGGCAAGAATACTGGAGTGGGCTGCCATTCCCTTCTCCAGGGGATCTTTCCAGCCCAGGAATCGAACCTGGGTCTCTCAGACGGCAGGCAGATTCTTCACTGTCTGAGCCAGGAGGGAAGCCAGCAGTACTGGAGTAGGTTGTCACCTCCTAGTCCAGGTTAGCTTCCCAACCCAGGGGATGGACCCGCACCTCCCGCATCTTCTCAACCCAGGGGATGGACCCGCCCCTCCCGCATCTTCCCAACCCAGGGGATGGACCCGCCCCTCCCGCATCTTCCCAACCCAGGGGATGGACCCGCCCCTCCCACATCTTCCCAACCCAGGGGATGGACCCGCCCCTCCCGCATCTTCCCAACCCAGGGGATGGACCCGCCCCTCCCGCATCTTCCCAACCCAGGGGATGGACCCGCACCTCTCCCATCTTCCCAACCCAGGGGATGGACCCGCACCTCCCACATCTTCCCAACCCAGGGGATGGACCCGCCCCTCCCGCATCTCCTGCATTGGCAGGAGGATTCTTTACCCCTGCACCGCCTGGGAAGCCCATACTTGATCTTACTTTAATCCTTATTAACTGAGAGCTAGATACAATCATCCCCCTTTCCAGGTGAGGGAAAAAAGGCCCAGGGGGCCGTGGTGAAGAGGATCCAGGGTTACACCGATGGGAGGTGCAGAGCCAGGCCTTCACAGGGCTCCAGGTGGGCCCTACCCAGGGGTCACCCCTGTTCCAGACTCTTCCCACCGCAGCTCACCCAGGAGTGCTCCCCACCCCCACTGAGCTCCAAAGCCCGAGATACCCTTTATAGCTCCCCTATTCACCAGCCTAATAAATCAGTATGAGGCCTCAGGAGTGTCACTGTGCGCTCCCTAGCAGTGCTTGGTGCAGGCAGTTATTTGTCCTTGGGAGCCCCCAGTCTAGCGGTCACAGTTCAACAATGTCTGGGCTGGGAAGGGTTCTTTGACCAGATCTTCCCAAGTGTCCCCGACCACAAAAATCACTCTGGGTGACTGCAGGAAAAGTCCTGTTTCCAAATGGTACCCAGGGAGGTGCATAGCCTGGCAAGTGTATGAGGGAACTTTATGGGGTGATGGAAGTATTCTTTACAGTATTCTGGGGGGTAAAGTGTATAAACACGTAAAAATTCATCCAGGGGCCAATAGCCCCCACCTTGCCTGAACTGTTAGGTGAGAAAGATCTGCCGATATGTGAGTTAAGGAAACACTGGGAAAGAAAAGGCGTCCTGGGGGTGGCTGCATTCACATTTTTAAAGAAATTAAAGAGACATGACAACCTCCCCCCCCCCCCACACCTAATTAATTCTTAGCCTCCACCCCCACCTCAAACCTACTCAGAATCTCCCAGGGCAGAGCCTGGCAAGTCATCCCACGAGCAGATTAGTTTGAGAAACATTGCCTTAGAGATGATCCCATTGCCCAGATGGGAAGACTAAGGCCTAAAGAAGATAAAAGACTTACCCTGGGTCTCCCAGCTCCTCCTCCCCATAGACATGCACCGAGATCAGTCAGAACCAGCCAGTGCCTCTGGGCTATCAGCTGGGCCTTCTTGGCTTTTTCAAGGAACTGTGGCTGAAGAGAAGGCCTAACTGTTCCCGGTGCTTCCGGGGGGCGGGGCAGGGGCGGTGTGAGGAATGGGATGGGAGCTGGAGGGGGTCTGGTACCACCAGACGGGGCTGCAGCAGCTGCCTGGAGAGAGGGAGCCACCGAAGATAAGCCTAGGAACATTTCAGCTGCAGGGTCAGAGAGAGGGGACACGGAATCGCTCTCGCAGCCAAGCCCAGCGTCTCTGGCAAGCCTTGCTGGCTGGGCGTTTATTCATTCAGGACGGAAGTTATTTACGGTTGTTGCCATAAAGCAGCCTCCGGGTGAAGGGCTCTGGAAGGAATGTGCGGTGGTCAGAGTGGGCTGCAGGTCAGACCCAAGGACAGACTTCCCTGGGAGGGTGGCAGGCCAGGTGCTGGCATAGAGTGAGACCTCTAGCCGCTGCTGACAGCACCCCATCTTGGCAGAAAACAGACACGGGAGTGCCTGGGGAGGCTTGGTGTCAGCCTTGCCTGCTGCCAAGCCGTGGCACCCTCAGAGCTGTAAAAAGATGCCAGCTGTCTCTCCACCACCACCTCCACCCGCCCCAACCCAGGCACCTCCAGCCTCAGCCCCTCTGCACACTGCGTTCCCTGGTCTGGAATAGGTCTCGAATGTTCCCTGCTGTCCACCCAATGAAGTCCTCCCATCACCCTTCCCTCCTCGACCTCAGCTCTGCTGGGCTGCCCAGCACCCCGCCCAGGACCTGGCGGCAGTTACAGCTCCTGCCCTAGAAGCCGGGTGCTCAAGACCTGGAGCACGTATATCAGAGTCTTAGAGACCCATGGGTGGTCGCTCCTCACCACGGGGTGAGCTCCTAGCGAGCAGGGATCTTGTTCTGTGGATGGCGGCCGCCCCGTGGCTGGCAGAGCCCAGCGCACAGCTGGCCGGCCGGGCAGGAATGTGGGTAGGTGGGTGGGAGGGTGGCAGGTCAATGCTGAATGATGGAGGAGGCGGCTCGGCAGCAGGAAGCGAGCCCTGGAGCCAGGGCTCCAGGTTCAGATCCCTCCTCTGAAGCCAGGGTGGGGGGCTCTCAGGGCCAGTGAGCCCACCCCTGGAGCCTCAGGAGTCTCGTCGGCAAAGTGGGAGACAACAGAAGCCATAGGGTCATTGTAAGGATTGTATGAGTTAGTACACAGAAAGGCTTAAACAGAGCCTGGGATGTGGCAAGCGGGCAGTGAGAATCACCCGGCAGCCGCGGCCACTGGGCAGCGCAGGGACGGACCTGGAGGCCAGTGGGCCGGCGAGAGGCTGGCACCGAGAACGGACAGACCCTTCCCTGCCCACTCAGCCGGAGGTCATTCCCCCTGGGCACACCACAGACCTGCCCGCCTGGGAGGTCCAGGAGGTCTTTCTCGCTCCAAGACTCCAGAAACTGAAAAGCCTGCCCGGCTACTGGGCACCTCCAGCCGGGGGAGGAGTTAGTTAAGATATGGAGGTTCCAGTTCCTAGAGACAAGGGGTGCCTCGTGTCCTGAGGGCCAGATCCGTCTGTCTGTCTCTCTCTCACAGACAAACCACCCAGCTGGTGGCCTGCCACTTCCTTTTCCTCCTGAAGAAGGAAGAAGCAGACCACCTTGGGTCAGTGGGGAAGCTTCCATGGAGTGGGGAGGAGGAGAGCCAGGCTGGATGGATGGTGGGGTTAAAACGAATAGAGAGAGCGAGCGCTCCGTACAGGGGAACCCAAAAATGCAAAGGCAAGGAGGCAGCAATGTGGCATATAGAGGTCCGTTGGTGACAGAGGACAAAGTCAGCCAGGACAGACCACACAGAGGGCTCTGCTCCCTGAGGGCAGCAGGGTCAAGAACAGGAGCTCGACAGGCCCCACCTGATTTACATGCCTCTTGTTGACCTTTCACAGATGAGGACTCTGAAGCTCAGATGGTCTGCCGCTCGCCCAAGGCCACACAGCAGAGCTGGAACCAAAAGCCTCAAGGGTCTGAGTTCTAGAGCTGGAGGTTTTTCTGCAGCTCTCTGGGGCACCTGGCCCAGTCTAGGTGCCACACACTGGCTCCGCGGGCAAAGGACTGAAGCCAGTCAAGGTTCACCTGGAGAGAGGCGAGCTGGCAGCAGGGAAGTGGGGGAGGGAGAGGGCAGGGCTCAGAGACGCCGTGCCCGGGAGCCTGGGCAGAGGAGGGTCCGGGATGCTCCCACACAGGCTCCCCCCTCCCATGGGAAGGACATGTTCCCAAGCCACCTTGTTTGGGGCCAAGCCTGGGAGCTGAGTGGCGTGGGGAAGGGGGAAGTGTTTTACATCCGAGGTGTTTGCATCCTACTCAGCACTCTTGCAGCGGGAGCCTCTCTGGTGCCAGGAGACGAGCTGTCCCATGCTTACTCTCACAGCGGACAAGAAACAAGAGGCACAGAGAGGGTGTGCAACCTCCCCAGGGCCACACAGCAGTCAACAGAAGGAACAGGCCACCAACCAGCTAAGACTTCCGGCACTATTTTGGGAAGCACAGGGCAGTCTGTGAGGCACAGCATGGATGCCAGTGTCCTGGAATTCCAAACGTTAGTGGTTCCTGCCAACTGAAAAGAACATTTCAAATTGAGCCTATTCTAGAAAAATCCTTATTTTACATACTTGGTCATTATACCTGTGATAAAAATAGCATATCTTTTCATAGCTCTTACTGTGTGCAGACATTGTTCTGAGCATTACCTATATTAATTCATTCAGTCTCCACAACAGCTTACTAGGTAGGCACTATGATTACACCCAGCTTCGGTTCAGTTCAGTCACTCAGTCGTGTCCGACTCTTTGCGACCCCGTGGACTGCAGCACACCAGGCCTCCCTGTCTGTCACTAACTCCCGGAGCTTGCTCAAACTCATGTGCATTGAGTCGGTGATGCCATACACCCCACTTCCAGGTAACAAAACAAGCACAGAGAGGTTAAGCACCTTATCCAAGATCACACAGCCAGAAAGCGACCAAGTCAAGAATTCAACATCGCTTATGGATGCTCCTGTCTGCCGGGGCCAAGTGTAAACTCCTAGAGCAATCAGTAAGGCTAGAAACAAACCACGTCTTTCCTACCTGCAATGTGTACGTGATGTGTGTGTGGATTAATGGAATAGACACAGCTACCATTTGACTCACACGACTCACACTCACAATACGCTCTTCCTGAATGTGCACCTCAGCCCCTGCGGGAGGGCTTCTTACCCCGACTTCATCAAAGACAGGTGAGATGACTTGCCCCAGGTCACACCGAGAGTGGCTGAGTCCGAGAGTGGCTGAGTCCGAGTCTTTGATCCCAGGAGGCCTGTCCAGCAGAGGGGACCACCCAGGGTGTGCGGGGTTGGGGGGAGGGGCGGACTTTGGTTGGAGGCCCATCTCCAGCCCTGGACACACCCCTCCTCCCCCACCATCCCCCACTTTGGCCGGCCCTCTTACAGGACCCTGGACCACCGTGGCTGCCCTCCCTGCCTGCCCCCACTGCGCCACGTGCCCTGGCAGCTTTCCCTGAGGAGAAGAAACCTCCATTCCACAGACGGCCCACACAGGCCCTGCAAGCTGGGGGGGCTGAGGCGGCTCTGGACTTCAGAGAAATGGGCCATGAACTAGTAACCTTCTGGGTGGCAGCCAACACAAGCAGTATCCCCGGTGGCGTGTGTCTGGTTTCTCGAATGCCTGGCTCCCGTCGGAACAGGAAGGGCATGGATATTCCCAGAGACAGGTCTCACTGCCCCAGGCCCACAATAACAGCGCTCCTCACATTCCCAGGGAACCTTCCAGCGGATGGAGGCTCCTTGCACTCCTGCATTTGATATCCCTGCTGACTCTGGGAGGGCGGGAATGCACCCTGCACCTCGGGCAGAAAATATGGGCCTGCAGAGGTGAGGGTCCCAACCAAGGGGTGCACGGCTGAGCAGAGCCCCCATCGCTTGCTGGCTTTGTGACCTCGGGCACGTCACTTGCCATTTCTGGGCCTCAGTTTTCTCACGGGTCCAACGGCAACCATCACAGTGCGTACCTGGATCACTGGGCTTTCATCAGAACGAATTTCACAACAAACAGTAAGACAAAGACCCAGGGCTTGGCCCATATTAAACACCCAAAGTAACTGTTAGCTAGAAGGAGAAGTGATAACAAGGGTGCCAGGCACTAAGCGCTTTCCAGGCCTTCCCTCGTCTAATCCTCACAGCACACGGTACGGGCAATCGCTGCTCCCACTGCACAGAGAAGTTAAGTAACTCAGCCAGGGTCACACAGCTGTCAACAGGAGGACCACTGTGAAGAGGGAAGGGGAGAAGCTCAATGACTGAAGCACCGACTACGCACCGGGAGCTTTTTGTTCAACCTTTCAGAACCCAGCCAGGTAGGAATTACCAGCTCGGGTCAGAAGAGAAAACTTGAGGCTCAGAGAGGGGGCGGGGGGTGCAGGGTCACACTGCAACCACGTGGGAGAGCTGGGATGCAGGCCAGGCATGTCTGGCTCCATATCCAGGGCACTGGCAGCCCCAGCCCAGTCACATGCAGGACAACTTCCATCAGAGGCACCATCACGGACAGCAGATGCCGATGCCTCCGCCACCCCCAGTACAGGGAGCCCGGCATCAGTGTGCCATGTGATGTGTGTGTGTGTGTGTGTGTGTGTGTGTGCGCGCGCGCACGCGCACGTGTCGCAGAGTCCTGGCAGTGAGCAAAGCAGGGCTCCCATTGTGCGTGCGTCCAGCCCCGTGACCGGTCCTCACGTCAGGCTGTTGCCTCTGTCCCCAGACCGGCTCCTCCTGGCCTCCACCTGACTGCAGCCTCCTCGGGACCTCTCCTATCTGGAACAGGCAGTTAAGGGAGGGGTTTCAGTCACACTGGCCCCCTCCCTCCCGGGTCACCCCTTTGGGTTTATAAGTTTACACAAAGGGGCTGAGATGCGTGGTGACAGCTGAGTTACCAGTCAGAGTTGTGGCTGGTCACTCGAGGGCTTTTCTCTCATCTGAAAAGCTGGGACAATAAATGCCATTCCACTTCCAGAAACAGCTTCTTGAGAGGGAAGGAACTTTGCAAACTGTCAAGTGCTATCAGATATTTCTACTGCTTTTTGCTGCTTCCCCTTCTGAGGACTGTGGTGGACATCTGCTGTCATTTTTGGCCACCCAGACAGAATCCATTCTCCCTTCCGAACGATATTGCTGAGTTCCCTAGGGAAGCGACTCTCCCTTTTTCAGCCAAGTGGTCTGAGTCAGTCCTACCTCCAGCAGCTGCAGGTGGGTCCCGATGGCTGAAGTTGGAAGACTCTCCCCACCTGGATGGTGTGATATGAGGGTGTGGGGCAATGGGGAGGTGCACTGTGTGGAGCCTGATGATAAAGCAAGCTCTCAGAAGGTGGAATAGAGAGATGCAGAGAATCTGAATCTTTGATGACACTGCTTGAGCCCCTGGATACAGCCATGCCTGAAGCCTACCTCTGAATATCCAAGTTATATGAGCTAATTACCTCCCCGTATTGCTTACTTTGGATTTTCTGTTACTTGGAACATAGAGCCTGAGCTCAGAACTCCATGGTAGCCCATTTTCCTCAGCTGCTTACATTGTAAACAACCACATCATGTCACTCAGCTAGTTGTCGCTATCAAAGGAAAAAATCTTGCAAACGAGTTAAAGATGGATCAGTAAGTTTCAATGGATGATAAAATGAGGCCAACCAATACAAGTTAGGTCTTCGTGGAATCTGTTAACTAGTAGAATTGTAGAAAGTCCATGGAGAGGATTTGCCTAAAAACTCTTCTACATGCAAGACTCAGACCCTCCGCTTCCAACAGGTTGTTGTCAGTTGAGTTTAACAACTCTTTGACCACCTGGTTCCAAGTGTCTACTACGTGCCTGGTCCTGTGCTGAGGGCCACAGGTACAATCAGGCTTCTAGACCCTTTGGTCTAATGATGCTAGGTCACCAAACACATTTTCACTATATTTTACACAAAGCCCTAGGAGCCTGGCCTACAAGGGGGAAACTGCTGCACCCATTTCACAGAGAAGGAAATAGAGACTTAGAGGGGTGTAGCGGCTCTCCCAACTGCTACAGAGGGGCAGGGCCATGCCCCTGGATCTGTGTGACTCCAATCCCTGTGCCTTGGATGGTAAGGACGGTGCTGGGACTGGCCTTTCTTGGAGGTAGTTTGCTCCACTTAGGGGCAATCAGAGGGCTTCGCAGATGGCCCAGTGGCAAAGACGCAGGAGATGCAGGCTTGATCCCTGAGCTGAGGATCCCCTGGAGGAGGCAACGGCAACCCACTCCAGTATCGTTGCCTAGACAATTCCATGGACAGAGTGACTGGCAAGCTGTAGTCCATGGGGCCACAAAAAGGAGGCCACGACTGAGCAACTGAGCACGCCTGCACAGGGCAATCAGAGCGGTTAAAAAAGCTAGAGAAAGCAGGGAAGCCTAGCATCGTGGGCTTCCTGTTTGCCCTGAGGTCTGGGCTCCATGAGAAGCCCCAGTACTCAGGCCCATCCGGCTTTACAGGGCTCTCCTACAGGGCTCACTTCCTGCAGGCTGTGGCCAGAGCGGGTCCAGACACCACCCTAAAATCCAGGCTCCAAGCGAGCTGTCCTGCTGCCTCTGCCCAGCATCTTTAAGATCCAACTAACACGGCCTCAACATCCCCTATATACCCTAGGGCCTTCCCTATACGTTATCAACCAATCTTCACTTGACCACTGCTTATTGAGCACCTACTATATACCAGGGGCACATCACTGCTGGTGGGGTGAGCAGACAACAAGAAAACAAGTACAATCAGTGGATAATGCAGGAAAATCAGTGAAATCAGTAGGTAATGGTAAATGAGATGGAGAAATACAAGGCAGGGAGGAGAGGTGGTATTTGCAGGGGAGTTTTTGTTGTTGTTTGGGTTGGGTTTTTTTTTTTTTTTTTTTTTTGCAGTTTTAAATAGGGAGATCAGAAAAAGTCTCACCAGAAAATCATCTCACCGGAGCCTTGCAATAATCCCACACAGCTGAGAACTGCAAACAAGGAAACCGAGACTTCAGGACTAAAGTCCACGCAGCGCCAATCTAACCAGCCATGGAGCTGAGATTCTGGTGCACTGATACTTCTCCCTTACCAAAGGTTACTAGCAGCCCTTTTGCAGCCTCTGAGAGGTAAAGCCACATGTTCAAACCTGCAAGAGTAAACGACAGGGCTGGGGTCAGCCCCGGTGCCACAGTCTGGAACCGCCTCTTAGAAGACCTACAACTGTTTCCGCAGGCCTTGGTCTCCAGCATCAGCTCCGGGCTGGTTGAATCTCAGTTCTCTTCTTTGCAGACTCCGTGTCCTCCAAGACTACTGCTCTCCTTCCCAGAGCCCCTCTGGCTCCCTATCTCAGGTCACTTGAGCCGCTAATTGTCCAACCCTCACTCATTCTGTCTCCTCAATTAACTTCTGGCCCATCACAAAACCTGCATTTGCATGAAACCTAAAAAGACATCTTGTGGAAGGCCTAGGGCAGGCAGACAGCTGGCGTATGTGTGGAAGGGGGAGGGGGCATTCTCACCAAGCTTTCCCATCTGGATTTGTTCAATAAGCTCCCAAACCCCAGACTAATCTTTCTGAATATGAGGCAGACTGGAAAGGCCTTGGCCTTGGAGAAGCTGGATACAAGGTTAAGTCCTGGCGGTACGGCTTTGAAAGTGATTTTATGTCTGAGGCTGCAGTTTCCTTATCTGTAAGACAGGGTTACAGATTCTTATTTCCCAAGGTTGTTTTAAAACATCCTGATTTTGCAAGGCTGTTTTAAAGATGCAATGCAATGGAGAGTATCTGTTAGGCAATATTGGGTAGAATTTTTAGAAATTTCGATAGAGCCTGGCAGGCAAACATCAAGATTTTATGGACTGGAATGAAGAAAGGTCTGTGCGAACCGCCATCATCAGCACAGCGACAGCTGCGTTCATTCGGCTCCTGTACCCTGAGGTAGGCACCCTTAGGACCAACTTTATCAGACAGAAGTTGGGGGGAAAAGCATAGAGACTAAGCAGCTTGCCTATGGTCACGTGCAGACAAGTGGCAGAGTTGGGATTATGAACCCCACTTGCCCAAGCCGGAAGCGTACGCTCTTAACCATTATCCTAGGTTAGTAAATGAGCTTTCACGAGCTGAACTAGCTACTCACTGAAACACAGAGATTAAGTTCAGAACCTTCATTCTTAACCACTGTATTAGAGGAATCACTGACCGAAGCTGCTCACCCCGGCCGGTAACCACTATTGTGAGTTATTTTACGACACATCCTGGTAAGGAACACGGAACTAACAAGTCACCACCAGCCAGAAGAATTCGGGAACGGTCCAAAGGAGACACCACGTGTCCTACCAACCTCTCAGAATCCTCCTCATTGGAATCCATTTTGGCTGACCAACGCGTGCCCCACCAGTCATGTTCAGGTCACTATTGATATTACTAGGTAGAATCCCCTCACCTCGTCAGTTCATAATGCTTACTCTGACTCTGGCCATAAATATGAGTTTTCTTCTGTGAATCAAGCTCAATCAGACCAACAAGCAGTTTCAGCCAAGCAATAAAATCTCCCATAATTATGGGATGGATTTATGTAGAAAACACCAGGCTATGGTAATTTAAGTTTAAAGTTTCCTCCATGTTGGGAACAATTAAATCATACTAAGGATAATCAGTCTAGTCCCACTAGGATTGGACTGTGTGCCTTGTGGACAATGCACGCTCAGTTGTTTCAGGTGTGTCCAATTCTTTGCGTCCCTATGGGCTGTAGCCCATCAGGCTCCTCTGTCCATGGGGCTTCTCCAGGCAAGAATACTAGAGTGGGTTCCTATGCCTCCCGCCAGGGGATCTTCTTTATGGGCAATGCCAGTACATAATTTCCTTGAAAGATAAGGATTGGTATAGAATAGACTAAATTAGATGACCTGGAATATATTGGGCTACACCTAATGAAAGTTTTGGCTTAATTCTTATGACTTTACTAACACTGCTAGCTATGTTATTTGTATTTTATCTGTTTTATAAAATTGCTATTTCCTACATAACCAAATGTTTGACTGAGCCTCTGATAAAATGATGACATGTAGATCCATATGAGATCATAGTTATAACAGTGTCTAATTCTAGATATGGGGAGAAGCAACAAGAGGGAATATTTTTCTGTATCATAATAGGCTAGTAAAGACAGGTGGTCTGGAGCTTTTTGGCACTGTTAATGGGAGTGGCCTGTCAAAAAAATCTTTGCCAGACCTGGGAGTAAGCATTCCCAGCACCGTGGGACAAAATGGTCATGAAATGCCCCCTCCTTAAACTATGGTCAAATTTATGACCATGAAGGGAATCCACTGACTGGAAACTGGCACTTGTCATCTGCCTCTACAAGGGTTAAATTACTGCAGCCGCTGACCTTCAACACCCTCTTGAAAGTAGTTCAGGGTAGAGATCAGGAATGAGGCCCTTGGTGCTCTGGGAAAAACTGGAAGAGGCCTTCAAATAGTGAGATATTTCCAGGAGAAGACTTTATGAGTTCCAATTCTAGCATCTTCTCACATCTAGAGAAATACTAACATCGTTAATGGTGACATCTGCTTTGGCTATTAAGGAGAATATTACAATTAAAAGTAAAGATGGAGTAACTATGATTCAGACATCCAAAGAAATAACTAGATGACACTGTGTTTGTAATTTAAGGCTAGTCCTTGTATTGCTAAGAAATTGCTTTCTGAGCTGTGTCAGCCTTGGATGCCACGAGATGTTCTCAGAACAATGTCTGCTGGCAGCTAGTAACTACAACCTTCCTTTTTAAAGGCCTCCTCTTGTAACTGTTACATTTTTAGACAAGGAAATTGCTTTAGATCATACACTCACAAAAAGAGGAGGCATCTATGATGACCAATAGCACCTTTCATCTGTATGTTAATATTACATTTAAAGCAAAAAGAGGAGGCATCTATGATGACCAATAGCACCTTTCATCTGTATGTTAATATTACATTTAAAGCAAAAAGAGGAGGCATCTATGATGACCAATAGCACCTTTCATCTGTATGTTAATATTACATTTAAAGTTAAAACCTACTTAGATGAGTTTCCCCAAAATACCTGCTCCAGACTGGGTTTCAGGCTTACTCTCCCTGAAAAGAAATGAGATTCACTCTATTAAAATTCCAGTTGTCACTCCTCCAACTACCTTTAATTGGGTCGGTCACACCAACATGGCAGACCAAGGGATTGAGGTTTTAATCATATAAGACTCGGATCCAGGACTTGCAACTCAGAAAACCTTACAGTTCAGAGTCTATTCTTCAAATTGAGGCAGCATCGTGCCACATTTTGACAGGAAGTTGCCCGAGCCATAGTGACCCAGTTCCCTGAATTAAAACTGAGCAGGACCCTGTGGGCCTTCGGAATACAAATCCCTTCTGTGTCCTCTATTTCTCTATATCCTTGCAGGGTATAGGCTTCATTCGGCCTCCCTGACCTTTCCTGAGTTCTCTGGAACTCAGATTCAAACAGCTGCTGATAAGGGAAGGGAGGAAGCACAGAAACAAGGGAAGTGTAGCCAAGCGGTGGTGGAGTCCTGGGCAAGAGCCTGGTGCCCACCCAACAAACATGCATAGCAATATCTTTGAGAACTGGGGCCCCCATGCAACAGCTGCTGATAAGGGAAGGGAGGAAGCACAGAAACAAGGGAAGTGTAGCCAAGCGGTGGTGGAGTCCTGGGCAAGAGCCTGGTGCCCACCCAACAAACATGCATAGCAATATCTTTGAGAACTGGGGCCCCCATGCAGGTGGAGGATGGTGACTTCAGGCTGACTGTTAGACACCCGGAGCACTGCCCTATTACCTCACCATCAATGGATCAGAAGAAATCACACCCTGAAGCCCCCAACCCAATTCTGCCTTCCTTCTCTGGGGCCTGGTGATGACCATCCTGCTGGGCCTCCTGTTTCGATCTCTGCTTCCTCTCCGACAGGGTCAAATAGTTTCAGGCTAAATTGTTACCACGAGGGTGAGTGTCGGCTTTGGGCACAGAATGCCTATATGCAGATCATGTGGAGAGAGACTTCTGGCTACGAGGCAGGACTACAGCCATCTCAGCTGGAAGCAGTTACAGAAGAAAGAGATTGCTGCCCCAGTTCCCAAGAAGTACCTTGAGTAGGAACTGAAGTCTCTCAGCAGGGAGTTGTTAGGGGAAACACAAAAACTGCCCACCCTGGCCAGGCACCATAGTAATCATCTGCATAAGTTACTTTATGACAGGAGGTCCTGGTAAGGAACATGCAACTAACAAGCCACTACCAACTGGAAGAATTTGGGAAAGGTCAAAACGAGATGTCACGTGTCCTACTAACCCTCCAGAGTCCTCCTTGTTGGAATCCATCATGGCTTGAGCAATGCGAGGACCATCAGGAAGGACTCTGAGTCAAAATGGTTGGCCAGAGATAACCTGGAAACGAATTCCAAACCCATAAAACCCAAGACTGCAAGCCACACAGCGGAGCAGCCCTCCTGGGTTCCCAGCAAAGTCTCTTGCCTTGTCTGTCTCCTCAGACAATTCATTTCCGAGTGTTAGACAAGAGCCCACTTCCGGACCCTGAATGGGGTCCCCCACTTCCTGAAACAACTGTACCAGCATGTCAGAGCTAAAAGGGGCTCTGAAATAATCTAACTCAATACGCTCATTTTTTCCCAGCAGGGGCCTAAAGGTCCAGAGAGATAGTGAGACTTTCCCAAAGTCGCACAGTCAGTTGAAGAACAGGACGGGCACCTGGTTTCCTAACTCTAGAACCCCATGCTATCAGTGTCACATTGCCCATGAGAGGTCTTCAGGGAAAGAATCTTGAGGACGCACCAGAATTTTTCCAGCAGAAGTGCAGGGAAGACAGACTAATGAGAGTGAACAGCAGCACACGTGAAGGCCTGGAGGCGAAAGTCCTTTTAGGGAACAGTGAGCTGCTAGTTGCATGCAAAGGTTGGCGCAGGGACAGACGATAAAGCTGAGTTTTCATGCTGAACCAAATTTCATATTTGCACATGGTCCTTCTATTGTGTAACGCTTTTCTAATACAGTTTCTTATACTGTTTAACGTTGCCAATATCTTCCCTTATCTATTTTGTATGTTTCTAATGGTAATTAAAAGTTCTGGGTCTTTCTGTCCCAATGTCGCTGACTCCAGTGCTATCCTGAGTCAGTTTGCTGTTTTTGTTTTGAAGTTTTGTGCTCTGGCTGGCGATGTGGTTGGGGTGCTGCACGTACTTTCCCTTGAAACAGTGAAGGAAGACATATGGCTCTGGGCCCCTTTCCCACAAATCAACACCAGAGTAACAATAGAGCAAAACGTCACTAAGCCTAGGAGCTTGAGGAGGGAAGCGGAATCTCCTGGGGAGATGGAAGCGGGTGGTTAAATCGGTGTGTGCAGGGGGAGGGGGTGGGGACGCAGCAGCCAGGAGAAGGGGTACGGCCTGGCGCGGGCGTGGAGAACACCGTAGAACAGATAACAGAGTTTGAGCTCTGCTCTTGCCTTTTTGCATCAAGACTTCCCCAACACAACCCCTCCATCCCCTCTCCCGGCCCCCGCCCCCAAAACATGCCCACTTGCCCTTCAGAAATGAAGGCCAGCGTTCTCACTGGAACAGGCAGGGACCAGGCAGACGGCCCAAGTGTCTGCGGGAATAAAATCAGGGCCACGGAGCAGGCTCTGAGGAACTGCAGAAATCAAGAGCGAACTCACAGTCACTCCACCAGCCCTTCTCTTCCAGACCTGGAGGTTGGAGGATTCTGACCTAGGCAGACAGCCCCCTCCCCTGGCTGCTTCTTCCTAGCACTCAGAAAGTGAGGCTCAGGACTTCCCTGGAAATCCAGTGGGTAAAAATCCGCCTGCCAATGCAAGGGACGTGGGTTCGGTCCCTGGTGTGGGAAGATTCCACATGCCACGGGGCAACTAAACCCATGTGCCACAACTACCGAGCCCCCACGCGCCACAGCTGGTCCCCGGCTGCCACAACTAGGAAACACCTGTGCACAGCAGCAGGCAAGCGTGCTGGAGTGGGCTGCCATTGCCTTCTCCGAATGAAGACTCAGCACAGCCCAAATTAAACAAAGTTGAAGAAAAGAAAGTGAGGCTCAGTCCCGTAGAGTTCGTTACTTGGTGGGGGTCGGGGGAGTTGTGATGCTAAACCCGGGGAGGAGCTATGCAATTCTGGCACCTGGGGGTCTCCACTCTGGGACTGGCCTCTCCTTGGGCTCACCGATGCTGACAGAGACGAGGGTCAGGCTTGGATTTTTACCCCAATATGCAGCACCAGACAGGCTTAGCTGAACGTCCCCTTCCCCTGAGGAATGAGATCACGGGTTAAAGAACAGGGAATCTGGGGAGCACATCGGCTTCCAAAGAAAAACAAATTGAGTAGAGATAGCACTGGAACTGGCCAGGTCCAACAGATGGATTTTAAACAAGAATTCTAAAACAAGCATTAGAAACACGTGAAAGAAATACGGTATTAGTGAAATAAAAGAGAATAAGAAATTGTTAAAGGACCCAGGTGGAAGTATTCTATATGAAAAACCAGTTGAAATAACAGATATAATAGGTAAAATGAATTATAGAACAGATACAGCATCTGAGCAATGAAATAGGGAACTGGGATATCAGATGGAGGAATATCTCTAGGAAGAAGCCAGGAGGGATGAAGAAATAGAAAATATGAAAGAAATGGTAAAAGATTGGTTAAAAGTTAAACACCAACCCCAATCTTACTCTATCAATTTGAAATGGATCATAAGCCTAATTATAAAAGTCAGAACTATAAAGCATTATCCTTCAATTAAAAATAAATAAAAAGCCAGAAGCATAAAGCTTCTAGAAGCTAACATAAGCAGATATCTTGTGACTCTGGGTAGGACAAGGAGTCTTAAGTTCATTTGAAAAATTGATAAGTTGGACTTCATCCAACATTTAAAATTTCTGCTCATCAAAAGAGAGCATTGGGTTTCCCTGGTAGTCCGGTGATTAAGAATCCACCTTGCAATGCAAGGGACACCGGTTTCATCCCCGGTTCAGGAAGATCCCACACGCCACAGAGCAACTAAACCCACAAGCCATAACGAGTGAAGCCTCCATGCCTAGAGCCTATGCTCCATAACAAAGAACACCCCAGGGTGCAGCAGCAAAGGCCCACCATGGCCAAACATAAATAAATTAACCTTTCACATAAACAGACAGCATTAAGAAACTGGATAGACATATTCTGGAAAAGAATACGCGCAATACACATAGCTTAAAAAGACGCGTATCCAGGAAATAAAGAGCTCCTGAAGCCGACAATGCTTCCCGGGTGGCTCAGCGGTAAAGAACCCACTTCCCAATGCAGGAGATACAGGTTCGATCCCTGGATCGGGAAGATTCTCTGGAAGAGGAAATGGCAGCCCGCTCCAGTATTCTTGCCTGGAGAATCCAATGGACAGAGGAACCTATTGGGCTACACAGTCCATGGAGTGGCCAAGAGTCAGACATGAATGAGCGCACACCCAGGAAGTTCACAAGAAAATGGTTAACTCTTCCTCCCCAGCCCACACAAAGAGCAAGAGACTTAACCATTTCAAAAAAAAGAAGACACACAAATGACCAAAAGCTCTAGGTACTCCACATCGTTATCAGGCAAATAAAAATTGAAACATCCACCAGGATGACTAAAACCAAGTCAGCATGACGAAAATGTAGAGAAACTCATGCTTGTGTAATAATCTTTTGAAAAAGTTTGTCAAGCAAACATGTACTTATGACACGATCCAGCAATTTCACTTCTAAGTATTTACACTCAAAGATTACAAAGTATTCAAAGGAACTTTATTCATAATATCCCGAAACTGGAAATAGTTCAAATATTCAGTAACTGAATTATGAATAAACAATGGTGGTATGGTATATCAGTACCAATGGAAAACCACTTGGCGAAAAAAAAGAGAGCTACTGAGGCAACAAATGCAGATAAATATCAAAAGCATTATGTTAAGTGAAAGAAGCTAGACATAGAAGAGTACCTGCTGTATGATTTCATTTATGTGAAACTATAGAAGAGGCCCAATCTAATCTATGGTAAAAGGACTGGGAACAATGGTTGCAATTTGGGAGGAAAAATAGACTGGAAAGGGGTATGAGGGAACTCGACAGAGAGAAAATTCTTTAAAATCTTATTTTGGGGTTCTGTTTATAAGGTAATGTGATTGGTCAAAATACTACATTGACTGGGGTGGAGGGTGGGAAAGGTCGGTTTTCATTCCAATCCCAAAGAAGGGCAAAGCCAAAGAATGTTCAAACTACCACACTATTGCACTTATTTCACATGCTAGCAAAGTAATGCTCAAAATCCTTCAAGCTGGGCTTCAACAGTATTTGAACCAAGAACTTCCAGGTGTACAAGCTGGGTTTAGAAAAAGGCAGAGGAACCAGGGATCAAATCGCCAACATCCATTGATCATAGAAAAAGCTAGAGAATTCTGGAAAAACATCTACTTCTGCTTCACTGACTACGCTACAGCCTTTGACTGTGTAGACCACAACAAACTGTGGGAAATTCTTCAAGAGATGGGAATACCAGACCACCTTACCTGCCTTCTGTGAAATCTCCATGCAGGTCAAGAAGCAACGGTTTAGAACCGGACACAGAACAATGGATTGGTTCTAAACTGGGAAAGGAGTTCGTCAAGGCTACATATTGTCACCCTGCTTATTTAACTTATATGCAGAGTACACCATGCAAAATGCCAGGCTGGATAAAGCACAAACTGGAATCAAGATTTCGGGGAGAATTATCAGTAACCTCAGATATGCAGATGACACTACCCTTATGGCAGAAAGCAGAGAGGAACTAAAGAGCCTCTTGATGAAGGTGAAAGAGAGCGAAAAAGCTGGCTTAAAACTCAACATCCTGTCCCATCACTTCATGGCAAATAGATGGGGAAACAATGGAAACAGTAACAGACTTTATTTTCTTGGGCTCCAAAATCACTGCAGATGGTAATTGCAGCCATGAAATTAAAAGACGCTTGCTCCTTGGAAGAAAAGCAATAACAAACATAGACAGCATATTAAAATGCAGAGACATTACTTTGCCAACAAAGGTCCATATAGTCAAAGCTATCGTTTTTCCAGTAGTCATGTACGGATGTGAGAGTTGGACCATTAAGAAAGCTGAGTGCCGAAGAGTTGATCTTTCCAACTGTGGTGCTGGAGAAGACTCTCGAGAGTCCCTTGGTTTGCAAGAAGATCCAATCAGTTCATCCTAAAGGAGACCAGTCATTAGAAGGACTGATGCACGTGCTCACTTTGGCAGCACATGTAAATTAGAAGGACTGATGCTGAAGCTAAAGCTCCAATACTTTGGCCACCTGATGCGAAGAGCTATCTCATTGGAAAAGACCCTGATGCTGGGAAAGATTGAAGGCAGGAGAAGGGGATGACAGAGGATGAGATGGTTGAATGGCATCACTGACTCAGTGGACATGAGTTTGAGCAATCTCTGGGAGATGGTGAAGGACAGGAAATGTTGGCATGGTGCTGTCCATGGGGTTGCAAAGAATTGGACATAACTGAGCAACTCATAACAATGGATACATGCATACATATGGCTGAGTCTCTTTACTGCTCACCTAAAATGATCACAACATTGTTATTTGGCCATCAGTTCAGTTCAGTCACTTAGTCATGTCTGATTCTGTGAGTTTTATAGTTATTATGCTATGCTATACTGCACTACAAAATACAAAGTTAAAAAACCCCACAACACTGAACGCTTAAGATCTGTATATTTTATTGAATGAAATTATATATCAACAACAAAAAGAGAGAAATGAAATATAATTGCCAACATCTAGATATTAAGCGTTCCAGGAGAGGAAAATAAATCAAAGGAGGAGATATTGGAAGAAATAATGAAGATAACTTTGGAACTGAAGAAAGATGATAGATCTCAATTTGAAAGGGCCCCAAATACACCAAACAGGATGAATAATGAAAAAATGCACACTGAGAAATATTAGAGTGACTATCAGAATAAAAAAACATTCCCAAAGTCCAGAGAAAAACAGATCACTTAAAGGAGTAAGTGTCAAATTGAATCGACTAAAGTACCAAAGGAAAAGAATCTGAACGGAGAATTTTATATCCAGCTAAATTGCCATTCAAATGTTAAATGTTTATACAACCCCCCAGATTTTTTGAAGTAATTATTAATACTTCAATAATAGAAACAAATTCCTCAGATGATATTAAAGATATATGAAAGCTGAGCAAATAACTTAGTAAAGTTTGGTGTTTAAAAAAAAATTCCCAGATCAAAGAAAAGAGTAAGATAAATATACATATATATAGCTACAGTCCATAGGATCACAGAGTCAGACATGACTGAAGTGACTTAGCGTGTGCACAGACACACACACACACACACACACACACACACCTCAGAACTGAAAAATCTAGACAACTTTAACGTGCTGTCATGGGGGCTCAAAGGCCAGTCGTTGCAGAGCTTAAGGGCTGAAAGGGAAGAGAGAGACCAAGGGATAGGAGAAAATGCTCATTTTGTCTTTGAAGGCAAAGCTACAGCTGATAATTTTTTAAAGTAATAAACTATTAAAAGAAAAACAAGGTAAGTTGTAATGAAAAAGTAGGGTAGGAGAGACAAAGTACCCACACATTCTTTTCAGGAACATGCAAACAAAAAATTCATCACATACCAGGCCACAAAACAAGTCTCACATTTCAAATAGCAGGTCTTCACACATTCTCTGACCATTAACTTAAAAGTCAGTTTTTAAAAGAACAAACAATTCCCTCATATACTTGGAGATTTTTTTAAAAATTCCTAAATAACTCATACATCAGAGAAATGCTGGAGTTTCGAAATTAAACACTACTTAGCACCAACTGATGATAAAACATGATAAATCAAAAATTGTGCAATGCAGCAAAGAAAGGCTAAAAATTAACAAACTAAGTTTCCAATTAAGGAAATTAGAAAGAACAGAAACTCAAACAAAATGAAAAGAGATTATAAACAGCAAAATCAACAGAACAGAAAAAAAAGAGATTAAGTTGAGAAGATCAAAGCGACAAATTGGTCCTTTAAAAAAGATGATAAACGAGGCAAGATTACTTTTAAAAAATAAAGAGAGGGAGAAAGAGATAATACACAGTTATTACGGAAAAGAGAAATATAATAAGAAAATGCTATAAGCAATCTTTGCCAATAAGTATAAAAATGTAGATTAAATGCATACATTTCTAAAAATATAAATATATGCAACCCCATGGACTGTAGCCTGCCAGGCTCCTCTGTCCATGGGATCCTCCAGGCAAGAATACTGGAGTGGGTTGCCATGCCCTCCTCCAGGGGATCTTCCCAACCCAGGGATTAAACCCAGGTCTCCCACATTATAGGCAGATTCTTTACCGTCTAAGCCACCAAAGAAGTTCATATATTTATAACATACCAAAACTGACTCAAGATGAAATAAGAAGACTACATTTAAAAATAGAAACAGCAGGGTTTCCCTGGTGGTCCAGTGGTTAAGCATATGCCTTGCTGCAGAGTGACACATATCACCACATAACACAGCAGGAAGATAAAAGCTAAGGCTTCAAAGCAGAGATGTGAGTGACTACAGCAGCTACAAGCTCTTACACGCCCTTTCCCGTTTGCCCAATGACTTCCGACATTTTGTACAAGCATCAGTATGAGAAACACACAGCTCCGTGGAGAACAGAACCCAGCTCAGCAGAGTGAAGGCCCTCAGGGGCCAGGGCTTTCTTTATGGAGTTCTCTAAACTGCTGTGTTTGTTTGAAAATTTATAGCATAAAGTGTTGGAAAAATAAGTAAATATGCATTAGTTTGATTTACAAAATAAAAAAAGGGAATCCGCCTTGCAGTGCCCCTGGCCCTGGAAGATCCCACACATCACAGAGCAACTACAGAGCCCCGGCTCTGGAACCCTCAAGCCACAAATGCTGAGCCCAAGGGCTGCAGCGACTGAAGCGCCTGCACATAGAGCCCGTGGTCCGCGGTGCAGAGCAATGGAGACCCCGCCTATAATAAACACATAAAAAGAAAGCAGGTATAGGAATACTCATAGGTGCTGCTTCTACACTAGCAAAACCTGAAAATGACCCAAATGTGATCAACAAGAAATTGACTAAAAAAAATTGTGGCAGGAATTCCCAGGCAATCCAGTGGTTAGGACTTGGCACTTTTTCTGCCAAGGCCCTGGGTTCAATCCCTAGTCAAGAAACTAAACCTGCAAGCAGTGAGGTGGAGCCAACAATAAAAACTTTTTTAAAATTGTGGAATAGTTACCCAGTAGAATGTTACATAATAGTTAAAAAAAAAAAAAGAAATATAGCTATATGCAACACTGGATCAACCTTGGCAATAAGATTGTGTGAGAAAGCAATCTCTCAGGAGATTATGTAAAGCATGCTGCTGCTGCTGCTAAGACGCTTCAGTCATGTCTGTCTCTGTGCGACCCCATGGACTGCAGCCTACCAGGCTCCCCCGTCCCTGGGATTCTCCAGGCAAAAACACTGCAGTGGGTTGCCATTTCCTTCTCCGTACACTTTCATAAAGTAAAATATATATATATATTTTTATATGATATATATAACATACACATATATGATTTTAAATACTACTCAAAAAAGTCAAAGAGAATGAGCAACTTTATATATGATACATGATCTAAATGTGACAATACTAATAAAATTACTAATGAAGTATTAATCAAAATTTTAAAATAATACTTTTAAAAAGCAAAAGAATGAGAAAGCCCAGACTCAGGATAGTGGTTATCCCACTTGAAGAAAGGTGGTTGGGAGAAGGATGGAGGAGCCCAGAGGAAGATGTAAGGTATTGGATGATGGCTGAAAGCCATTTTAAATTTATTTTTAATAATAAAATAGACAAGAGGGGACATACCTGGTGGTTCAGTAGTTGATAATCTGCCAGGGGGCACGGGTTTGATTCCTGGTCTGGGAAGATTCCACACACCACTAGGCAACGGAGCCCGTGTGTGTGTGTGTGTGTGTGTGTGTGTGTGTGTGTGTGCGTGTCCCATGCACGCACTTATTCATGTCCGACTCTGTGACCCCATGGACTGTAGCCCTCCAGGCTCCTCTGTCCATGGGATTCTCCAGGCAAGAATACTGGAGTGGGTGGCCATTTCCTTCTACAAGGGATGTTCCCCACCCAGGGGTCAATCCCCAAGTCTCCTATGTCTCCTGCACTCACTGGCAGGCAGATCTTTACCAATGAGCCACCTCGGGAGCCCAAATGAGCCCCCAAATCACAGCTATTAAGCCCACACACCCTAGAGCCCGTGCTTTGCAACCAGAGAAGCCACCGAAATGAGAAGGCCACGTACTTCAACAAAGAGCAGCCCCCCGACTGCTACAACCAAATAAAGACCATGAGCAGCAACAAAGACCCAGCACAGCCAAAAGTAAATAAATTAATTTTAAAAAACAGACAAGAGAGCCATTATGAACCAGTGACACGTGCTTGAACAAGGGTCATGAGGACTTCACTGAAAGATCCCAGAGTCCGTAAAATAACTTAAAATAAAAAAGCTAGGTAAATATTCACATTTTGACAAGCACTACAGAAAGAACTAAAGAGCCTCTTGATGAAAGTGAAAGAGGAGAGTGAAAATGTTGGCTTAAAACTCGACATTCAGAGAACAAAGATCATGACATCCGGTCCCATCACTTCATGGGAAATAGATGGGGAAACAACGGAAACAGTCACTGATTTTATTTTTCTGGGCTCCAAAATCACTGCAGATGGTGATTGCAGCCATGAAATTAAAAGAAGGAAAGTTATGACCAACCTAGACAGCATATTAAAAAGCAGAGACATTACTTTGTCAACAAAGGTCCGTCTAGTCAAGGCTATGGTTTTTCCAGTAGTCATGTATGGATGTGAGAGTTGGGCTATAAAGAAAGCTGAGCACCGAAGAATTGATGCTTTTGAACTGTGGCATTGGAGAAGACTCTTGAGAGACCCTTGGACTGCAAGGAGATCCAACCAGTCCATCCTACAGGAAATCAGTCCTGAGTGTTCATTGGAAGGACTGATGTTAAAGCTGAGACTCCAATACTTTGGTCACCTGATGCGAAGAACTGACTCATTTGAAAAGATCCTGATGCTGGGAAAGAGGCAGGAGGAGAAGGGGACAACAGAGGATGATACGGTTGGATGGCATCACTGACTCGATGGACATGGGTTTGGGTGGACTCCGGGAGTTGGTGATGGACAGGGAGGCCTGGCGTGCTGTGGTTCATTGGGTCGCAAAGAGTCGGACACGACTGAGCGACTGAACAGAAAGAGCTGAACGCCTGTCACACCTCACTGACTGCTCAACAGTTTTGAGTGGGAGATCATTACTGTTCCCATTTTATGAGTAAACTGAGGTTCAGTCACTTGCCCAGGGTCAATCACATGGAACCCTGGTCACCTCCCTGAGCCTCACCTTCCTCCTGTCAAAGGAGGCAAGATAGATAACTTCCTTGGCAAAGAGGAAGTGTTTAATAAGTGTTTGCCTTAATTTAGAGGGGTTGCATGGGCATGTTGGAGAGAAACCAGTAGGAGGCTAGGGGACCCAGATTAGAGTCCATAATCTCCCTCTGAGATCTGGAAGGGTCCCCTTCCCTCTCCCTCTGGGCCTCAGCTGCCCCCTCTGTGCCTGTAGAGGACCGGTACGGTGAACACCAAAGGTTCCTGCTTTAAAAGTTTTCAAGGGGCCATCCAACAAACAGGTCACCCACCACCTACACACTCTGGCAGGTGCTGCTGGTTCTCCCAGAGTAGGGTCAGAGGTCTGCAAGCTCTAAGCCCAGCTTCTGAGGTCATCTCCTGGCCCCCTCCCCTGACCACTCTGACCTTCTGTGCTCGGCTGTCTCCCCACAGGGATTTTGCACCTCCTGTTCCCCCTGTCTGGATCACTCATCACCCCCAACCCAGGTCTTTGCCTGGCTCATGCCTCCTTCTTCAGGTCAAAGGTCACCACCTCTGAACCCAGTCTCTCACTACACCCCAGTCCCTATTTCACAATCCCGTTTCTTCTCTTCACAGTGCTCGTCACTGGCTGAAATTAACCTAATTTTTATTTATTATTTATTTTTGAATTTTTATTTCATTTAAATTTTTATTAGAGTACAGAATCCCAGGTGGCTAAGTGCTAAAGAATCTGCCTGCCAATGCAGGAGAGGTGGGTTTAATCCCTGGCTCAGGAAGATCCCCTGGAGGAGGAAATGGCAATCCATTCCAGCATTCTTACCTAGAAGATCTCCTGGACAGAGGACCCTGCAGGGCTACAGTCCACGGTGCAGTCACAGAGCCGGACATGACTTAGCGATTGAGCCCACACACCCATAGTTGATTTACAATGCTGTGCTAGTTTCAGGTGTACAGCAACACAGCATTGTGAGTCACTTATGTGCGTGTGTGTGCTGCTGCTGCTGAGTCGCTTCAGTCGTGTCCAACTCTGTGCGACTCCATAGACGGCAACCCACCAGGCTCTCCCATCCCTGGGATTCTCCAGGCAAGAACACTGGAGTGGGTTGCCATTTCCTTCTCCAATGCATGAAAGTGAAAAGTGAAAGTGAAGTCGCGCAGTCCTGTCCGACTCTGTGCGACCCCATGGACTGCAGCCTACCAGGCTCCTCCATCCATGGGATTTTCCAGGCAAGAGCACTGGAGTGGGGTGCCATTGCCTTCTCCGATGTGTGTGTGTGCTCAATCGCTAAGTCATGTCCAACTCTGATTAGTTATACATACACATGTCGGTTATACAGACACATATATCTACTCTTTTTTAGATTCTTTTCTTGCATAGATCTTTTTTAGATTCTTTTCCCACATAGGTCATTACAGAATATTGAATAGTTTCCTGTACTATATAGTAGGTTTTTATTAGTCATCTACTTTATATATAGTAGTGTGTGGGACGGGGGAGCCTGGTGGGCTGCCGTCTATGGGGTCGCACAGAGTTGGACACAACTGAAGCGACTTAGCAGCAGCAGTGTGTACATGGATGGACCTAGAGATTGTCATACTGAGTGAAGTCAAAGAAAGATAAATATCATATATCATTCATGTATATGTGAAGTCTAAAAACAGGGCACAGATGAACTTCTTCATGAAACAGAAATGAAGTCACAGAAGTAGAACAAATTTATGATTACCAGAGGGTAAGGGGGGCGAGGGATAAATTGGGAGGCTGGGGTTGACCTATACACACTGCTGTCTATAAAACCTAGCTTCACTTTATGGCCTGTCTTTTGCATTACAGAGGAGCTCCAGGAGGGAGGAGAAACTTTCCTTCATCCCGTGCCGCTGGGACTCTGTTTACATAACCATCTCCTCACACACTGGATGATCTTTGAAGGAAATACTAGACCAGGCTCATCTGTGAATTCCAGCACCCGGTCTTGGGCCGAGCAGGCAGCTGGGCTGAGGAAATGTTCACTGAATGAATGAATGAATGAATGAATGTTCTGCACCCATCTTCCCGCTTCCTGACTCTGCTTCCTCCTTTCTAGACCGACAGGCGCCAAGAGGTCACACCCAGCTGACAAGAAAGGCCACTCCAGTGTGAATTTCCTGAAGGAGGACAGTCCCCCCTTCCTCCAAAAGGAGCCACTCCAGACAGCGAGGTGACAAAGCGCAAGACCAGCCCTGCCTCTGTCACAGGAACCATCTGGGGCCTGCCCAGCAAAGCCAGCGAGACGAGGGTCTCCTGTCCATCTCAGCCGCGCAAAGGAGAGCAAGCCGTGGGACCAGGAGGCTGGCAGGCCTGCTCCGGAGCCCGAACGGGAGGCCTTGCACACTGAGCTCTGTCTGGCCACGGGCCAGTGGGGAAATACTTGATTATTCAAATCATGTAGCCACTCAAGAGGAAACGATCTGCTTCCTCCAAAAGCACAAACTGGGGCAGGCAGACCAGCCCAGGGACTTGGGTGCCGAAGGGGGAAATTGCAAAGTTCTTGCACAAACCAGTGCGCTGAGATTTCCCACCCCAGGCAGACTCTGGAAACCTGAGATGGAAACTCAGGAGGGTCAGGCCTGAGCTCTGGACAGAGGCTGGGGCCAGTCCCCCACTGAGGATTCGCAGTGAGCAGTAGCTTCAGCCAGGCTGATTGCCTGCCCTCCTCCTGACCCTGGTTCTGGAGACAGCAGGACCCCCCCCGCCGTGTCCCCCTACACCTGTTTGTTCCTGCCTTCACCCAGGAATCACACAGGGGTAGATACACTCCAAATCCTCAGCTCAGGCGGCCGGGGAATATCCCTCAGTCTATTCCTGCTTTTTGCTCATTTCTTGCCTTGCCTCTTCCCTGAGTTGGATTCCGGAAGAACCTCCAGATTCAAGAAGAGTTTATGTGTCTGGCCTGCAGAGTTTTACCTAATATTTATGAAGTGATTAGGCGCCCACATTCCAGAACCAAGCTGCCCAGGTTCAAATCCTGGCTTAACCATGTCTGAGTTGCATGACTGTGGGCAAATCCCTTCCCTTCTCCAGGCTTTTTTCACCTGTGAAAACTGGGATCAGAGTACCTACTCTGTGGGAAGTTTAAGAGGATCAAGTGAGAGAGTTCTCTGGCAGTCCAGAGGCTAAGACTCCACACTCCCAATGCAGGGGGTCCATGTTCGATTCCTGGTCAGAGAACTAGATCCCACATGCCACAACTAAGAGTTCACATGTCACATAACAAAGATCCCATGAGCCACAACCAAAGAAATAAATAATTTCTTTTTTTAAATAGGACCAAATGAAAAAGGGTATGTAAAATACTTAGCAGGCTATACGTGGGGGATTCGGCAAATGACAGCTCTTAGTATTACTAAACAAATTAAGATTGTTCGGAGGCTGGCCTGAATCTCTGCAGCAGACATCCTCAAGACAGACCCTTTTGCTCTCACCAGAGCCAAAACCAGTCGGCTCGGAGCAGACTGAGAGGCAGAGGGGAAAAGCCCCAGGCTCTGGCTTGAAATCCCAGCCCCACCACTCATCAGCTCTGCAACCCTGGGCAAGTTACTTAACCACAATGAACCTGGTTTCTGCCTCTATGTACTATAAACCAGAGCAGCACCTCCCTCAGAACTGTCACGAATCTTCCCCATCAGGAAGGATGCTAAGCCCTGCTGCTGTCCACTGTGAGCAATGCCCAGGGAATTATGGAGCTGACACGTGCTGGGACTGCCCCAGGCAGGGGTGAGGTGATAGCCTGGCTTCCTTTTCTGGAAACTTCCATCTGGACCCAGGCTTCGGATATGATGTGGGGAAGGCTCCCCAGGAAATAGTCCACTCCAGGGACTGTGTAATACCAGTGAGGACCCTGACACAGGCCCGCCAGCCAGCAGTCAACCCTGAACACAGGCGAAAGCGAACTGACCAGCAGGAAACTTTGATAAGCCTTTCCTTACAAAAGGAGGCGGCCAGACGCCGTAGCTGGAAGGCCAGGCTGCCATCACCCAGACAAATGAGCTCATTTCTCTGCTTCCTCCTCCGTGGGGTGGGGGTCATCACAATTTTCACCCGTTAGGAGGATTAAAGGAGTTCCTACACCTGATGCACTTAGAGCAGAGTCTGCCCTGCAAGAGGCGTGAGCTGACGCTGTTACAGTCATTCATGACTGTTTTCCCTTCTTCCACGAAGGCTTTCTCAGCTTTCCCAGCAGACCCAGTTTCCTCCTGCGGGCTTCAGCACAGGGCAGGATCCGCGCCTGTTACACGGATGGTGATCACAAGACCTACCATGTGCTCGGCACCCTGTTAAGCATTTTTTTTTTAATGTTTTTATTTCAACTGCCCTGGGTCTTCATTGCTGTGCACGGGCTCTCTCGAGCTGCGGTGAGCGAGGGCCACTGTTTGTTACAGCACGTGGGTTTCTCCTTGCCGAGGCTTCTCTCGTGGAACACGGGCCTCTAGGAACATGGGCCTCGGCAGTTGTGGTGCATGGGCTTCCCTGTTCCTCCACAAGTGGAATCTTCCCAGACCAGGGATCGAACCGGTGTCCCTGCATTGGCAGGTGGATTCTTTTCCGCTACGCCACCAGGGAAGTCCTGTGTTAAGCATTTTATATTCATGGAGATGTTTCTTAAGCAGGGGGCAGAACGACCCCTGGACTCACCCACTACTTATGACTATAGCTTCAGGGCAGGGCATTCTGTGCTATGGAAAGAGCTTTGGGGAAAGTGGTCACCAGTGTCCATAGATTGGAATACATGTGTCCTGGAAGGTATGAAAATATTTGCACTTGGTACTGACTATGTGACCTAGGAGACATTACTTACATTTTTTGGAGCTCAGCTGTGAGGATAAGTGAATATATATAAGTAGAGCACTTAAAACAGAGCCTGATTCACGACTTATTTAAAGCAAACATCTATTGATATATGCGTCAATCACTCCTCCAAGTACCTCTCATAGACATGTGGGGAAACTGAGGCACAGAGGCATTATAAGGTCTTTGTTCCTAAGGGATGTTATTCTCTGCAAGAATTCACTCATTCATTCACCATATACGTATTAAGTGCATACAGGATGCTTGGTACAGACATTGTAGTACGTACGGTACAGATAATAGATTCAGCAAATGGTGGCTGTTCCTGGCTTGAGGTTATTTGGCACTGAGGGTACATCTGTGAACAAGTTGGACAACAGGATTGGTCAGAGGTGTGACGCTGGGGAAACTCACACCTGACTAAGGTCTGAGCCACCAATAGGGAAACTGGCTCGTCCTGCTGCCAATCACTGACCAATCACTGATGATTATGAGCTGATGTCAGTGGTAAAACAAGAAGATGCAGACATGGGAAGGGCAGCCAGGCTCAGCCTGAAGCAGCAGGTGTCAAACCCAGCAGGACAGCGTTTCCAGCTTTCCGCATGCGAACCAAGCCCGCCTAGGCTGTGGAAGCCCCTGCCAGGTGGGGCAGCCTTTTAATACGTGAACGTCACTGGACACTTGCTGGAGGCAGGTACATTGTTAGACACTGGGATTCACGAATGACTCAGATGGGGTTCCTGCCCTCCAGAAACTCATGCAGGGCCAGACACTATGAGGATGATCAGATTACAAAGGGCTAAAGATTTCCAAGCAAGATCTAGAAAAGCAGTGACGATGCCAACTGGTGACACAGGCAGGGAAGACACTGCAGAGGCGGGGACAGCGGGTGCAAAGGCAAAGACGTGAGAGGACGGAGACACACCTGGGGAAAGAGCACAAGCCTGGGATCCCAGCCTGAGGCCGAGGACTGGTTCTGCCGTCCGCTCGACCTGAGCCTGTTTCCCTTCTGCAGGTGAAGATAATACTTCATTGGGCTGTTTCCAGGATTCCCTGGGCTCATGAATAAGAAAGAGCTTTAAAAAAGGAAAACGTCTAAGAGCCTGGACACTGAGGTGGGGGAGAATCAAAGTGACTCATCCATGGTCCAAAGGCTGATTAAAACAGGAACTCATTTTGGTTCATCCAGGATACAGAGTGGGTAACTCGGCCCCACCTCAGCTGCAACACGCCCATGTTCCCACCTCCCGACCCAGGGATTACCATCTGCACCATGTGACCCCAGACCAGATTTCCTGACCCCAAACATGGAGATGCCACTTGTGCTCCTCCCGTGTGTACACGGATGGCTCTGCAGGAAGAAGAGCGCTTTCCACAGGTGAAAGCACGCCACAGTCACGAAGGACAGACGGTGATGGTGAGCAAGGAGGAGTCGGTACGGAGACTGAGCAGGGAGGGGAGGCAGCTAAGGGTTGCCTGGATGGGCAAACCCCAATCTCAGCAACTCCACTGGTTCACCAGCTGAGGAAACGCGGGCACGTTGTTTCACCTTCGAGTCATTTCCCTCCCTTGCAAAATGGGCTGTTAGAAGGATTAAAAGCACAAACGTATAGAAAGCATTTAGCTGAGTGGCTTGGTGCCTAACAGATATTCAGTAAATGCTAATAACTCCTCATTACTATTCTACTACTACGGATATTATTATGGAGGGTGGGGGAAGGGGTGAGTGAAACTCTTTCCAAGAGGGATCTGAAACCAGCCTCTTTCTTCTCAGTCTTAACAAGCCTGGGCTGTGACCAGCCCCAGAAGCCCACCATCCCCCACCCCCCGCCTTCTCTGAGGAGTGGACAGGGACACAGCTGGGTGCTCCTTGGCAGGTCTCCACCCCATACCCGAGGCGAGTTCTGGGGCAGTCTAGCTCAGGGCTCCTCCAGCTTTCCCAGACCAGGAAAGCAAGATTAAAGAGCATAGCGACCAGGGCACCACCCTGGGCATGTCCCTTCTCGTCGCTGTTCACACAATGCCTAAGCCAAATTTGGTTCAGGATGTCTTTCTATTTGGTGTGTACCAACTCTACTGAGTAAATAATGGCTGCCTGGAGGACTGCGTTTAGAAGGGACCTGAGGTTGAAGGAAAGAGAACAGTGGTTGATTAATAACGTCTGACATGTATAGGCCCAGAGAGGCAAGGGCACAGTGGTTGATTAGTGATGTCTGACATGCATAACACAGGAGAGGGGGTGGTATGCATGCCAACTATTGGCCACACGTGAGCTAGAAAAGTCCTAACACTGACTCCCTGGAACAAACCACAGTTGTCAGGCAGGGTAACCAAAAGCCAAGGAGGGGAAGAGACTCGCCCAAGGTCACACAGCTTGAAATGGCAGGGCTGGGATTCGAACCTAGGCCCTTCTGGTTTTTTGAGGATGCTGCCTGCTAGGATCACTATGTCCTTCCTCTTGACTACAAGAGGGGATGTCCAGGCCAAAGCCCATTGTTTGGGAGAACAGAAGCCACTGCCCAACCAGGAGTGTGCCTATGCTGGGTCCCCTCCCTCTGACACGGCCCACCCCAAATGACTCTGCAAACCCCAGAGACAGATGGTTCTACTGAAAACGGATATATACAGCAAGGGCTTGTATCCAGACAAAAATCTGAATCCAGACGCTAATCTGATGGAA
Source organism: Capra hircus (assembly GCF_001704415.2). Lineage (NCBI taxonomy): Eukaryota > Metazoa > Chordata > Mammalia > Artiodactyla > Bovidae > Capra > Capra hircus. The sequence goes on along the minus strand of NC_030809.1, from coordinate 4,720,676 downwards.
GGCATGAGACCTAAATTTGAGTCTCATCGCCACTTTCTAGCTGTATGACCTTGAGAAAGTTACTCAGCTTCTCTGAGCTCAAGTTTTCACCTCTATAATATAGAGAGGATAACAAGTTAAATGAGGTCATTAAAAGTGATTTGTTCAGATCCTGACCTGAGCAAAGGTCAGGTTAAGACCTTAAATCGGGGGTCCTCAACCTCCAGGATCTAACGCTTGATGATCTGAGAGGCAGCTGATGTAACAATAATAGAAATGAAGGGCACGATACATGTAATGCACATGAATCATCTGGAAACCATCACCACCGCCCCTCCCACCCTGCCATCCACGGAAAAATTGTCTTCCACGAAACCAGTCCCTGGTGCCAAAAATGTTGGGAACCACTGCCTTAAATGTTAGTTGGAAGGATGAGGTCAAGGGGGAAAATTAAAACACACAGCATTTTCACAAAAGTGAACTCAAGTGATGAAGGTGAGAGGTCAGATAAGCTGTTGAGAAGAATCTATTTATCTCTGATTACCTTGATAGGCTAACTGAAGCTGAAATATGAATTACTAGATTTGATGATTTCAAAATCAGGAACCAAACTCTTCTAGGAAAATAGATTGTGTCATTCATACCACAAAGAAGGAAGCAGCCTTGAGTGGGTGGATCGGCAATGGTAGGAGATGAATGTGTGTTTTTCCCACTTCCCAGCAGGGTGATTCTGTGCCTCAGCTTCCTCATCCGTAAAGTGGGAATAATTGCACCTGCCACACAGGGCTGCTTAGATAAATGAGCGGTTCCAGGAGAGGTGCTGAGCGCCACCGGGCACGGCAATGTTAGCGGGTGTGTGTGTGGGTGGCAGAGGGGACCTCGCCAAATTAGGCAGAAAAGACACAGCAGCTATCGAGGTGCAAAGAAGGAGTGAAGGGAGGGGGGGTCTCAGAGTCAGCTGACACACTTTCTAGCCAAAACAGTGGCAGGTGAGAAAGTTATTAACTCCTGTATGTTAAGAGGCCGGTGGAGGAAAAAGATGAACGATGCTCGGAGAGGCCGCGCCTGACGCAGCTGAGTGACAGTCAGCCTAGAGGACCACAGAACAGGGACCTGACCACCTCAACCTGAGAGCTGCCGGTGTCCACGCTGTCGTTCTGTGGACAAAGTGAAAGGTCACTCAGAGAAGGCAAGAACTTGACTTAACAGAAAGTCACATGGCAGATCCTTCTAAAGGTGGGACTTACTTTTTTTCAGATAAAAGCCACCTAAACACTTTTTTTTAAAGAACATCAAATGTTTCCTGGGCTTTGCCTGGCAGCTTGCAGACCTGGCTGGGTGAAATTCATCCGCTTGAATCACAGACTGAGATCTGGGAGGATGAGAAGGCTTCTCTCGGGCGAGCCTGGGGTCAGCACCTCACCAGAGGGTCGCTAAAGAAACAGCCTTCATCGCCCCTCCCCTCTCTCCTGTCCCAGGTCAGGGCAGGGTGACCGAGGCACCAAGGGGAGGGATTTGGACCCAAGATATCCTGTTGGAGCCTCAACTGCAAAACAGCAGGGTGTGATGGACAGGGGAGGTTCAAGGATGATGTGGAAATTGCATGGTACCCAGCGGGTGCTCACAAAAATGCTACTTCCCGCACAAGGTCGTTCCTGAACTCCTCTGCGGGTGCAAGGACCAGGGGCCCTGTGGCTACTATCAGGAATCAGGGCTCTCCCCGTTCACCTTGTAACCCCCAGAGCAGTTTGCTTGTGGAGACCTTCTAGAATCTCAGCTGCCTCCAGAGTCGCTAAGTTGTGTCCAACTCCTTGCAACCCCTGGCTCCTCTGTCCATGGGATTTTCCCAGGCAAGAATACTGGCAAGGATTGCCGTTTCCTTCTCCAGGGGATCTTCCTGACCCAGAGATCGAACCCACCTCTCCTGCATTGGCAGGCGGGTTCTTTATCACTGAGCCACCAGGGAAGCCCTCCAGAGGGTTTACCAGGAGCTTTAACCACGAGGCTTCACGGCTTTCCTCACTGTCGAGCTCAGACATGGCGATCTGGAGATCTGTGCTGCAGCTGTTATGCTGCCTGTTACCCGTGGGCCTAGGCCCCTGGAGAAGGGAATGGCAACCCACTGCAGTATTCTTGCCTAGAAAATCCCATGGACAGAGGAGCCTGGTAGGCTACAGTCCATGGGATCGCAAGGAGTCAGACACAACTGAGCAACTTCACTTCACTTTAGGCCCCCAGAAAAGGGGAAAAAACAGACCACTGTGGCTTCAGAGTGCAGGATGGTGCTTCCTGTCTGGGAAGTATCACCAGTGCACAGGGCTGTTGGGAGCACTGGATGTCAACGGAGTCCCTTCCCTGAGGGGCTGCGGAATCTCTAGTCTGAAGCACCCAGGGTTGCCTGTCTCTAAGGGGGTGGACCCCAGGCCCAGCTCCCTAAGGACCAACAGGCTGATGCTCGGTCAGCCCCCAAACTCTCGAGCCCTTAGCCCCTTTCCGGGACCAGCAAAGCAGGAAGAGAGTGCCCTCGTCCTGGCTGACATGTTCCAGAGATGCTGCCAAGCCTCGGAAGATGGGCTGGGGTCCGTTATGCCCCACATTCCACCCCCGAGCCTCGTGACGGCCAGCCCGAGCCACATGCACCTAGCTTAGAAATTGCAGACTCAGAAGGCAGGCCGGGAACGGCAAAGCGACGGACGGGCTGGGTGTGAGAGCAGGGCACAGAGGGGACTGTGGTCAAGAGGACGGACCAGCTGCTGGCCACGGTGGCCAGGCCGGGATGCAGCCCAGCATGGCCATATCTTTTGATCTTCCCAGAGAAACCAGAACCCTTATTTTTATGTAAAACGAAATCACTTGTTTTCACAACACCAGCAACTAAATCCAAGTTTTAAATCACTGCAGGAGTCAACAATTCCCCTACCCCCACCCCCTGCTGTCCCAGGAGGGCAGTTTGCAACTGACCTACCATAACTTCAGCCACAGATGTTTGAGGACCAACTCAAACTGAATCAGACCCATGCCAAGTCTTAAGGATGTCCCGAATCCCCAGCTCATGCCCTTCAGCCATCCTGGGATACAGACACGGACCCTGAGGCTCAGAGAGGGCAAGTGACTTGCCCAAGGTCACACAGGCAGGGTAGCACCAGTTCAATGGCTTAACCTCTGTCCTGAGTTGCAGATTTTTCCCACCAACTCACACCATCTGTATCCTTTCCTCAACAATTCTTTTTTTTTAATATTTCAATAATTTTATATTCCAAATATCTGTCATTATTTTTTGAAGAGTCTTTATGTTCAAATTCCACATATTTAATCCATTATTAAAATGTAAAACTATATTAACAAAATTCGTTTAAAAATTTTATATGCTTGAAGACTCTAAGATCTCCTTATTTTTTGTCCCTCTGACCAGAGACATTTTTAGTGGTAATATTTTTTAGTATCTTTTCTGTATCACCTACTATCTAACCATCAATCATGTTCGTTGCTTTCCTCCAAACTGTCTCCCTGCCCCTCATTTTACCAGCAGTTCTTTCTTTTAAAAAATAGATATATATTGAAGATATGCCATGGAAATGCTACACACCAAAATCAAGACAGTGGATACTTTTCAGAAAGGTCATGGGAGACCCTGGGCAAGCCCTTATTCTCTCTGGACATCAGTTTCCCTGGTCTGCAAAGTAGCCAGTTGACAGAAGCAGCCTTTAAATGCCTTCCGACTCTGAAATTCTAGGCATCTATGAGGTCTCTTCTGCAGCCAGTACTTTGTGGCCTCAGATGAACATAAAATAGTAATAATAATAATAATGGGGAGGACAAGTCCACGGTAGCCAGGAAGGAACACTACAATTTTTAGTGAAACTTGACTCTTAGTTACTGGAATTCAGAAAGAACGATGTAAATACCCAGGCAGTTTAACCACCATCCGACAGTTAAACAAAAACACATCTGGTTTAACTTCATTTTCCTCAACTCCTCCCCAGCTCCTGCAACCCCTACCCTCATCTCGAATTTTACCCCTTAATTTGAGAAGTCAAATTAAATGCAAACAATTGATTTCATGCCACAGTGAGGCTGAGAATTCCAGCATGGAAAACTTTAAGCATGATGTTTTTCTGGGAGCAATTAGGAAATGTTGGGGGATGGCATGAGGGGGTGGAAAAATAGGAAGACTGTTCTTGAATGTTCTTTGGACACTGAGCATCAGAGAAGAGTTGCCGGATGCCTACTAGGAACCCAGCACTTGGAGAGGTCAAGCGAGTTGCCTCAGGTCACACAGCTAGGATTGGAACCCAAGGTGCCAATCCTAAAGCCATTCTTTGCCTCCTGCTGAGGCCTTTGTAAGCTATATAGGGCCTTCCCTCTGGCCCTCATGGATCACCTGGCAGCAGCCGAAAAATGTCTCAGAGAATATTAACTTCTCAACAACAACCTCCAACAGTGGTCATTTCCAACTGAGCCATTCAATGGTGAAAAACCATTGTAATCTTGCCAACCCTTCACAACTCTGCAAACTGTGTATTATTAACCCATATGACGGATGATTTCCTCACCTGAGGCTCAAAGAGGTAAAGAAGCTTGTCTAGGGTCATACGGCAGTGCTGGGAATGAACCTCCAGGCTACTTACTGCCCACAGCTGCCCTCTAAAAGCAGTCCTGTGGACTGTAGCCCGCCAGGCTCCTCTGTCCATGGGATTCTCCAGAATACTGGAGTGGGTCGCCGTGCCCTCCTCCAGGGGATCTTCCTGGCCCAGGGATGGAGCCCACGTCTCTGATGCCTCCTGCATTGGCAGGCAGATTCTTTACCACTAGCACCACCTGGGAAGCCCTCAAAAAAGTAAGGACATCTCTAAATAAAACCCAGAAATACACACTGCACAGCCTAGCTCCAGCCTGCAGAGGACGAGGACCACGATGTAGCACTGGAAAGCTGAGTTTGCATTCCTGTGGCCACGCGGAGATTTTGAGTGCTGGTCCTCAGCCCAGCTTGCTCACTCTCCCCGTATTGTCCTCTTCGAGCTCTGAGTCTTGTGTTAATAACTCCAGCTGGACCTATTCAAAGTGAGCACTCTGAGCTGTGCCGCTGGATCCCACCCTGGATTAGGAGGCCTCATCCCCAAAGACATATACAATACCAAGATCACTGGAGCTGGTCCCCAGGGCTCCAGCCCCAGCTCCCCAGGTAGCATCTCTTGTTCTTGAACAAGTCACCTCCCTTCTCCAGGACAGGTTTCTTCATCTGCAGGACTGCGTCCAGTTTGCAGAGTTGGTCGGCTATGTAAGGACAGGTAGGGCTTGAGTACAGTTTCACCTCATTTCAAAGCTGGGACACATCCAGGCAGAAGGGACTGTGACAGTTAAGTCCCATGCCTGTTCCCAGCACCGAGCTTCAGGCTCCTGGCCAAGGCTGAGTCTAGGATAATAGGAGGTTGCATTTGACTGTGAGCAAGGCAGACACCGTGCCACTCGACAACACAGCCCATCGGGGAATGGGCAGGGCCTAGGCAGTGGGTGACAGGTTTCCAGGGTTTGGAGCCGAGACAAAACCCTACACTCCATCTCAAGTTTGCCACTGAGATTAGAGCTGATGAGAGCCAAAATTTTCTTAAGCACAGGCACCAGCTCAACACTCTGCATACGTTAATCATACTATTTCCTAAATCTCAGCTAAAAGGAGGAGACTGGGGCATGACAGGCAACAGAATTTGTCCCAGGTCATACAGCTAGGTTGCCTTTTTCTATTAGTGAAAACCAAAGGTTGGCTGATCCGTTTTACCCATGTTACTGCCTGTTAATCTCCCTCCTTGTGAATTGCTTGATTCCTTTTCTAAAGTGTCAGTTTCAGAGCCTAAAAAAGTTTTGTTATACAAGTGTGCAGACGTCTGTGTAATTTATCGCTGCATTCCCAGCACCTAGAACAGGGTTTGGGGCATTAATAAATGTTTGTTGAATGGAGACGGCGTTTTGTTTCTGCCCTCAGTTCAGTTTTATTGCTCACAACAGTCTTATGAGAGAGGTACACTCCCTTATCTTACAGGTGGGGTCACGGATACAGACAGGGGTCGTCACTAAAGCCTACATCTCACTTCAGGGGCTGGGAAGTTGGGAAGCCTTGTCCAAGCCTCGTCCAACCTTTTCTGTTTATGGAGTTCAGATGTATGAAGTTCAGGAAGAGAAGAGGAGACGGAGAGACAAGAGTGGAGGGGAGCGGACAGACAAGAGTGGGTGACGAGGGGAGACAAGAGTGGGCAGGGAGTGGAGGCTAGGGTGGGGAAGACACCCTGGGGAGGTCTAAGGATTGGAAGAGGACAGGTCTAGGGCATGGGGGGAGGCAAGCCTGAGCACCAGAAGAGCCGGAAGGAGGAACCAAGATCTTTGCGTAGAAGTAGCAGGGGGATAAGGCTGTAGGTTTAGATTCTGGCTTTATATCTTGGCCTCAGACTTGCTTAACTTCTTCAGGCCTCAGTTTCCCTGTTTGTAAAGGAGACGATGCATGTCAAGTGTTGGAGCCTGGCACCCAGTAGGTGTTCAACAAACAGTTGCTGTCAACTTTGCTCACACCCTGCCTACCAGGGAAGCCGGGCCACCTGGAAGTCCCCCCCCCCCCTCCCTCCCTCCCCCCCCTCCCTCCCTCCCCCCCCTCCCTCCCTCCCCCCCCATCCCCCCCAGAGCCCAGAGGCCCTTTCTGGCCAGAGAACTGCCCCCTCTTGGGATCTCCTCCTCCACCCACAGGCCGCTGTAAAGACCCCTCCCCCAGCCCCATTTTGCATTGAAAAAGGGTCTGAAGAGACAATGCGGGGGAAGGCTGGTGCTCAGCTCAGCTACCCGCCCCACTATTGTGACCAGGCTTTTAACCCTTTCTTATCAAGACGAGTTGCAGGAACCCACCCCGGGCCAGCCGCTCACCTGCCTACGTCCAGAGATGGATCGCAGCAAACTCCCCCAGCTTTGGGGGGCTCCAGAGCTCGGCCCTAAGGCCGCTGCGCACCCCCTACAACTTCCAAACAGACTCCAACACGCCGGATGTCCGTCCCCCCCGCCCCCCTCCCCGCCCCGCTGCGGCTCCCAGACCCAAGTGCCTCCCTCTCTGTACTTTTCCCAGCTCCGGCCCAAACTACTTTTGGAGCCCACCCAGGAAGACCAGCCCCCTCCCCTGGCGGCTGTGCCAAGATCTCGAGAAGGCTAGATGGCTGGCAGTTCTGGGGTGGGCCACCCGAGTCTCTTGATCGCGGACCAAGGGGGCGCCGTAGAAGCCGCTCAGCCACAGGGCAACGGGAGGCGGTGCCGAGACCGAAGATGGGGGTCTCAGGCAGCGGCGGGGAGACCCCAGAGCTGCAGCGGCCGACTCGAGCTCAGTCAGCCCGCCTCGCCGGCTCCGCTGGGGCCACGTCCACTTTCTGGGCCCGCCCAGTGCGCCCGCCGGGAGCCGCGGATGCGCGCGAGCGCGGGAGCGGGACAGGTGGCTGGAGGTTCCGAATGGGCTGCCTTGGGCGGTGTGGGGGGGAGCGGAGGTCCCGGCCTGGCCCCTGATGTCCAGCCTCGCCGCCCTCTCCCGGCGAGGGGAGGATGAGGAAAGGGGGCCTGGGACCCTCCACATCCCGGGGGTCCTGGAGAGCCAGGAACCAGCTTCGAGTCTTTACCTGCTCAGAGTTCGTAGGCGAAGGTCTGTCCTGGCGCAAGGGACGCGGGGTCGGTGCTCTGGGAGCGCGGACGCGGAGGGGCGGGAGCGCAACGCTGCCCCGGCCAAGTACCCCGCGGGCTTATAAAGGCGATCGCGGGGCTCGCGCGCGGCCGGGGCAGCCCTCCCCGGCCCCCGCCCCCGCCTCCACCCCCCGGCCCGGGCCCCGGCCCTCCCCGCCCCCGGCCCGCCCCCGGCCCGGGCCCAGCCGGCCGGTCCCGCCGCGCGGCCAGCGCGCCGCCTGCCGGGCAGCGGGGCGCCCTCCGGCTTCCTGAGCCCCGGCTCGGCTCCTGCCCTTGCGCGGGGTTGGGGCGGGCGCTTCCCAGCGAGACCACGCTCTGTCCTTTCTCTCCGCGAGCTCCAGCTCTGATTCCGTCTCTTTGGGGTTGTCTTTATCCTTAGCTCCAGCTTCCTGCTGTGTCTCTTTGTGGCTGTGTCTCTTGCGCCCTCTGACTGGTCTGCCTCTCTGACAACCCACCTGGCTCTGTTTGGGACCTCTGTCTCTCCCCATCTCTGTGCACGTGTCTCTGGGCCTCTGTCCACCCGTGTGTGTGACTCTCCTCCCTGTCCCCTCTCACCTTCCCACTCCAACCAGACCACTGGCCTGGCCCTTTCTCCGCTGGCCTTGGGCTCTTTCCTCTGCTCGGCCAAGGAGGCTGAGGGATACCTCGGCGGGGGTGGCTTGGGGAGGGGAGCCCCCTCTCCTGGCCGGGGACTGTTCCCTCTTTGTCCTTAGAGCCAGCCAGGGTTCCTGCTGACCGCATCCCATCCAGAGGTGAGGACCTGCCTCCCCGGTGAGCAGAGGAGGAAGCCCACACTTTGCACCAGGTGGAGTCAGACAGCCCAGGTTCAAGACTCCACCCTGGTGACCTTGGGCTGGTGACTTGAGCCCTGTGGCCTGGCCGGCCCTTTGACCCGCAGAGGTCAGCTCCCCCAGCTGCCCTGATCACATGCAGTTGTTGTTGTTGCTGTTCAGGTGCTAAGCTGTGTCCGACTCTTTGGGATTCCGTGGACTGCAGGACACCAGGCTCCTCTGTCCTCCACTGTCTCCACTGTCCTGTGCTGAGAGGCAGACTAATAGGAGACAGTGGTTGAAAAGTGCACAGGAAACTAAAAGCGCTGACAGATGAAGGGAGGCGGGCAGGACTGGAGGAGACTGAGGCCTGAGCAGAGAAGCTGTCAGTACCCGCAGAGCCAGTTGTTCAGTCACTAAGTCGTCAGAGTCACTGAGACCCCATGGTCTGCAGCACAGGCAGGAATTTCCAGGCAGGAATACTGGAGTCAATTGCCCTTTCTTCTCCAGGAGATCTTCTTGACCCAGGGATCGAACCCATGTCTCCTGCATTGGCAGGCAGATTCTTTACCATCTGAGGCACCAGGAAAGTCCCGGCCCAGAATTCTCTATCTTACCTAGGACATGCCGACCTTGGGCCAGTCATCTTGCATACATTTTCTCCCAATGACCCCATTTTAGAGAGGAGAAAACAGAGGCCAAGATAGAGCATGAGGACAGCTTGTCAGTATGACTGGAACCGGAACTGGGGACTAGCACCAAACACCAAGAGTGTCTTTGTATTTTTCTTTTTTTTTTTTTTTTTTTGTATTTTTAGCAACTGATATTGCTTCTTTATTTATAGGAGTGATATGAAGCGTCCTTCCTGACATTAGTTTGTTTTTAGAAAGTGAATCAAAACATTGATTAAATACTATTTACATATTCAATGAGTTAGATTATTATGGCAAAAATCATGGAGGTGGTCAATGAATCAAGCTTGGGAAACAACACTTTTGCATGAGAAATGGAGAGTGAAGGCATCCAGAATGGAGTCTCAAACCTTGGAGGGGTTCTGTAATTGCTCACAAACTCCAAGGAAGGGGTTAGGGATACCAAGAGGCTTGAGATGATGTCATTGTCAGTGAGCAAGGGGCATATTCCCGCCCGTCCCAGCCTGAACAGAGACTGGGGGCTGAGGCAACGGCGACTTGGATGGACCCCGTTTCACCAATTATGGGCCCCCACGCCTGCCCTTGACTTCTGATCTCCCCAAAACTGTTGGGGAATGGACACTTCTAGTTGCACCACATGGCCAGCATTGGGCTCCCTGTGTCTGAGTGATTTTTTCCCCAGGTACCACTGGCTGAATGGCTGAAAATTGATGCTTTCGAATTGTGGTGCTGGAGAAGACTCTGGAGAGTCCCTTGGACAGTGAGGAGATCAAACCAGTCCATCCTAAAGGAAATCAACCCTGAATATTCATTGGAAGGACTAACACCGAAACTGAAGCTCCAATACTTTGGCCACCTGATGGAAATAACTGACTCATTGTGAAAGAACCCAATGCTGGAAAGATTGAAGGCAAAAGGAGAAGGGGATGGCAGAGAATGAGATGCTTAGATAGCATCACCAACTCAATGGACATGAATTTGAGCAAACTCTGGGAGATAGGAGAGGACAGAGGAGCCTGACGTGCTGAGAGGGAAGAAATTAAGAAAACTGAAACAGGAGGTTGCCTGGTGGTTCAGTGGTTAAGAGTCCATCTGCCAGTGCAGGGGACACAGGTTCAGTCCCTGAGCCAGGAAGATCCCACGTGCCTCAGAGCAGCTAAGCCTGTGCACCGCAACTCCTGAGCCTGTGCTCGAGAGCCCGCGGGCTGCCGCCACCGAAGCCTGTACACCCTGGAGCCTGTGCCCCACAAGAGGCGTCACTGAAATGAGAAGCCCTTTTACCCCGACTAGAGAAAGCCCACTCACAGCAATGAAGGCCCAGCACAGGCAAAAATAGATGGAAAGAAAACTGAGACAATATCATTAAACCAAGGGTGGTACCGCCCAGCATTACCGAGTGCTGACTTCCGTGTGAGGCTCTGGTCCAATATGAGTCTTTGTATATATTAACCCAGCTAATGCTCACAACAGCCCTACCGAGTAGGGACTTTTATTCCCACTTTACAGATGAGAAAACAGGCATATATGAGCTGTCATTTGCAGAAGAGCCCAGCAGCCTGGTGTAAAGCTCTTTGCAGGTGAAATTTCGTTGGCTTCTCTCTGTAAGACCGAGGCGGGGTCGTTAATGTCACGCTCGCTTTTCAAATGAGGAAGCTCGTGGCTCAGAGAGGCTTAACAACTTATTCTTTCAAGAATATTCATTGGGTGCCTGCTCAGGGCAGGCACTGTGCTAGGATCTGGAGACACAAGTGAACAAGACAGATTTCTGGCCTCATGGAGCTGACGTTCCAGTTAAGGAAGACAGATAATAAACAGTCAACACTATAATAAGCAAGTTATATGTAAATTAGAAGATGATAAGTGAGTGAATAAAGAACTAGAGCAGATATTAGGGAAAGGAGGCGTGCTGGGAAGGGGGCAGATTGTGGCATAAGAGTATTCAGGGGAGAGAAGATGGAATTCCCAAGCATTCTTTAACAAGGAGACCCGACTCCCCTCTGGGATGTGTCTGCTGGGAAGCGGACTGTGGACAAGAGGCCAACTAGCAATATCTCTCTGTGTCTGCTGGGCTTCCCAGGTGGTGCTAGTGGTTAAAAAAAAAAACCCGCCTGCCGATGCAGGTTACATAAGAGACGAAGGTTCCATTCCTGGTTGGGAAGATCCCCTGAGGAAGAGCATGGCAACCCACTCCACTATTCTTGCCCAGAGAATCCCCATGGACAGAGGAACCTGGCGGGCTATAGTCCATGCAGTCGCAAAGAGTCGGAGACGACTGAAGCGGCTTAGCACGCACACACACTCTGTCCCTGCTGTGACACATCAAGGAAGAAGCCAACCCTTAAACCAGGGCAGGGGCGTGCTCTGAGCCCAAGGCCACTTGATAAAGAAGACGGAAGCCAAGAGAAAGCCTTCCTGAGGCCACCCAGCCCATCAGGGAGAAGTCAGGCTGCCTGCGGGGAGTAGCAGTGTTGGTCGCTCAGTCGTGCCTGACTCTGCGACCCCGTGGACGGCAGCCCGCCAGGCTCCTCTGTCCATGGAATTCTCCAGGCAAGAACACTGGAGTGGATTGCCATGCCCTTCTCCAGAGAACCTTCCCTACCCAGGGATCGAACCCAGGTCTCCTGCGTTGTAGGCAGATTCTTTACTGTTTCAGCTATAGGAAAGACCTGAGCTTTTTTGTTTTGTTTTGTTTAATCATTTGCCGCTGCTGTTGCTGATTTTTTTTAAAAATAATTTTATGTAAGTATTTATTCTTGGCTTGCTGGGTCCTTGTTGCTGAGCAAACTTTTCTCTAGCTGCGGCAAGTGGGGCCTTCTCTTAGTTGCCGTGTGTGGTCTTCGCTCTGCGCTGGCTTCTCCCGTTGTGGTTCCCGAGTTCCAGAGCTCTGGCTCGATAGCTGTGGCTCGTGGGCTTAGTTGCTCCGCAGCATGTGGGATCCTGCCCGTTCAGGATCGACCCCGAATCTCCAGTGTCGGCAGGCAGGCAGATTCTTTACCACTGAGCCGCCAAGGAAGCCCCTCTCCTGAGCTTTCGAGCAGTGCTGACAGCCCTTCCCAGGACCAGCTCCAGCTTCAGCCCTAGTCCCAGACTTCCCCCTGCCCAGTTCCGCCTGCGCCATGCCACCTTGAGCCTCATCCTGGCTCAGCCCTCCTCCGTCTCAGCCCGGGTCTCCCAGGCAGTGCTAACCCAAGCTTCCAACTCATCTGCAGTCCCAGCCCCCTCGCGCACCCCCCGGCAGTCAGCCCTGTGCCCAGTACCCTAAGAAATGACCAGAGAGTGTCCCCCAGCCCCCGCTGTACTTAAAGGAAGCCTTCCTGACAAAGGCCTGGGGCGCCCGCCCTGTGAGAAAACCCCATTGTCTGAGGAACAATGTCTCTATTTTGTCCTTTATTTCTAAAGGGACTTGTGAGCAGGCTCCAAGCTCCAAGACAGAGAGTGTTGCTTCCTATTCTCAGCCCTGGAGAAGGCTGTAGGCCAAAAGGAAGGGTCAAGGCTGTCTGCTGGGGGCTGCATTCCGGAGATCAGAGCGGACTCAGGCAGGCCCAGGCATAGCAGTCCCGCGGCATTTCCAGAATGGAGACAGGAAGGAAGGCATCTCAAACAAGTAGGAAGAGAGTTTGTACCCAGGGTGGCGGAGAGATATCCTTCCCCACCCCCGCCACACAATTATAGGACTTGGATCCCTTCTGATAAAGTCTTCCTGAAGATTCATCCATGCTCCTGGCTGTCCATCCCTCTCCCTGTCTTCAGTGGACACGTCTGAGGTGGGCCTTGGAGATGCTCCCCCAGGGGCTGCATCACTTTTGCCTCCCACTTCCTGTTAGATGCAAACTTGAGGGCCCAAGAATACTTTAGGGCTTGGACGATGGCAGGCTGATATTTGGCAGCTTGGGGATTTCTTTAGCAATGTTCTGAAAGGCTTATGGCTCTTATAGCAAATAGATCAGACACCTACTAAGCCTACAAAACCATCCCCAGGAAAAAGAAATGCAAAAAGGCAACATGGCTGTCTGAGGAGGCCTTACAAATAGCTGAGAAAAGAAGAGAAGCTAAAGGCAAAGGAGAAAAGGAAAGATATACCCATCTGAATGCAGAGTTCCAAAGAACAGCAAGGAGCGATAAGAAAGCCTTCCTAAGTGAACAATGCAAACAAATAGAGGAAAACAATAGAATGGAAAAGACTAGAGATCTCTTCAAGAAAATTGAAGATACCAAGGGAATATTTCATGTAAAGACAGGCACAATAAAGTACAGAAATGGTATGGACCTAACAGAAGCAGAAGATATTAAGAAGAGGTGGCAAGAATACACAGAAGAACTATACAAAAAAGATCTTCATGACCCAGATAACCACGATGGTGTGATCACTCACCTAGAGCCAGACATCCTGGAGTGCAAAGTCAAGTGTGCCTTAGGAAACATCACTAATAAACAAAGTTAGTGGAGATGATGGAATTCCAGCTGAGCTATTTCAAATCCTAAAAGATGATGCTGTTAAAGTGCTACACTCAATAAGCCAGCAAATTTGGAAAACTCAGCAGTGGCCACAGAACTGGAAAAGGTCAGTTTTCATTCCAATCCCAAAGAAGGGCAAGGCCAAAGAATGTTCAGACCACCACACAATTGCACTCATCTCATATGCTAGCAAAGTCATGCTCAGAATCCTTCAAGCTAGGCTTCAGCAGTATGTGAACCGAGAACTTCCAGATGTACAAGCTGGATTTAGAAAAGACAGAGGAACCGGAGACCAAACTGCCAACATCCGTTGAACCATAGAAAAAGCTAGAGAATTCCAGAAAAACATCTACTTCTGCTTCATTAACTATGCTAAAGCCTTTGAGTATGTAGGCCACAACAAACTGTGGAAAATTCTTCAAGAGTTGGGAATACAAGATCATCTCACCCGTTTCCTCTGACACCTGTATGCCGGGCAAGAAGCAACAGTTAGAACTGGTCATGGGACAATGGACTGATTCCAAACTAGGAAAGGAGTACTCAAGGCTGTATATTGTCACTCTGCTTGTTTAATTTATATGCAGAGTACATCATGTGAAATGCCAAGCTGAATGAAGCTCAGCTGGAATCACGATTGCCGGAGGAAATATTAATAACCTCAGATATGCAGATGACACCACCCTTATGGCAAAAGCGAAGAGGAACTAAAGAGCCTCTTGATGAAAGTGAAAGAGGAGAGTGAAAAAGCTGACTTAAAACTCAACATTCAAAAAATGAAGATCATGGCATCCGGTCCCATCACTTCATGGCAAATAGATGGGGAACAATGGAAACAGTGACAGACTTTATTTTCTTGGCTCCAAACTCACTGCAGATGGTGACTGCAGCCATGAAATTAAAAGACACTTGCTCCTTGGAACAAAAACTATGACAAACCTCTCTCTCTCTCTTAGTCGCTAAGTCGTGTCCGACTCTTGCGACCCCATGGACTGACTGCCAGGCTCCTCTGTCCATGGGATTCTCCAGGCAAGAATATTGGGGTGGGTTGCCATTTCCTTCTCCAGAGGATCTTCCCAACCCAGGAATTGAACCCAGGTCTCCTGCATTGCGGGCAGATTCTTTACCAACTGAGCTATGGAGGAAGCCCATGACAAACCTAGACAATGTATTAAAAAAGCAAAGACAATACTTTTCCAACAAAGCTCCATCTAGTCGAAGCTATGATTTTTTCCAGTAGTCAGGTGGTGGTGGTGGTTTAGTTGCTCAGTCATGTTCAACTCTTGCGAGCCCATGGATGTAGCCCGCCAGGCTTCTCTGCGCATGGGATTCTCCAGGCAAGAATACTGGAGTGGGGTTGCCATTTCCTTCTCCAGGGGATCTTCCCAACCCAGGAATTGAACCCAGGTTTCCTGCATTGCAGGCAGATTCTTTACCAACTGTGCTATCAGGGGATCCCCTGCAAATTGTGGACATGAGGCGAACTAGAAATATCTCTCTAAACTGGCTATGACATGAAAAGGAAGAATCCATCCATTAAAGGGAGGACAGGAGGCTGCACTGAGCCCAAGGCCAGTTGTCAGGAGACAAACAGCCACAGGACACTTGTAAACACAGAAATGCGGCAAAGTCTCCAAGTATTTGTTGTTGTTCGGCTGCTCAGTCGTGTCTGACTCTTTGGCACTCCGTAGACTGCAGCACGCCAGGCCTCCCTGTCCTTCGCCATCTCCCGGAGCTTGCTCAAACTCATGTCCATTGAGTCGGTGATGCCATCCAACCATCTCATCCTCTGTCGTCCCCTTCTCCTCCCGCCTTCGATCTTTCCCCGCGTCAGGGTCTTTTCTAATGAGTTGGCTCCTCGCATCAGGTAGCCAAAGTATTGGAGCTTCAGCTTCAGCATCAGTCCTTCTAATGAATATTCAGGACTGATTTCCTTTAGGATGGACTGGTTGGATCTCCTTACAGTCCAAAGGACTCTCAAGAGTCTTCTCTAATACCACAGTTCAAAAGGATTAATTCTTCAGCACTCAGCTTTCTTTATAGTCCAACTCTCACATCCATACATTCTCTGGTGGCCCAGTGGTTAGGACTTGGTGCTTTCAACCAGGGCCTGGGTTCAATGTCAGGTCAGGGAACTAAGACTCTGCAAGTCATGTGGCATAGTCCCCCCCAAAATCATCTCAGACAAAGATTGCTTCATGGAACGTGCTTAGGAGGGACCTGAGGAGTCTTCAGTTTTATCTCCTGCTAAGTCCCCTACCTGCTGGCCTGTGCTTACACTAAATATAGCTGAGTGTGGAGAATTCCACTTTTTGGCTGGAATCCTGGGCTTACTGTCAACTGGGACCACAGGCCTCAGGTCTAAATTGCCTAGTTTTTCTTTCTCTCCTTTCAACCTGTCCAATTTCAAGGGAGTCACGCACGTCTCTTTCTTGTAGGAATTTATTAATGACTGCAAGAAATGAGCAGCCTCCAAAATCCTGAGATTTTCCCACGGGTTTCATAAAAGAGCAGCCTTGGAGGCCCCTGGTTTGAATTCCAAGATTCGACAGACTCCAACCACACTGACTCCTTCACCACCAGCTACTTTAGAATAGCCAACCTCCCAGCCAAAAGTCTCTGTTCCACCTGTGTTGTATCGCCCTGCTCTGCCCCACGAGTTCTGCCCTGGAGGATCTGTGATTTGCAGCATCCTACCTCAGGTCCCCGTGTGCTCATCAGTTAAGTTGTCAATATCAAAATCTGGGCTTCTCAAGTGGTGCTAGTGGTAAAGAACCTGCCTGTCAGTGCAGGAGACATAAGAGGCATGGGTTCGATCCCTGGGTCAGGAAGGTTCCCCTGGAGGAGGGCATGGCAACCCACTCCAGTATTCTTGCCTGGAGAATCCCATGGACAGAAAAGCCTGGCGGGCTACAGTCCATAGGGTCGCACAGAGTCAGACACGACTGTAGCAATTTAGCGCGCACACACACAAATAACAAAATCTAATTTGTCGAACTTTTAAAAAATTTTTAAACTTATTTTTGACTGCACTGGGTCTTCATTGCTGCTCGCAGGCTTCTCTTCTAGTTGTGTCTAGCAGGGGCTGCTCTCGAGTTGCGATGCTTGGCTGCGATCTCTATAGTTGTGTTGTATCTAGTTGTGATACAGCTTCTCCTCGTAGCGGCTTCTTTTGGTGACGAGCAGAGTCTAAAGCACATAGGCTTCAGTGGCTGTGGCACGCTGGCTTAGCTGCCCCGCCACACGTGGAATCTTTCTGGACCAGGGATCAAACCCCTGTCCTCTGCACTGGCAGGCAGATTCTTAACCACTGGACTGCCAGGGACGTCCTCAAGCCAGTTTTGAAACTAAAGGAAATTTATTGGCTCATGAAGCAGGCAAGTCCACACGTGGGAGAGGCTTTTATCCTTGGTGGTTCAGTGATGTCCTGCGACCTAATTTCTCTCTCTTTTCATTTCTCAGCTCCTTTTGGCCCCGTGTGCATCCAGG